>NW_006159935.1:2874132-2918282 GCF_000334495.1 Tupaia belangeri chinensis | reverse complement strand
ACCGGCGGTTGACGTTGCTAAAGGAAGGGCTTGGAAATGAGAACTCCGGCCATGGGCTTCTCCAGCCATGGGCTTCTCCCCTGTGGACCCCAGATGTGCACGGTCCTCCCCGCCGGCGCCTGCCCCGGCGTTCAGGGGTTGCCCGTGCGTGTAAGTGGGAGCGTGGGAGGGCGAGAGTGTGGTGGAAGGAGATGCTGGTCGTAGAGGCAGGTTGTGCTTGCTGAGAAACTGGAGGTTTATCCTCGTGCCTCGCTCGTCACTCCATTCCTCCTCCACCGCGCCGTCTCATGAGAAGAAACATGGCTACCACCACGTGCTCGCCTATCGGCGTTAGGACACCATTTAGCAGCCCTCCCTGCCCTGTGTGGGTGAGTGACATAGGGACTGACAATGCCCTACGTGTTTCGTAAAGCGTCTTACAAAACGAGCACTTTCTTTTCCTTGCCTGTGGAAAATTCTAGACTTTTATCAAGTGTATTTAACCCAGAACCAAAAATTACCTAGGTCTCAATTTCTTGATTTTGTTTTTAATAGTGACCAAATAAGGAATACTTCAGATGGAAAGTGAGAGTATCTAAAATGATCTAAACCTCAATTTCTGTTTGTCTTTGTGCATGCATGTAAAAAGTAAGGAATGCGTGAGATTACATACTTGAGGAAACATGAAAAGTTACCCCCCCCTTTTCCTGTATGGCGTGTGTCGTTGCCGGAGACAGAGAGCGAGCGAGAAATCACCCCGTGGAGGAAGGCCACGCCTCATTCTCATCTCTCTCCTCCTCTCGGGATTCGGTCACAATCCTGCACGCGCCGGGGTGATTTTCAAGCTGCTGGGTGTGAGATCCCACCACTCAGCTGCCATGAGGGATCCAGCCACCTTGCCCGCCACGCCACCGGCCGGCCCCATCCTACCATTTTTTTTCTTCGTATAAATCAATACCTTTCCTGGAGAAAGGAACATTTGGACTGGTCCTGGGCAAGCAATGCAGTAGAACTGGTTTTGAAGAGATTTCTCTCTCTGGGAACATGGCAGAAATACATTTCTAAGAATTGCATAGGGAATTCCCATGTTCTTTTAAACCTTAGACGTGAAATTGTTTAATATAAATACAGGTTTAGACATATGGGCTTCATGATTCAATACCTGTTTTGTTTGTCTTTTTGTTTTTTAGTTTACCAGAGGGAACTTCTTTTTTATTTTCCTGTTTATTTTTTTATTGTGTGTGTGTGGTTTTTTTTTTACATTTTAAAAATTTCATTTCCTTTTATACATTCAATCACATTACATAGCTTACAAAGTGAATATTTAGACATGTGAACATTTCTGCCTAGTCCAGTTGATAAAACTATAAAATATCTTCAACAGATAATATCGTATTTCTCTGTCCCATTAATGCTTCACCTCTCTATTTTTCTTCTAAATGGCCAGAGGGAACTGCCGTGCCCTCACCAGGAACAGATGTGGAGAGGAGAGGAGCCCCTTCCTGTCCCGTGGGACACATTCAAGCTGCAGTCCCCTGTCCCCCATGCCCCACCTTTGAGATCTGGGGCATGAATGCACATGAGCCCGGTATGTTTCCAGCCCGGTGGTTCGGGATTCGGACCTTATGGCTGACCACGTGGGATCTAGCTCCTTCACGGCCAGGCCACGGGCTGGTGCTCGCTCCGGGTTTTAATGCATTTCTATCCCTCAGGCCATCTGTTTACCACTTCTTTGATCAAATCATGATTTTGAAAATGATCACAATTTAAATATAAGGAAACTTCCTTTTATTTTTAAAAGTTCTTCAATTAAAGATGAATAAAAGGGGCTCAGGAGTGAGTTGCTAATGCAGAGTTCTGTTCTGAGCGATGCCAGTTGATTCTAGCTGTGCCTGACCTTACACTTAATGTCTCTCGTCCATGTAACGTGGGCTCGACCATGGCTCTTCGGCGTGCTGTGAGAAAATTCCAATAACAATCATTTATAGAAGATTCCAGTCACACTGCTGCCCTCCCCAGCTCTCTCTCTATTCATGACTCTCCGGGCACCCACACACCTGCTGGTCTCTCAGCTGCTGGGTCCGGGACTTGGGCCCCGTGGGTGGCCATGTGGGATCCCGCTGCTTCCACTCTCATACCATGGGCCAGCCCAGAAGCCCTTTTTCAAAAAAGATTTTCAAAAAAGAATTAGTCTATTTAACTTTATTTATTTATTTCAATTTTGACCAGAGAGGAAGGAAAGGGGGGAGAGAGAGAGAGAATGACAATGAATGAATGAATGAATGAGAAAGCTAGCTACCAGGCCCAGGACTCCAACCACAGTTGGCCACGTGGAATCCAGCACCCTTAACCACCACACCACCTGCCAATCCCTACAAAAAGATTTTCTTAAAGGAATTTTCTTTCCCCCTTTCAGAAGTTAAAGAAAAGAAAGTGGAACTATTATTTAACGGTAGAAATAAAGTAAAAATGAAAGAGGACGATTCTGAGACTTTGGTTCACAGGTAAATGACAAGGAGATTTGTAGAATTCCCTTCTCTGTTTGTTGAAAGATTGTCTGTTTTTTCTTTTGGACATCTCCCTGGAGGTATTGCCGAGCCGTGTAATACTGATTATCTTGGAGGTCCTAAACCTCACTATTTTAGGTAGAAACCTGGGCCAGTCCCTTACTGTACCATGTTAAATAAGTACAGTGCACTGGGAGCTGGATGCCACATGGCTGACCGTGGTTTGAATCCTGGCCCTGGCAGCCTGGAAAACATGCTGGGTGGACAAGCGTGTGAACATGTCTGTGAGTACTTCAAATCAAGACCCGGTCGGGAAATAGAGGAAAAAGCACTGTGCCCCATTAGGGGTGCTCTCTCTCCTGCTAGCAATGAAAAGAACAAAACCAAAGGAAAACCCCACGGCCTAGCAAACCCCTTCATAGAGGCTCCTTTATTTAAAATGCAAGAGATACAGAACTGGAAGGGGGCATTTCATCAGATTCTTTGAACGCAGGGCTTCTCGAAGTCCTAATGTGTGATTTTCATGTTAGTGTGAGCATCAGGTTAGAAGGCATTTGAGGAGTGCTGAAAGGGGCCTAGCAGGAGCTGCCAGTGAAACTCATCCAGTGTTGATATAGCATGTCTTAGGAATGTGTTATTTACGCGGAAAACTCCGAGTCCATGAGCGAACTGAGAATCCATTCATGGGTGTAGTAAAAGATGCCCATTGGGGGAAATGTTTCTGTTTCTGTCGCACCTCCTCAGACGAGGAATGTGGCTGAGAAGACTGGCTGGTGTCCCACCTCTATGCAGAATGACTCCCATTCTTTCTGACCCAAAGAGCAAATTCATTCCCCAACCTGCTAGGATCGAATTTACGCGTGTGAGAGACACTGCTCTTGTTCTCTGGTGGGAAAGGTCTAAATGAGGAGGAGATTCCAAATGCTGAGGTTTGTTCCAGAAATAGCCCCGCTCACGCACGCTTTGTTTTCCACCGCCTGGTGAGACCTCTGCTTAGTGGAGTCTTGTGAATTGAAGCCCTGTTTACACAACACAAAGTCTAACATACAGTCTATTATTTTTAGCCAGAAAAACATGAAGACCTTCTATTTAAAACCCCCAAATCTGAATAGCTGTCTCTTCTTGCTTAAAATTCCTTCTAGGACTTGTAAGCCAACGGAAGGGAAAATATAAACAATTTGTTAATTGCAGCAGCTGGTCCCTGAGTGACTTGATGTTAATGTTTGGAATCTGTGGGTTTGAAAGAAGTTTAGAAAGAGCATCTGGATTAATGCACCACTATTCAAACTTGAGTCTTGAGAAGTGGAATCAACCTCTTCAAAACAAACAGAATCCTTACACCAGCTGAGAGGGGGACTGCGCAGGCCTGGTGAAATTTCCTGAAATCTTAGAGAATGAAGACACATGGCCCTGGTCTGGTTGGGGTGAGCTGAGCAGACGACTTCATGTAATACGGTGTTTATCTAGCTGCTGCAGTAAATGAGGCGAAGTCTTTTGCGTATACAGTTAATTCCCAATTATTCATACGTACATTAGCCAAATTGCCGATTCTCTATGGACTTTGGAGGGAGCCAGCCCCTCCTCCCCCTGTAATTTGCTGTCCCTCCCGGTCCCATGGTCTGATTTCCTGTCTGGCCATGCTTTCTCACAGGGGGTCCCACCTGCTGTCCGCATTTGAATTCCCATTCCCCTATCCGCTCTGCTGCTTTGGCTCTCTGCGGGTTTCCCTCAGTTTACCTGACAGCGCGAGGTGTGAGGTTCGAGGTTCGAGGT
Source organism: Tupaia belangeri chinensis (assembly GCF_000334495.1). Taxonomy (NCBI): domain Eukaryota; kingdom Metazoa; phylum Chordata; class Mammalia; order Scandentia; family Tupaiidae; genus Tupaia; species Tupaia belangeri. The sequence goes on along the minus strand of NW_006159935.1, from coordinate 2,914,023 downwards.
TCTCCTCTCCTACCCCTGTTGTCTCCCAAGGGGCTCAGACTGGTGGCCAAGGAGTGGGCTGGCAGTCAGGGAGGAGCCCTGTGGGAGGGAATGTCTGAGGCACCTGGAGAGCGAGGAGAGGAGGGGCATTTCCAAACCGGCCTTGAGACGGTCTCTTCAGGGCTTTACTGTCCCCTACGTGGTGGGTGGGCGGTGGGCAGGTGTGACAGCCAAGTCCGTACCGTTCTTTTCATCCCTTGTTTCGTTTTTGTTCTCAACTTGAACCATTTTTCTTCCCCTTGGCTGAGAGGCAAATTACTAGAACGGGGTCATTTAGAGTGTGTATCCGAGGAGAGTTCACCTTTGGGAAGGAGTTGTAGCTACTGCAGTGAAAAGCCCTTCGAATTTTTTCGTGTGTTTGCTTGCTAATAATAGCAAGCAAGTATTTAATATATCATGTTGTTTTTGTGTTTTGAGTGTTGTGGGCGATCCTAAAATGAATTTGACCTAGATTTTTAAAGAAGTCTAAATATATCTCAGAGAGGAACCTACACAGGCATCCATGCAGAAAAACCTAATGCAAAGCCAATGTACAAACACATGATTATCATAATAAATGAAGAGCGTGTACCGTGTGGCCACGTGTCAGGGATCTCCCAGGAAGATGCTGTTCTCTTGGGGAAGGGCCTGAGTTAGCAGAGATGTGAGCAACCGGCCTAATCATCCTCGTTCGCTATTGGGGGATGGAAACGAACACTCACCTGGCTCAGATCATCTTACCTGTCGAATTTTTATCAGCCAGGGCCAGCAGGTGGTGTGGTGGTTGCACTTCCACATGGCCGGCCAGGGTTCTAGTCCCAGACCGGGTGCCTGACTTTCTCCCTCTCTCTCTGTCTCTGTGACTCTCTCTGGTGGGCACATATGCCTTGTAGCAAACTTAAATAAAATTTAAAAATTAATAAAAGATTTTTATAAGCCTGTTTTTGTTCCTTTTCGACTATTAGATATCTATATAGAATATACATTTTTTCCTGCCAGGTGAATGTGACTATAGGCGTTTTTAGGCCATAGTGGCTGAAATATCGGCTAGAGAGACGTACGGTCCTGTGTCTGTCCCGGAACCAATCCCAAGCCAGGCAGTTGGCTGAAAAGGCCTTCGAGAGGCGGGCTGGGCTTCCCGTAACTCAGCACTGGGGCACGTGTGCTCTGGAGCAGGACCGCCCTACGTTTCCTCACTCGAGCCCTGTGCTTGCCTTATTTCTAGTCCCACTACAGCTTCTGGTTTCTCAGACCAAGCGAGATTGCAGCCCGCACGCTTTCAGGCAGGAGACGGAGACAGTGATAGGAGTAAGACTGGCAAACTACAAGAAGGGGATCCAGAATTTTGAGAACGTGGTTGTTTTCAGTGACATTTCCATTTAAAGATGTTTTTTTTTTTAAGAGGCTTAATCTTCAGAGAATGATCTCAGATCATTCTTTGGATTTATGAAGCCCCCACACACACACACCCCAAGTGTGTGTGTGCAAGAGAGAGCGAGGTTGAACTCCCCCTCTTCATTCATTCCGGTCAGGATCTGGGCGTGCCTAAACACACGTGAGCTGCCGGGATCCTAACCACGGCCGGTCATCCCTGTGGGATCGCGCTCCCTCTGCACAGGGCTTCACCGCTGCTCCAGGGCCATGAAGTGCTTTGCTAGTTCCCGTGACATAGGAGCTAAATAAAACGAACTCCGAATTGAGCTGCAACCTTAATTCCTGCAGTTACTGCACATTTCACGGGGAGGATGGGGGAGGAGGGGTCAGGGAGTGGAGGGGTTTGGTAGCATCCTGTTAGAGGCCTCCTGAGGATGAGGGGTCAGATGAGAGCCAGTGTGTCTGAGCAGTTCCAGAGTCCTGTAGGAGCCCTGAGTTCATCTGAAACAGTGACTCATCATTTATTAAGGCGAGACCGATGTTCCTTTTTTGAATGTCCTACAGTGCCTGTTAAATGTTCAGATTCTTGGGCCTAATATTAGACCTACTGAATCCGAATTTCTGAAGACTCGCCTCAGAAGACTCTCCACTTGAATATACTCCTTAGGATTTCTTCTTCGCCTCCTAAGCTGGACGTTGCAAAGTTTTTGGGTGTAGCAGGGGAGTGTGGTAGTTCAGTCCCAGCTGGGGAAGAGGGGCCCAGTCGTCTAGTCTGCCTTGGAAATAGGGCTGAAAGACTGTGGGTATAATTTTCCAGTGATCCCTGGAAGGCTTGATTTTTACTACCCAAATTTTTGCAAACTGAAGGTCAGGAAGGTTAGGTAAGTTGCTTAGAACTACACACTTGGTCACACATGGGAAGACTGCACGTTGACCTCTGATCTGTCTGGGTCTAAACCCCAAGCCTGCTGTCTCCCTCCACTCTGAATTGCCCAGGGCCGATGGCCGCGGGAGACGGGGTCAAGGGAAGCAGAGACAGGCAGAGGTAGAGACGGATGTGTCCCTAAAGCAGGAGGCTGCTGCAGCCTGGGTGCTGACCCAAGGACGCCAGACTACCCTGGCAAAGCCCAAGGCATGACCTACGCACTGCCATGTGGGTTTGAGGCCCTGGAGACAGTTGTAGGAAGCTGGCTGCTCTGCCACCTGTGAGCTCATAAGTGACTTTCTGAAGGCCAGCTTGGGAAGAGAGCACAGCTTTTGTTTAACCCGGCTTGTAAACTTCCCATAAGCCTTTTCAGAGCACCACATCCTTGCTTTTTCTTTGCAGATGGTAAGACAAAGACTAGGAAGTGAAGGGGCTTGTCTAAAGTTTTACAGTGGGTCAGGGCTACAGCTATGGCGCCAGGTGGGGAAGAGGGAGAGTGGGAAAAGGCAAATAAGCTCGATGCACGTGGAGCCTCTGGGAGCTAAGATGTCCCTACCATCCTGCCTTCTTAGGACCGCAGAGACCTAGAGAGAGTGATGGTAAAGGGATAAAAGTACAGGTTATAATAGAAGTGAAAAGATGAGAAAAACTGGATTAAATCATACAGGAGTTGTAGGGACCAGCAGTTAGCGTACTGGCTATGTTGCTGTACTCCCATGTAGCTGACCATGGTTTGAGTCCTGGACCAGTGGCTTAAACTCACGTGTCAGGCGCGTGTGCGTGCGTGCCCAAGATCCTGAGAGGAGAATGGAGGAGAAGGGATTGCAGCGTGGCCATCCCCCCTGGGGGGTGATTTCTTGCTTTCTGTCTCTCTGTCTCTTGCTGTCTTTCTGGTGAGTGCACGTGTCCTATAGCAAAAACCTCTCCAAGAAAAAAAAAAAAAAACCCATATGGAGTTGTTTTGTTTGTTTTTTTCTTTTTGTGGATTAAAAATCTACACCATATTCTGAGAACTTCAGAGTCTCTTGTTTACTCTGCAGCTTCTCACACACAGTGGGTAAGCTTTTCTTATTTCTGCCTGTTTAAGGAGGAGTGCCAGACTGACCCGAAAATTGGTTTGTCTTCCAATGTACGCGTTTGCAAAGGTCTTCCATGTCGTCTGCTGCTCTGTGGGAGTGAGTAGACTGTACAAGTGGTGATGGTTATGACTGAGGCAGATACAGATTGAAGGCGTAGAAATCAAGGCCGGGAAAGCATCCTTACTGAAAGCAAAGCATTGATCTCAGGGTATTCGATATATGCAGGGTAGATGGTGTGGACTGGGAGACCTGGCTTTTCTGCCGCCGCCTCTTCCTCTCCCTCCCTCCCTCCCTGTCTCTCTCTGTCTCTGTCTCAGAGTTTAGACAGGTGACTTTATCTCCTCGGCCTCAGTTTTCTCACTGTCCCCTGAGGGGCATGGCTAAACACCCTCCCTCGAGTTTTATATTCCACAGCCGTCGACTGTAGTTTGTAGTGGCCCGGGCCATCCTGACCGTGAACGAAAGACCGACGGAAACGTTTCTCCTCTTCTCACACTGGCTCGTTCTAGTCACACCCAGTCCTCGTGCATAGTGGGGCCACAGGCAGAGCAAGCAGGCCTTTCTCTGAAGTACACGACAGACCTGGGCATGGACAGGCGGCGCTGGCCCTTGGCTCTCGCCCTGCTTCTGCTGTCCCTCCCGCGGGACTCTGCCAGACGTGAACTGCGGGCCTCCTGGGAGCTTTGTGAAAACTCACAGCTGAGGAGAGAGACCTTCCTGTGTACTAGTTTTCAGGCCACTTGCAGACCTATTGAGGCGGAATCTCTAGAAGTAAGATTCTGGAACTCATATTTCGGTGAGTCCCTGAATGCTCCTGAGTGATCTTTGGACCCTGACAAGTTGAGGACTCGAGAGATTTCGCTCTGGGCATGTGCTCTGGCCGCGGGAGACGGGGTCGAGGTACAGGTCAGGGACAGGGTGTGTGCGAGTGCATAGAGGACACTTCTCAGAATCAGTTGTAATTGTCTGGTTTATTCACTCGTGTAGCAAATGTCAGTGTGTTTATTGTCCACAGAGCCTGTGTTAGTTGCCGAGAGAGTGGAGAAGAAGAATATATCCGAGGAGGCAGAATAGACAGAGCTTGGCAACACATGGCTACGAGGTCATGTGGGAGAGGTCGAAGCTGGCTAATAGGTTTAATCCTGGGTGTAGGAATCTAGTTGGACCCTGAGAGAAATGGACACACAGGCGGAGCTTTGAAAAAGAAGATGCCAATACGAAGGGGCCTCTAGAGTGTGTGACAGTAAAGTAAGCCTGAATTTCCAGAACCTGCCATGAAGCTGCCAGGGCTTTCAGATCCATATTTGCCTAGAGTTGGAAGGACCTTCTAGCTCCTGTTTCACTCTCTGTGGAAGCAGGATTTGGAAACTGGTTTATTAGATTAGGGCAAAAAAATAAGAGGGGAAAACCATTATATAGCGGTGATCTTTGCTCTCAGTTTTGTGAGAAGCTTTTTTTTATTATTTTGTTAACCATTATTTATTTAATTTTATTTATTATTTAAAAAAAATTTCAACAGAGCACACACTTATCAAAGGGAGAGGCAGACAGCGAGAGAGAGGGAAAGAGAGAAAGCAAGCCACTAGGTCTGGGACTCCACCCACGACTGGTCATGAGGGAGTCTAGCGCCTAAGCCACCATGACACCTGCCAGCCCTGAACCTTATTTCATTAATCGAGAAAATCTCTGATTGATTTGGAATCTCTATGAGAATAAGTCCTGGAAATAAAACTTGAAATGAGATAGATATGCAAAGCAGATCATTCATTTGATGTTCAAAATCAACAAAACACATGCCTTTAGAATTTATCTTGTGGGTTCAATCAGAAGGTTGACCTGTGTTCCTCAGAGATAGCTATTCCGTCCATCCCCCATCTTCCTCCCCTTAGGCTGTGGAAGGGGGGGTAGAAAGGCTTTACAGAACACACTGTTGCTCACCCATTGACTGGATTTCCTTGGTAGCATCGAACGTTTTCCTGGACTGTGTTCTACAGGAAGGATGAACATCACTGCTTTTCCCCTCCTCTGGCTGGGAGTGGTGCACAGCTGCCTCTTGAGTTTTAAAGCGTCTTGGGCTTGCTCACCCAGAATAGGCTTTCTGTTTGTGCCTTTCTCAACAGCAGTGACTTGTCACCCCCAGGACATCAGCCTTGAGTTTGTCTGCATGTATGTGGCATGCCTTCTCCTTGTTCTTTGTTAAGTAGGCTGGGGAAACTCCTCTGCCTGTAGGACCGGAAGTAGCAAGTGAAGGTTGGATTCAGTTGAGGAGAACAATTCGAGGAGCTGGCACAGTCACAGGAAGGACTGAGAACTCAGAAGGCAGGACGAAGTATGAGTCAGGCTGGTGGCTGTCTGTGGTCTTCTCGCTCCAGCAGCTGGAGAGCTGGGGCTGAAGGTCGAGTCGGAGCCTGGCCAGAGGGCTCAGCAGCACCATGGATGTGGTGTGCTGGACACCAGGAGAACTTCCTCAGGCTAGGAGTTTCCTGGCTGTAGTGGTTGTGCAGGAACCCATGAGGCGACCCCCAGTCCAGGACACCAGCCCTAGTGAGTTCTGACTGCAGCGTTAGGTACATTTTTACTGAAGCGTTCGCGGGATACGTGGTCGGGATGTGGTTTGTATTGCCGTAACTGTCAGTCCAGCAGTGCTCAGCAGCAGTCGGGGCGAACTGTTACACAGACCTGTTAGTAGAAGGAATTCCAGCATGGAATCTGGAGGAAGTGTCTCCCCGGAGGGGGTGTCAGCCACATTTTCATGCCGACAGAAATAAAAAAGTACAGTTTCCCACTTATCTGCAGTTTTGTTTTCTGTGATTTCAGTTACCCCTAGTCAACTGCAGTCCAATAATTGGCGAATACAGTACCGTACGGTATTTTGAGAGAGAAATCACGTTCATGTAGCTCTTATTATAATATAGTATGATTCTGTTTTGTTATTGGTGATTGTTCATCTCTTACTGTGCCCAACTGCTAAATCAAACTGGATTGTAGGCATGCATGTATAGGAAAAAACGTGGTATATATGGGGATGTGTACTGTTCACACGTGCAGGCATTCACCAGAGGTCTTAGATACCCCCTGGATAAAGAGGGACTGCCGCACTGCTATTTGGGTAATTTTTCAGCTCTCTGACGGTCAGATCTGTTTAATTTTGTGCCAGGGTGTAATGAACTTCAGGTGTGTGAATGAGCAGCGAAGGTGAAGTATTTTGTTAGTTAGAAAAAGGGATGAAACAACCCTGAGCGTCGCACAGAACTGTCAGCTCCCCACCTTTTGCCACAGCAACAGAGAAATTACAGAAAGCTGATTGTGTTGTCTGGTTGGCAAGTCAAAGCAAGATTCAGCAAGCTAAAAGATGAGTATCTCCGATTGCTTTCACTTTCTGTGACATGAAAGGTCTAAAAATAAGAACTAAGAGGCCCCTGGGCACTTGTTCTTTGGAATTTGTGTGGAAAGATCCAGGTCATCCTTGTGCTTCATTGTCTTTTTTAGATGTGAGACTTTGTGATTAGTGAGTCGGAATTCTGTCTGATAGTTTTTAAGTTTGATTACTTAGAAACATAATTTGTTATGCAATTTTCTTGAATTTATAATGTCCTATAAAGTAGGAAATGATAATTGTCCTCTTTCTCACAATTTTACTTCCAGAAGTTTATATTTGCCATATACTAAAACTGAAATTTCTCCTCTCATTTACAGATAGATGAAAACATTCTGATTTTTATTTGCTCTGTGTCATTAAAGTGATTTGCTTTACTTAATTGTATGTTCAGTATGGTTCTTAGAGAACTTTGTTGGAATGCATATCATTTTAACCCACTTTTGGGTGTTGTTGGAATTATATTGATAGTTAAGTTGCTCATTAATTATATTGAGAGTTAAGTTGCTTTTTTTAAAAAAAGAATTTATTTAAGTTTATTGATCATTATTATTTTTATTTGCTATAGGATACTTGCACTCACTAGAGAGAGACAGGGAGAGAGAGTGTGGGACTTGAACCATGTTGGCCATCTGGGAGTCCATCGCCCTAACCACCATGCCACCTGTTGGCCCCCTGCCCATTTGTTCATAAGAAAATGCAATTTATATTTTGTCTTTGTATAACATACGTTTATTTCTTTCTTTCAATGCCATTTCATGTTTTCACATTTTCCTAGTCCTAGATAGATGTTTGTATGCCTGATCTATTATTATTCCTTACTTAATGATCTTTGAATTATTACTAAAGTCAACTGCATTGTAAGATTGTTGACTGTAGGAGGAATGTGTTTTCCTCCTCCTTCACGTAGCCTCACTTCCACTCTGGAGGTGTAAGGCTAGAAGTCCCACCATCTGAAAGGTCTGATGACTTTCCAGTGTTACAACCAGTAATACTGAAACCAGGGATTTCTCATCCTTCTCACCACACAGTCCCCTCCCCACCCCACCTTGCCATCCTGTGGTTTTGGCATAGTGATTTGTACTAATATTACTAGCTAACTTTTATTCACTCCTACTCTATGCCAAGCACATGACTAGACATGAAACCTATCTCTGATCCAATAGTTTATGAGATGTAGGTGCTATACAATGATGAAGTGGAGACCTAAGTAAATATTAATGTAATGAATATCAATAAATCGAGGTAATTTGTAAATATCTATATAATCAACATATATTTACATGAATATGAATAGGTAATTTATAAAGTCTGTATCTATTTACATAGAAAACATTTATAAAGTAAATATAAGAAAATAAGTAAATACAAGTAATTTACCTAAAGTCTAGTAGCCACTAAAGGATGGAGTGATGATTGGAGGTCTCTGTTGACCTCAAAGCCCTGCCTTTCCATCTTTGTGCTGCACTGCCTCTTGTGTGGTTCTGTTCCTCAGCTCGTCTGAATGAGCACTGCCCATGCTAAGCTTGGCTGGGGGGGTACTGAGACAACACAACAGTCAAAACAGACAGAAGTGAATTAAGCCAGTAAACATAGGCCAGAAGAGATAGTGGCTAAGAAGAAAATACTGGGTAAAAGAGATAGAGGGGATATGCTTTCTGGCAAAACTTATACAAATATGAGAAGATATTGTATTCATTGATTCTATTTAACCTCCTTGGACAGAATGAAGAAAAGATCGAAAGGTGAGTAGGAAAAATAAATCAGGTTATAAAAACACTGATCAACCTCTTTCTATCTAAGATCTATAAAATCTCAAATCTTAATTGAAATGGTGATTTTACTGACAAATAGCATGTCAGCCTGAATAGTAGAAAGGCTAATGGTTGGTCTGCCTCACGTGGAGAAAATGTCAAGGAGGTTAAGATGTAAATGTTGGCAGTGCTAATGCTGCAGTTATGTCTGTGTTATAGTCCCAGTCATCGAGGTAACAGCTATGAGAAATGTCTCTGGAGTTTTCCTTTTCTGTAGAAAATATTGTTTGAAAAATATTTCAGTAGGAAGCAGTAATGAACAGGTCTTGGAACAAAATAAAAATACGGATTCAAATATTAAAAAGAAATGTTGTGACCATTCTGGAAGTTGGTGTCTAAGTGCTGAACAGTTGCCTAAAAAACATTTTTTTAGGAGGGTAAACCAGAGCCATTACTATTGGTTGCTGGAAAAATTTTGATGTATTTTTCTGTTTTTCTATGCAAAGATGTGTCACGACTTTTCTGATTCCCCAGTAGTTACCATTCAGAAACTGTGTGTTTCATCAGGGAGCATTAGCCTAAACATTGGCCTAGCACGAAAGAACTCTCCAGTTCCGTCACGTCCTTGGACTTCTCTTATTTTTTTTTAAGAGAGATTTTTGCTACAGGGCATGTGTGCTTGCTAAAGAGACAGAAAACAATAAATTCTTCCCCCCAAAGGGGGATGGCCACGCTGCAGTCTCTTCTCCTTCATTCTCCTCTAGGGATCTTGGGCATGCACACACACACACTTAGCATGAGTTTTAAGCCACCGGGTCCAGGACTTGAACTGTGGTGGAGTACGTGGGAGTGGAGCGACGTAACCCTTATGCCATCTGCTGGTCCCTGGACTCATTTCTTCTCTAGTAAATTCTGTCACAGTCATAGCATCTGTCACATAGTGCACCACCTTTTCACAAGTTCTGGCAAAACTTAGACAAATATGAGAAGCTATTGTACTCATTGATTCTATTTAACCTCCTTGGACAGAATGAAGAAGAGATTAAGAGGTGAGTAGAAAAATAAATCAGGATGGCTGGAGAAAGGATTTCCGTTCCTTCCTGTGAGATAGGTGAAATATTTGACCTCTTTCTGGCTCCCCATCTTGCCCCCCCACCCCCGTCCCTGTTGATAGTCCTGCTGTCCTGGAAGGTTAGATTAGAGACAAGTCATCCAGACAGACAGGGCAGACACCTACGACCTCACCTCTCAAAAATTTTTAGTGCTGTCAACCAGAGAACTTCAACTTTTTTTAAGCTTGAATTCTTATTTTTTTCAGCTTTTTTTAAACGTGCGTTCTTTTGCTGAGAAAGCTAGAGATGGCCGCTTATTTCACAGTTTCTCTACCTTTTTTCCGGGTGTTTCCAAACTGAGTTGCTTGGCAGTATTCTGTTTCGCACAGAGATTTGAGAGAGAAAGTCTTGATTTTAAAACCTTATCAACAAAACTTAACTCCCTGCTGTTTGCAGTATGCCACGCCAGCTTGTATCGTTTTCTTTAGGATGCGATTGATTATCATAGAGCGAAATTTAACTACTACTGCCAGAGAGCAGGCCAATGGATTCTGTGAATGCTGTATTGGTAATTTAGTTTATTACAATATAGTCACTGTGCAAGGAAATAATGACAAAGATGTAATTATACTGCATGGATTTAAGGTAGAATTCCTATCTTCTCTGCCTCTCAAAATTCACTTCAGTGAGTATTGAATTCTTCGTTGAATGGCTAGCACTTGGAAACTGTCAACTGCTTTGGGGGACCATACCTTCTCTTTTGCTTGGAAACTAAGATATAAAAAGACCAGGCAACAAAAGCAGAGCAAATATAATTGGCCAAAAAGATGACTGTAGATCTTAGAGGCATCTTAAGTGGGAGGCCACAAAAGGAAAAGAGAAATGAAAGCCGAAGTAAGACTTTCAAAAGTTGGGAAGCTTGGAGAACTTTCATGAATTAGCATTCTTAGAATGACTTTTATCACTCCCCTCCTCCAACGGTGCAACTTTTTTCTGCCTCCCAGTGCTCTGCTACATATTTTAGTTGATGGAAACTGGGAAAAGTAAATAATTGAGCACCTAAACTCACGTCTGTTTTTTTCTTTTTGATGTCTAAATAAAATTCGTGCTTGCGAGCACTTTCGCCCTCAGTCTCATGGTAACATTTTATAACAAAACTCCAAAGCTGGGCTTTGAACATGTGGTAACATCCTTCATAAAAGCTTCTGAAATACTCGCTTTCTCCAGTCAGCTAAGAATTTAAAGATTTATGGGCAGGACACATTCATGGGTGACTGTACAGAAAACCACCCTGAGGGTCACTGAAGACCCCTACCATCTTAATAAGGGCTGACAGACTGTGCAACTTGCCCCGAGGGGAAAATGTGCATGGTTCCTAGTGTCTTGACACTAAGATTTGTGTGTGAATGTGTGCATGCATGGTGTTTTAAACAGGGTCGCCCTGGGTCCTGCTCCTCCTGTCTCAGTCTCAGGAGCAGCTGGGACCACAGGGGGCCACACCTCTGACCAGCTCTTTGGACGGGGTCTTGCTGTGTTGCCCCCATGGCTTCAAGCTCACGGTCCTCCTGCCTGAGCCTTCTTTAGCTGGTGCTGCAGGCTCATACCACTGTGCCTGGCTTTTTTAGGGTGGGCCAGAAATCGAACCAGGCCTCCATGTAGCCTCAGTCCACCAAGTAGCAGCGTCCAGCATGTGCTACTATGGCTACGCTAGCACTGTGGTATTTTTGTTTTTTGTTTTCTTTTTGGAGAGGTTTTTGCTATAGGTTGTGTGCACTCACCAGAAAGAGAGAGACATAGAGACAGAAAGCGAGGAATCATCCCCCGGGGGGATGGCCACGCCGCATTCCCTTCTCCTCCATTCTCCTCTTGGGATCTTAGGCATGTATGCACATGTGCCCGGTGTGAGTTTAAGCCACTGGGTCTGGGACTCGAACTGCAGTCGACTACATGGGAGTCCAGTGACATAGCCATTACACCCTCTGCTGGTCCCACTGTGGAATTTTTTACTCCTATTTTACAAATCCTATGTCAGGATAAGAGAATAGAGTGAATAGGAGGGAAATAATAGATGTTGCCAGGTCCTATAGGACACCTCCCTATTACCATCTCTGTCTTTTCACAGATGAAGTGGTGAAGAGGGTGAGGTTGGAGGGTTTATCACGTCAGCCCTTTCCTCTCTCCCCTGCCCTCTCCTGTACTTCTGTGTCCTGTATCAGAGATGGTATTTCTTCACGACGAGCACCTCACCATGTGCTTTTTCAGGGGCATCTCCATACAACCAACGTAGACAAAGTGACCCAGTTTCCGTGACTTGAGTTTCAAAAATACACTTGCCATTGACAGTATGATTCAGCTTCTTGGTGAGAAAAAAGTTCTAAAAATAAGGAACTATTTGAAAATCTTGGCTGCACTCCTGTTTAAGGCCGGTGGTTATGATACTCGTTAGTCTGTCCGAATTCGTCCTCCCCGGATATTGCAGGCTTTGTTATTCACCCCCAGTCCATTCCCGAGAAACACCTCATGGGCTGTGACTTCTCCAGGTGTATCAGACAGGTGTGTGGTAAAAGCAGAATCACTGTGTTGACTTGCCTTCCTTTAGTGGAAAGGGTCACTCATGTGCACATCCATCTGTCTTAGAGAGTTTGTAGAACCTTCTTTTAAAAATCAATCCTATTGCAGTCCAGCAGCTGGCATAGTGGTTACATTGCTAGACTCCCACATAGTCACTGTAGTTCAAGTCCCAGACCCAGTGGCTTGAAACCCACACCAGGTGTGCGTGCAGGTGTACCCAAGATCTCAGGAAAAGGGAGAAGGGATGGTAACATGGCCATCCCCTCGGGGGGTGATTTCTCACTTTCCCTCTCAGTGTCTCTGTCTCTGTCTCTCTCTGATGAGCACATGCATCTTAATCCAAGAACCCCTACCCTCCCAAAATAATCAATTGTTTTGAACTTCTTAAAAATGGCATCTTAAAATCATTTTATTAAAAATTCTGTGAGTTTTGACAAAGAGGACATGCGTCTGGCAAAAACCTTACTTAACATCTGCTTATTCACTGGTTAATAATAACGTGTAAGAGAGAAAAAGAATTGCTTTATTTACATGTTTGTGGACTATGGATGAACTCCCTGCACATGTATTTCATATGTTTAATTTTATATTTTTCTATTCTATCTTTTACTGCTCGGTGTCTTCATCACTACTGGAAGGAGCCTAGAAGTGAATCATCGAAGTGAAAAGGAACCATATTTTTCTTAGCATTGGTAGTAGTCTCCAAGGAACAGTGGACTTCATTTTACTCATAGTAATAAGATATTCACAAGTGTTTTTAATTTGCAAAAACATAATTTGCTTTATACCATGGTGCTGTTTTAGAGAGGAAAATGATAAAAAATGTTCAATCAAAATATGGTCATGTTAACAATCTTAGTTTTTTAAATGTGGTAAAAATAATTTTCTACCCAGGGCAGGTAGAGGAGAGGCCACCTTCTCCTCCAGCAGTCTGCTTCCTGTGTCCCCTCCCCACACCCTTCCTTGGTAATTACCTGCCTTCCATTCCAGATTTTCTGTGACAAGGTGCTCCCACCTCAACAGGTGATCACCATGGCAACGAGATAGTCTGTTCTATTTTTGGAGTATGAAAGGAATGCCTTCTTAAATCCAACAATAAAGGAGTGTTTCAGGAAAACCAGCATTGAAACAGATTTGATTATTAACTTTGTTTCAAATTACAGCCTTCGGTCATGCTTAGATTATATTTTTCAGATTAGGGGAATGTGACGGAGAGCTAGTTTAATTGTAATCTTTTATTGTTCTCAAACACCAGCAAATTACATTAACGAGCTGCTTCCTGAGTCCTGTCAGTGTGCTGTTTTTGTTCTTGTGCAGATAGGGAACCCAAGGCTCAGGGAAGTTCAGTAACTTGACCACATTCACAGAGCTGGCAAGAGCAGCAGTTGGAATCCCAGCCCAGGCAGCCAGACTAGATCCTCTACTCCAGCCTGCCTTGTCTTCTGCTCTAGCTGCTCTGGAAGGGTTTCTCTCTTAAGGACTTGGGTGAGCAGGTCAGGGGTGGTACCCATTGATGCTGTGCTAAGAGGGAAAGTGAGAAACACCGTGGTATTCAGAGTGTGAGGTTGTCTGGCCCTGGTTTGGGAAATTATTCCGTTTCCAATGCCATGTTCCTAAAACAGGTCCTTACTGGCTCAAAGGCGAGGGTGTTATCAGAGGATGGCATGGAACGGCTTCTAGAGCTCCCCCAGAGAGGGAAATCTGATCGCAGCCTCTACTTGCCACAGCATTTGGGTCGTGGAACTTTCATTTTCTTGTCCATTTTTGAATGTCATTCCCATAAATATCAAGGCTTAAGTGGATGAGCTAATCTTATACTGATTAGATTTATGTAGTGAAACATCTTGGGGAAGATTATTGAATAGTCAAAAATTTGCTTTGGTTTGATAATCACAGTCTCTCTTGTTTAATGGCAAGCTATTGCAGAGTTTGCCGTTACCTTTACATGTGATCGCATTTCACTCCCGAAATCATAGAGCTTTAGAAGTAAATGAGACTGTGCAGCAGAGCCTTCTTAAGTTCTAGACGAAGAGGTCAATGCTCAGAGAAGCCATATAATTTCTCCAAGTCCACGTGGCTGGTGGCTGGGTCTTTTTAGCTCCATCTCACTGAGTTTTGTGCTTGTTTTATTTGTAGTTGTTTTAAATGTAGTCGATGCTGACACACTGGTGTATGTATATTGAGGGAAGTAGGAGTGTCCTATGACAACTTACTGTGTATTAAATGCTTGTTTTATGCTGGATGTTGTGCTGAGCAAATCTTACTCTTCATCTCAGTAGCCCTCACATTGGTGACTATTCTCAGTAGTCCTCACATTGGTAACTATTCTCAGTAGCCCTCACATTGGTGACTATTCTCAGTAGCCCTCACATTGGTGACTATTCTCAGTAGCTCTCACATTGATGACTATTCTCAGTAGCCCTCACATTGGTGACTATTCTCAGTAGTCCTCACATTGGTGACTATTCTCAGTAGCCCTCACATTGGTGACTATTCTCAGTAGCTCTCACATTGATGACTATTCTCAGTAGCCCTCACATTGGTGAATATTCTCAGTAGCCCTCACATTGGTGACTATTCTCAGTAGCCCTCACATTGGGGACTATTCTCAGTAGCCCTCACATTGGTGACTATTCTCAGTAGCCCTCACACTGGTGACTATAAGAACTGATATTCTTGTTACTGTTGTCCTCCTGTCATCCCTATTTAGAAGTAGGAAGGTCTGAGTGCCCCCAAGGACAAACAGTTTTTGAAGTACAGGTAGGCTGAGGATTCAGATTGTTTTCTTGCTTTCGGGTGTAATTTTACAGCAGAGGAAATGAGGTTCCAGCTATCCTGCCAACTCACCATCTATTGTGGCAATCAGAGTGCCATGTGGGGGATCCAGAAACAGCCTCTGAGCTCAGTGGGAAAGACGCAGTGTGTGGTGTCTGCATGGCTCTGGAAGGGATCCGGGTGTGCGTAGGACGTGCAAATTGCTAGACCTTCCATCTCTCCCAGCATCGCACTCTGATTCTTAGCTTTCCATGACAGGAAACTCAAGTTTACCTGAGGAGCTAGAGCTGACACTCTGCAAAGTCAACTTACGTTAACCAAAAATGGATGACTTTTTTTTAAAGAATTATTTTGTTCCTTTATTCATTTATGTATTTATTTTTAAGTTGACCAGAGAGGGACAGAGAGAGAGAGAGAAAGCGAGAAAGCAAGCTACCAGGTCCGGGACTTGAACCGTGGTCGGCCACATGGGAGTCTAGTGCCCTTAACCACCATGCCTTCTGCTGGCCCCCAGAAGTCTGTTTTAAGTACTATCACTGATTCAGTAATTTGTCTTTCTGCCCTTTGGCATATTCACATATATCGTATTTATATCATTAGTGTATTTATTTGATAGATGATTAATCTCTTATTTTATATTGGCTGATATGCTGTTTAGTTGTAGAGCATAAGTTTCTGAGCTCATCTTCATTTGGGAGTGTTCTCACATGAAGGGCCTCTAGCCTTCATGCACTCCCAAAGATTTCATTGTGAGCTCTGGAACTATATTACCCATTGAGGCTGGCTGTGTCAGATGCAGTTTATCCCAGAATGGAAATACTGTCTTTAAATTCAGATTTAGATAAGTATCTGAATGGGTGGATTATCTGCAGTTTCAGTATCAAGAAGCATGAAGTCAGTTTGCAAATTAGCCATTGTCTTGAATATCTGCCTTGGTGATCTGTTCATTCCGCATCCAGGCCCTTCTGCTCCCCGCTCTCTCCAGACATGCAGTCTTGTGTTACCTGTGGTAATTATGGCATCCCAGTCTTGTCTGCCTTTTTTGTCATCAAACCGCTTTCTCACTCTTCCTGTCACTTTTGCGAAATATTTGGGTTGTTAGTCTCAAGTATAATTAGAGATATTCAAAATATTGTTCAGATGCAGAAGATGGAGCAGAGCACCCGATGTTTAGTAGACCAGTGATTCTGAGTGACTTAATGTTGGCTTGTCGCTCCTAACTCATCGTTGGTTGGTAACCCTATGCCTGTGGTTGGTCCCTGTCTCATGTCCCCCATGGCAGTGTGACTGTCGACTGGTGGGACCTCTCTCAGCCTCCAGCACTGCTGGCTGCGTCTAGGACCTGGGAGTCTGGGCGTATCTGGGTTTGCTTGGCCTGATGTCTTTCCGATTTCTTATGCTTGTGCTCCGTGCTGGAAAGAAGGATGCTTTTGATGCCTGAAAATAGACCCTTGTAAGGAAACTACAGTATCGTAATGTGTCATTGCAAAAGGAAGACCAGCAAAGCTTTTTACAGATTATGTCATCTTTCTAGTAACCAAATGCTCACACTAAGGGGGAATAGAAAAAAAAAGTAAGGTTTTGGTGATAAAAATTATGGCCAGGAGCCAGAAGGTGGCATGGTGGTTAAGGTGCTAGACTCCCATGTGGCTGACTGTGGTTCGAGTCCTGGATCTGGAGGCTTGAAAATCATGCCAGGCATGTGTGCATGCCCAAAATCCTGAGAGGAGAATGGAAGAGAAGGGATTGCGGCATGGCGATAGCCCTGGGGGCTGAATTCTCACTTTCCCTCTCTCTGTCTCTAGTGAATGCATGAGCCTTATAACAAGAACGTAGGAGTGGGGAGAACAAATTACGGCTAAATAGACAGATTTAAAAATTGTTTAAGGTGATTTTAATACGTTTGTGGAAATATGGAATTAACTGTGAGTTTACTTTGGTGCAAAAACATTTTGAAATTTGTACATAGTTCCTCATAATGTGCATTTCTGTGAACTTTTGAAGACTCCTTATACTACAGTACTGATGGGTTATTTATCACCCACAGCCAAAACTGAGGCTCTTTTGTTTGCCAGGTGCTCTTTCTTTTATTTTAAAAACATATTACGGAATGTGGGCCCTCAACAGAGAGAGACAGAGAGATAGGGGCTGGAGGGATGGTCTTGCCATAATCCCTTCTTCTCCATTGACCTCCCATGATTTTGGTCATGCATGCACGCATGACCAGTGTGTTTTTCAAGCCTCTGGGTCTGGGACTCAAAATGCACAGTTGACCCTGTGGGATCCGCTTCCATAAACCACCACACCACTGGCTGACCCACCAGGTGCTCTCGTAGAGACTCTGGGAACGATTAAGATGAAAATACTAATGCACAAGTCCTGTCTTAGATGAGTACACCAGGTACTCTGGTGAGAGAGTTTTAGAAATATTAATACAGAAATATAAATGCATAATCCCTGTCTTAGATGAACCTACCTATGAAATGAAGTTAAATAAGGACAAACATCATAATACACAGTTATGTCTGAGACCACATGTTACTTACGGATAATATTCACATTTAATAATCATTTCTGTGTTTCTTTTGGTAAATTCTTTCAAGGGGTGGAATGGGACTGAGAAGCTGCTAGCATAAAATCATAGCATTTTTAGAAAATAATCTGGTTTTATTTATTATATTCAGTCTCAGCTACAACAGAATTACCAGGTTTTAAGTTCAAAGTAACTGAATATCTAATATAAGTGTGTGTGTGTGTGTGTGTGTGTGTGTGTGTGTGTGTAGACAAGGTCTTGTTATGTGTGTCCTCCTGCTTCAGCCTTCCAAGTAGCTGGAACCCCAGGTGTGTGCACCTGGATCTTTCCATGGGACAGCAGTCAGACCCAGGCTTCCGTGTGGCCCTAGCCTGCCACGTGGCAGCATTGGTGTGTGCTGCTGTGCTGGGCACTTGTTTAATCTTGATTGAAATTTAAAGTATATTTTTCCCAACACAAACACTAAACAGCTATAGATTTTGGAAATTGTGGTATTCATACAAAGTTTGAATTTGTTTCTTTTTACTTTTAGAATACTTGGGGCTGGCAGGTGGGGTGTTGGTTAAAGACTCTGGACTCCCACATGGCTAACCGTGGTTTGAGTCCTGGACCTGGTGTTTTCTCTCTTCCCCCCCCTCCTCTGTCCTTCTGTGGTTAAATTAGAATAAATAAATAAATAAATAAATAATGTTAAATAAAATAATTCTTTTAAAAAGGAATACTTATTAACCTTATGTGAACAAATAGTTCCATGAAAATTTAATTTCAGAAGCAAATTATCATTTTGTTTCTTAGATGTTCTTAAGAAATCAGAAATCATAATTTTTTTTTTGTCATTTGTTAAGTGGATTTAACAATCTTTTATACACATTCAAAATTCTGTTTTCTACATTTGAATCCTGTGGTACTGCTTCCCTAAAGTTACATCTTCTCTTCAAGCTTCTACGGGGTTCTGCGAAATGTGTTGGCGAACTTTATTCTCTCAAAAAGAATGTAATTTTGGCATAGATCATTCACCTAGCTTCACATTAAGAAATCGGTATTATGAGTATTTGGAGGTTTTGGAATTGTGTTTGTAAGTATCCACTCATCTAATCTACCCTGAAGAGTCACATAAGTACTGAATTTCATTGGCCGCTCACAAGCGGCACGAAGAAAAATGCGTGTTTTTCTTGTTACCGTGGGCCTATAGATTTAATAAGTTTAAATTATTCTTTTGGCCTCAACCCCGGTGGGTAACCTAATACAGAGTGAATGGTTACTGTGACTACCCGGTTGCTAAGAAACCTGTTATGTTATCAAGTTGCCTGGGTGAAGTAATGGCTTCTTAGGACGTTTTAGCACTGCGGGGAGGTTGTTAATCAGAGCTACCAATCAGACCTTAAAGAATTCGCAGGTTATAACTAGTTTCTCATCAGGACGAGAAGCAAACCTGGGTCTGTAAAAGCTGACATAGAAATGAAGTCCAAGTTGTTTTAAATTAAATCATGACCTTTAGTTATTAATAAAAAATATGCGATCCCAGATACAAAGCTCTTTTTACCAGTATTAAGTTAGAATGATTTGTGTATTGAATGGTATGTGCCCCTCCTCCCCACCCGAAGCCTGTTTTTGTTTTCTTAGAGTGCTTCTTGGCAGTGCATCTGCAACATATAGGAGTGTTTGAATTGAGACTGAAGGAAAAAGTGTGATATAATTTTAGTCCGTTGATAACAGTTGGTCTTGCTATGAAATGGCTGAATGTTTTTTAAAAGAGACATGCTTCAATTTGTAGTAATTTTTTATCCGTGTGTGTGTGTGAGAGAGAGAGAGAGAGAGACCAACCCTCCAAGGGGTCCCATCATACTGAGTTCCCCTTTCCCTCACCTCTCTTCTCGGGATGCTGGACAGCCCTGTGACTCCAATCTGGTCACTGGATGGCTTCTAGCCTTGCAGAGCATTGGCATTACCACCGTGCCAAAGTGACTGAGAGGCCTCTGTAGCTGCTGCTGCTTTTTATTTTTATTTTTATTTATTTATTTATTTATTTTTAACACATCAGACTTGATATTCGATCAAGGATTCTGTCTAGGGCAGGGATCTGGTTTTTGCTAGCTTTGCTTCTTGGCAAAATGTTTTTAACTGAAAGTAAGTCTAGTGTCACTGCAGATTCTTAGAGCTCCATAATACATCTGACTAGATGAAAGGTCTGAGAAGTTGTGCTTCCAGCTGCTTACGATTTTGTGAAACTTGGGTCACTTTCACTTTATTTTCTTTTAATATCTATATGTGTCTTGAGATGCACATTTTTCAACCAATCATATTTTGAGAAACCCTATTCTAGACTGTTGTCCGGAGGAAAAGTGCAGAAAGGGGTCATTCCCATGTGACACTAGTCTTCTTACAGTAGTATGAGTTAAATCTCAAGCCAACCTACGGAGTTGGGGTGAGCCATTTAAGCATACAGGAGCGGCCGCGGTTTAGAAACCAATCTTTGGAAGTCAGACTGACTGAGTTCAATTTTGGGTCATCTTTCTCAAGCTTTTTGACCTTAAATGAGTTATATAATGGGATTCTAATTCTTAGTTCCCTCAGTAGTAAATAAGGGATGACAACACTTTCTACCTCAAAGAGTTATGAGAATTAAATGAGATTATACAAGATGCTTCCATGATTCCTGGCACTTACTGTGAGCCTTCACTAAATGTATAATGTTAATTATTATTATAGGAGACATTTTTGGGGGCTGTGAGTTGTTTCTTTAAATCTTAAAAGCTCAGGCACTTGGCATTTGACAAGACTTCCCACACTCAAGGCTTAATTGCAGGGTTTCCAGATTTAAAACCTTTATGTATTTTTAATTTTTAATAGTTTACTTCAGTTTGTCTTTTCTCCTTTTCCTTTGAGTTTGGAGTTGGACTGCAGGGCTTCGCCCTCACTCTTGTTCTCTCTGGGACATGCTTTCCCACCTGTAACACAGAGGTGGGATCTGGTTGATTCTCAGGTCGTGCTCTGTCACCTGAGCTCCAGGAAAGCATGGCGAGAGATGGCATTCTGAACATCCGGGGAAGGACTGAGAGTTGAGGAAGCCCTCGAAAGGCTTAAAAATTACAGAGACAGAATGGGCCACGTGAATGGTGGCACCAACAAGGCAGAGAGGGCCCTCAGAGGCAGTGAGTAAATGTTGGTTTGCTTGGAGCCCTTCCTTTCCTGTTTAGAATAAACAATTCTTTAAAATGTTTCGAACAACTTTCAGATGTATTACAAGCACAGCACAAAATATAGCACTTGTTAGCTAAACTCAATCCTTTTTAGGGAAATAATCTGGGTAGTACCAAACCCCTTTTTTCCTCCATCACTGGAGAGTAGATTGGGCTTCTGATGCCCATCAAGCCTGAATACCTTATTGTATTTCCTTACAAACAAGGACATTCTCCTGCATAGCCACAGGACAACTATCAAGATGAGAAAGGGGGAGTGATGCATAGGACATTCTCCTGCATAGCCACAGGACAACTATCAAGATGAGAAAGGGGGAGTGATGCATAGGACATTCTCCTGCATAGCCACAGGACAACTATCAAGATGAGAAAGGGGGAGTGATGCATAGGACATTCTCCTGCATAGCCACAGGACAACTACCAAGATGAGAAAGGGGGAGTGGTACATATTTCTGCCATTCAACCCTTAGGCTCCAGCTAGGTTTCATCTGTGGGCCCCATAACATTCTTCATAGCAGAAGGATTCAATTCATAATCACGTGTGGCCTTCAGGTGGTTGTTTTCTTAATTCTTTGAGACTGGGATAGTTACACACTCTTCCATAGAATTCCGTGACCTCAGCACTTTGGAAGATTTGGGGCAAGCTAGTTTGTAGAATGCCCTTCCGTTGGAATTTGTTGTTGTGTCCTCACAATTGGATTCAGGTTAGCAGGTTTAGCCAGTGCATCACACACATGATGCTGTGTTCTCCCCGCACCCTCTCGGGGCTGGTCACTTAGGTTCCTCGATGAGGTGGTATCTGCCTGTCCTTTTCACTGTAGAATTCCTTTTTTTCCCTTCGTAATTAGTAAGTGTTGTGTAGGGAGATACTTTGTTATAAATGTCCTTGTCCTTATCAAACTGTTTGCTCCTGCTAGTAGGAGCTCTTGGTTTTGTTGGGACATTTCAGTGGGTTCTAATCCATTGGTAACATCATTTATTGTGATGCTCAATTAGACCCCTTTGAGACATCTGTGTGTCCTCCTAACATGTCCCCCCTCTGAGCATTTCCTTTCTGGAACAAAGAGTCATTCTAGGCTCACCTCGTACTTTTCCTTCCCTAGTTCTTTTTTTGCTTGTTTGTTACAGGGCATGCACACTTGCTAAAGAGACAGAGAGACAGAAAGCAAGAAACCATGCCCCTGGGGCAATGGCCACACCACAATCCCTTCTCCTCCATTCTTCTCTTGGGATTTGGGGCATGCATGCACCTGTGCCTGGCATGTTTCAAGCTGCTGGGCCCAGGACTCAAACTGCGGTTGGCCATGTGGGAGTCCAGCACCTTAACCACTATGCTACCTGCTGGTCCACCCTTCCTAGTCTTAATCATTTACCTAAGAAATCCTGGTTTAAATTTAATAGAGAATGGGATTTAGAAGTCATGATCTTATGATACACGTGTCTTCTACTGTCAGTTGTGCCTCTCCAAGACTCAGGGGAATAGGGCTGGAGAATACGTGAATGCAAATATGTACACAGTTAGCGCTTCCATAGATAAGGGTACGCATACACACCTTTTATATTTATTTCTACACCTTCCTGTGCAGACTGAAAGATGCCTTTATACTCCAATTTTAAGCCCGCACTGAAGGGTTTGTTCTAAGGTGTTCTATGTTTGTAAAACTCTGGCCATGTTGATGCCAGTGAGAAACCCGACTTGCTCTCTGCATGCTCAGCCTTACAGCGTGTCTCCTCAGCCCTCGGGCTCCGAGATCTCACCTCAGATTGCCCCTCTGCAAGGACACACTCGTCCCTGTGCTCAGGCTGCCGTCCACACTGTCCAAGTCCCTGTCACAGGCCACCCTTTAATATGGACACTCCATGCCGGGCCACCCTCACGTCTGACATCCTCCTTGCCCCATTCTAGTGACCATTTCCCAGGTCATGTCTACCCTGGAGCCTGGTAATTCCCATCTTGGGGAAGAGGATTGGAAAAGGAGCGTGTCAATGAAGAGCTATTTGAGCGTTTTTAACATGCCAGGTGAAGGGGTGACCGCCGTTAGGGATAGTTTACTTCTGAAAACACTGCTGTACTGGTCTTACCCAGGAGAAGAAGTTACATATAGGATGCTTTTTGTCATTTGAGTTAGAATTTAAACCAGCAAATGCCATGTTCACGGAGCCCCCTGCTCTGGCCGGCCTCTCTGCAGCTCCCATGGTGGAGTTCTGGTAGCGCTTCCATTACCTGTGACCGGGGCTGGCTCTGCCAGTGTCTTCTCCAGAAAGCCCTGCCCCAGGGAAACACAGCCTCAAGATTTTCCACCCCGATTCTGCCTGCTCTCTAGACCCTGTGAGGCTCTTTTCCTTCTCTCTAAAATACAAGAACAAAACACGCTGCCACTGCAGCTTGGACACCTGTGGGCTGCGGGCGGTGAGAGTGCGTGTGCGCGTGGGCGAGGGCGCGGGGCTGGCCCTTTGACTCCCTGTCGTCTCACTGCTGTTCTCGTGAGTGTGGCCTCATGAGATGGAGTAGCAGGGCTCTAAGGCTACCCTTTGCCGCCAGAGTTTTAACTCCCTGGGATTGCCTGAGCAAGCAAGGAGGACTCTCGGGACGAGTCCAGAGCTGCCTCTCTGTACCCCTCCTTCCCTGGAGCACTATTGCGCGGACCCTGTCCATTCTCTGGCTTGTGGACCTTACAGAGTGGCCGCTGTTCATCAGATAAGCCCCCCTTCCCATCTCCATGGTAAGGTCGTCAGTTCTAGCAAATGAAGACCTGGGGTGCCCAAAGTTAAATTGCAGAAATACAGCATGTCATTTTTCAGTGTAAGTACATTCCATTCAGTATTTGAGACATACTTAAACAACAAAAAAATGTTTGTCGTGTGTCTGACATTCAGATTTCACTAGTTGTTTCCTGTCTGATCTGGCTGCTTCCCTTCCTGGGATTTTTGGTCGGTTTTGTGTGGTTTTTGTTTTTGTTTTGCATGATGCAACAACTTGGATACATCTTGAACTTAGAGTACTATGTATGTATGATCCCTTTCTAAGAAATTGGCTGGCATCAAAAAGGAACCATTAAGTGGATGAAATTTGGAGGCTTCCAAAAGGCCATGGAACAGCAGCCACGCCGGCAGGTCCCACGTGCAGATCCTCAGACTGAGTGAGGTCAGCCGTGGCCGTCCCGAAAAGGGAACTCAAAGTGTGTCATCTGGAAGTTTTTGTCACCCTTTCTTCTTCTATTTAATGACCTCAGTTTGTCCGTTAGAAATTTGGACTAAGCATCCCCTTCATAAAAAGCCTCTTTCCTTTATTCCTTGGAAAAAACAGAACTCCGTCGTCTTCTACAGACCGGTCTGTACGGGGCTGTACTTGGGCGGGTAGGCAGAAGAAGGGATTTCATGAAACCTTCTGCTTTGCTTTGTCTTTTTTGGGGGGGGATCAGTATTTCCCTTATCAGATTCTGTGAGACGAGAGAACCCCCTGTGATAAGAGTGAAGACTCCTCCCCACCCACAGACTCTTTTCTTTCATAGCCCTCGACTCTCTCTCTCGATGGAACTAAGACCCTCTCGTAAGAGCGAGGGATCGCGATTCCTAATCTTAGGAATTAAGAATTCTTCAAGCCGAGCAGTTTCTGGAGCCTTTCCCAAAGGAGGAAGGCTTTGCCTTACTATACAGGCTCAGCGGCGTCTTCTTAACCATCTGTTATTGCTCGAGTAGCATCTTGTTAGGGCTTTTCTTTCTCAGCGCTGCCATTTCTTCTTCCTCTGAGTCTCCAGCCCCTGGCCTTTGGGAGAGGTCATTTGAGAGAAGATTCAAGATTTGGCTTAATTCAATTGAAGAATTAGTCTCCCAGCCCTTCGGATGGTTGAGTGCAGAGGTCGGCACACTTTTCTGGAAAGGGCAAGGCAGTCCCCCTGGTGCTTTGCCGGCATGTGATCTCTGGTGCACAGTCTGTATTCCTTTACCCCCGTTTTAAAATGCGAGATGCATTTTCCCAGCTTGCAGACGGACGCAGGCCAGGAGCAGGCCGTGGCCGGCAGCCGTTCCCCTAGTAAGAGCATACATGGAGAGGTTCTGGGTTGGAGGGTTCTCATTTTCATCATACTCGGAAGCGGTATTGATGAGGCTCGAATACTCATGAACACGAATATTAGGCTGTGAGCATTACAGCCTCCTGGAGGACTTGCCCCTTCCCCTCTCCCCTGTCCCCTGTGACAGTGACTTATACTTCAAAGGGGGAATGTTGGAATTTCTTTTTTTTTTTTTTCGTGGAGAGGTTTTTGCTATAGGGCGTGTGCACTCTCCAAACAGACAGACAGAGACAGAGAGACAGAAATTGAGAAATCACCGCCCAGGGGGGGATGGCCACACCGCAATCCTTTCTCCTCCATTCTCCTCTCGGGATCTTGGGCACGCGCACATGCACACGTGCCCGGGATGAGTTTTAAGCCACCGGGTCTGGGACGTGAACCGCAGTCGACTATGTGAGAGTCCAGCAACATAGCCATTACACTAACTGCTAGTCCCACAAATGTTGGACTTTCTTGTTGAAGATTTGGGGTTTTGTGTTTCTAGTAAGCAAAGTGTCATCCTGATGATTTCGGCTCTCAGCTATGCCGGCGCAAGTGGTCACCCAGCAGGGCCATGCCTGAAGGAGGCAAGCAGGGTGGGCCATTGCTTTGTCTCTCTTCGCGTCTGTTTACTGGTGACGTGGAGGACTGGGCAAGAACGTGGAAGAACTTGCTGACAGCACCGACGGTTCTTAAGAGGCTGCAGAAACATTCTATGTCGAAACCTCAAGGGCAGGGGTATTGCCTTCACCTCGGGATCAAGGCAGCGGGTCATGTGCTGCTCAGTTGGCTCCATCTTTTCTCCGATTTTCTCTGAACGGTGGTGCTCGGGGTTCCTGCAGGTTGGAGCATCTCCAGCGTTCCCACTGCTGAGTGCCTTAGCAGGAGGGACACCTTATCAGAAGACTTCGCACCATCCCCGAAGACTTCGCACCGTCGGCTGCTACTCTTGCCGACGGGGTAGGCCGTTCAGCCATCCCTTGTCTGCGACTAAATGGAGATTCGGATCATTCCCATCACTTCTTTTTTCTCCCTTCAGACCTTTACAAATGATTTTTGGGCCCGAATGCAACTGTGAATAGACAGACATAGCTGCTAGGGAAGCCGTGGGGACCCACTGAATTGTGACTGTTGGACAAAGGCATTTTGTTTCGAAGGCTTGTCTTAGAGTGGTGTTGGAGTCTGAAAGAGGGCCGCCACCGTCTCGCTCTCTCTGCTGTGAGCTAAGAGGAAGCTGCTGTTTGCCGAGTGGAGGGCTGTGCTCGCTGTCCAAACACATCTCTGTTTGCCAACTGTGAACACGCCGCAGCATCCGCGGGGCACTCCATCACGCCTTGAATGGATCCTCTTGTGTTTGGAGTTTTCTGACTCAAAGAGAGGGAGAGAGAAATATTTCTTTCAGACTTCAGCATTCACTGTAGCATCCCTGGTCTCATCAGATCTTTAGAAAGCAAGCTTGCACCAGAGATGCTGCTGAAGGATGAGAACGGAGCAGAGAAAAGGGAGCAAAGGAAGAGACAGCCCCATTGAGATGCCGTTTTTTCCTGGCTACTGGTGGCCAAGTTTTCGTCAATAAACCGGGCTGCCTTGGTAAACAGAGGATTGCGAGAAGATTCCCAACTTTCCTAAGGAAAATGCAGCTTCCTCCACTGCGTTTCCAGCTCATGGTTCCTGTTTGTTTGCTTAGACTCATAAGCACAGAACCGCTTTCCAATGGAGCGCGTCCGCAATGTGCTATGAGATCCATGGTGGTGGTTCTTCCTCCTGAGTCCGTTCTTAGGCCAGTTCATTGATAACGTTATAAACTCTTAATTTTAGAGTTCCAAAACTAGCGTATATAAGAGGGATACACATTTTGCTCACTTTCTATGTATGCCAAGGGCGACAGTATTAGTGACTTCTGGCAAAGTCTAGTATTTGCTCTGTGAATCGAGGACATAGCTTCTGGAAATAGCTCTGTGCTCCTTGTGTTACCCACTGTGCTGTGTCTTAGGATTCAGGAACTTTGGTTGAGTGGGGGCAAACCAACCTTGGTGTCAGTGCACCTCAGTGAGCACAGGGACACTTACCCCTGTGGACTTCAGTTATGTATCAAGTACCTGTTAAACACTGGGCGAACTTTGCTTGGGAAAAGCGTGAGGGGAAATAAAGAGCATTTCCTGAGTCGTTAGGAAAGAATGTTTTCAGGAGTAGAAAGGTGGAATTCCACACAGCAGTCAGCTCTGTTGCCTGGCCAGAGTTAATGAGAAGTCAGCGCTGATTAGACTAACTGGAGTAAATGATTTTCAGACTTAACTCTTCAAAGCTTAAACCCCCAGTCACTCTCCTTCCTCCAAGCCACAGTCTGCCCCTTTTTCCCTTTGGATATTGCTTCTTATCCCGGCTTACCCGGATAAACAGGCATCCCAGGCAGAACTCTGAGCATTC
The DNA here is from genome assembly GCF_000334495.1 of Tupaia belangeri chinensis. NCBI lineage: Eukaryota > Metazoa > Chordata > Mammalia > Scandentia > Tupaiidae > Tupaia > Tupaia belangeri. Next base: position 2,886,887 of record NW_006159935.1, on the reverse strand, counting down.
GCTATGCCTTAGTTCAGTTCTTCCTCAGCCTTGTGAGACTGGTAGCATTCTTTATTAAGTCTTACCGGTGAGGAAACGGGGCCCAGAGAGAGGGTAAGTAGCATGTCAGTGATCGCACCTCGTCACTGGTGCAGCTTGGAGCACTGCAGCTGCAGAATTGTGCTTAGCCAGCGAGGAAGCGTTTTCTCCTGGCATGGTTTTTCTGTTATCTTTGCTTCATTTCTTGGGGTGTATGTATTGTACCCTGGTTTTGGAAGTGTTCAAAGGTACAGTCAGCATAGAGAGGGCCCACTATGAGGGTCTTGAGTGTCCAGATTTTGTGTCTTGGGCAATACTAGAACCAAACCCACTCAAATACCGAGAGATGCCCGTATGTGAAATCCAAGCTCTGGGAAGCTGAGATCAGTTCAGAAAGGTAATGTATTCAGTAGGTGAAAGAATTTGCCCCCTTTCTGTTTTTATCATCGAAAGAAGTTCTGTATTTCATTTATTCCCTGGTTATTGTCGTTATAAATGGATTGAATTCCACTGTGGTCTAGTAGGTGGGGCAGGGTAATACACTGCATTCAGAGCTTAATTGGCAGCTTTATTTTAAACTTGAAATCAGTTCATCATTATGTGGCACGATGAGAAATCATGCTATTTGTATGTAATTAAACATCATATATAAAAAGTAGCTCTGTAAATTATTCCAGTCCCCAGTTTCTTTATCGTGATGGGACGAGACGTTTGTGTCTGTGTGGCTGCGTGTAGGGCCTGGATGTAGTATTTCTAGACTCTTCTACTACTGTGAGGTAATATAATTACTGGCCAAGGTAACTGGCCTTTCTCAAGAGACTACAGGACCGATTGAAATTGGCTACTTGGAGATGCTTTTTACAGGACTTACATTTATTGGAGCCCATTAATGTTATGTTTAGTAGTTACGGGTCACCTGGCATCTGCTCTGTGGAAGAGGAGGTCATGCCATCTCCACTGTTGGAGGACCAGGACCTAAAGTGGATTAGGTCAAATAACATCAGTTCATAAGTTATTGCTACGAGTCCATTAAAAAGAAAGTTTCTTTGGAATTACGTTTGAGAGACTTTATTTAAAAAAAAAAAAAAAAACTATTATAGAAAATGAAAATAGACCATACCGCATTGTGGTATTTTATGTGAATGAAAAATGTTTGGAAATATGCCAAGTCCATGAAACTTCCTCGTATTTTAATATTGGGTTTGCTCCAAAACTAAAATTTGTTTAGATTTGTTTCTTTTCTTTCTTTTTTTTTTCCCCCGAAAGAGAAGGGATGCCCAGGGAAGAGCTCAGCTCGCTCTCTCTGGGCTCTGTGTAGGCCTTCCTGGCCTCCGTTATTTGATGTGACCTAGGCCAGTTTCTGCCTGTTGTGACCCTGCTTAGGAGGGGCTCCTAAACTGCCCCATCACAGAGCTCCAGAAAGGAGAGGCAGCTTCACACCCAGAGAGTATCCCAGCCCTCAGCTTTCTGAATGACACCTAGCTGCCAGCCAGGAGTTTTCTCTTCTTTTCTTTTCCTTTTTCTTTCCCTTTTCCTCTTTTCTTCTCTTGTCTTCTCTTCTCTTGTCTTCTCTTCTCTTCTCTTCTCTTTCTTTCTTTCTTTCTTTTTTTTTTTTTAGAGGTTTTTGTTATAGGGTGCGTGCATGCACCAAAAAGAGAGAGACAGAAAGTGAGAAATCACCCTCCAGGGGGAATGGCCACGCCACAATCCCTTCTCCATTCTCCTCTCAGGATCTTGGGCACATACACACACACACGCTCGCATGAGTTTAAGCCACCAGGTCTGGGACTCAAACCGTGGTCTCCTACATGGGAGCCCAGTGACATAGCCATTGTGCCATCTGCTGGCCCCACCAGGAGTTTTCAATAGTCTTTTCTGCTTGATTGAGATTTAGCCTGTAAAGGCAGCCAAGGCATTAATTTGTCTGCAAACCTGGAGAAATTGGAAAAGTTTTGCCTGGTACCCTGTGCACTCAAAGGCAGAACTAGAGCTAGCTCATGATGGTATTAGCATTTGCTCCTTCATCATTACGATGAAGTAGGCCTAGAAATAGCGACAGCGGGCTCAGAAGTCACTGAAGCACCCATGGCATCAGAGGCCTTTCTGCTTTTGAGTACATGTGCCTCAACCTCTGAGGTTTCTGTTTGGTAAGTCTTGATCAACTAAGTTTTTCCAGATGTAGTAAGTCATTTTGCAATGAGTACATTTAGTAAACTTAAAGCATTGGAAGAGAACTTCATAACACTTTCACCTTAGCAATGCTTTTTTACTCAGAGTCACTAGAGGAAGGGTCTGTGTTTTAATTTCCTTGTAAATCTCATCCTATAAAGCCCAAGCTGGACTTTGGTAATTAAGTCAGCTTGGTAATTAAGATCTGAGGATCCGTTTGGTAATTAAGATCTGAAATGTTAGGTGGACAGACTGTCCACTCTCAGAAATGGCTTTTTCAGAACATGGGTAGTGATGCGTGTGCTTATTTTAAGCCCCTTCTGTATAGCCATCTCCTAGAGAATAGGGCAAGTGGAGTGTGTGTGTAGGTAGGAAACGAATGGAAAAGGCAGTGTGTATATGCATGGTGAGTGTGTGTGCGTGTGTAAAAAGAATAACACTATGTGTGTGTGTGTATACACACACATACACATTTTTAGTGGAAAGCATTAATTGTTTATTGGTTATTACATTCCAAGAATTAACGACACTGGGGGACTGTAGAACTCTTTAAAATGTGGAATAAAGCAATTTTTTTATTATGTTGAGAAAGTACATGCATTTATAAGCATTTTAATGCAAATCAGATGTATTTCAGGGTCCATAGGGAAGAGCTATATTCTCCTTGCACTCAGTCTGCCTAGAGATACCACATCTTTTTTTTAAAGTCAGTTTTTTTCACTTTGCTAAATTGCGGTAAGTGATCTGGACCTGGTTTAATGTTTCTGAATAGGAAGGTTCTAGACTCAGGGCTTTAGTTTTAGATTTCTAGCTTGGTAAGACTTGCCAGCTTCTTCTAGGGGACAGTGACTCATCTTTTGTAAATTTTGGCTCTTTCCAAAAAAATCTTCAAAAAATTCATTAAAGTTGCTTTGTACTGAACTTAACTGAAGGAGACAAATGACTTTGTTATAGAAATACTGAGTCCAACGAGAGGGCAATAAATCCGAAGTTAAAGAAGAAAGACAGCTTGGTCCATTTCTTTAGACGAGCCACTCCGATTAGATTTTGGAAGTTGTATGCAGAAAGTGAATATTGATCATTTCTAGGATATAGAATTAAAGCCAGGTCTCATAATAGCTCCGTTCTGGATTGTTAATGGGAATTTTATGACTGAATCCATAGATTTCTCATATACCCATGGGGCTACACTGAGCTTTCGGGCGTGCCTTATGGGTAGGGATTCTGTACTTCCCGATTGCTTTTAGAGTCTTCTCACACCTTATATTGCATTCCAAGGATTCTGAAAAGCATATTTACCTACCCTCATTTTAACATTTTTTAAATTGACATACATCTTCCAACTGACTGTCAGTTGAATGCAATTAGGAATCATTTTTTTAATGGCATATAAAATTATGTTGTGTTTTATTGATGGTATTAGATTTGGTGAAATACAGTATTTACAAAATGTAAAAACATAGGTCTTCTTTTTTATTTATTTATTTTTCCTTTTTACTCTGTCAGGCCATAAGAGAGGTTCTCTTGGACCACTAGTAAACATAGTGAATTTTATGATTTTACTTATTTATTTTTTTGGGGATTGCTAATCCCTTTGAACCTTGTTAGTTGAGAATTCCAGAGCACCGTGACTGTGGTATACAGTCCTCATGAAAATCTTGTAGAATAGGATAAAATGAAGAAGTTCTCACAAAAGGAAACTTTTTTTTAATAACGAAATCAGGGCCAGCAGGTGGCATAGGGGCTAAGGTCCTGGACCCCCACATGGCTGACCCTGTTCCAAGTCTCCAATCTGGTGACTTGAAACTCTCACTGGGTGCGTGTACTCAAAAATCCCAGGAAGAGAATGGAGAAGAAGGGTTTACAGTGTGGCCATCCCCCCAGGGGCTGATTTGTCACTATCCTTCTCTCTGTCTCTGGTGAACACACATGCCTTGTGGCAAAAACCTTAAAAAAAATCAATAGGAACATAAAATTTCTTCTGAGATAAATGTCTATTACAGATTTTCTTGCCAGGATATAAGCTGTTACATTTTTTTTTCCTTGCATGAAGGGAAGAGTGATGGATAAATGCTGTCAAGGTATTGACATGTTTTAGTAGACTGAATCATTAGATTTTTCTTAAGAGTTCTCATACATTTACCCAAATGGGTTGACTATTGAGAAGAAGAACGTATGGTTTTACGGAAGAAAACCTTTTTTTTTTTTTCCTCCCGACTAAGGTGAGAGAAGTATCAACTGAGGAGTTAATTACCTTTTGGATGTGTTGCTTGTATGTGCAATCATTAGATCATTATTTTTTAATTTATTTTTAAAAATTTGCTAGAGGCCACCTGGGCTTGCCAGAGAGAGACAAATGAGAGATGGAAAAAGAGAGAGCAGCCCTCCCTTCATGGGGGAGACAGAAAAAGAGAGAGCAGCCCTCCCTTCATGGGGGGTGGTTACACCACGATCCCTTGTCCTCTGTCTCTCCTTTTGGGATTTTGGGCATCCAAACACACATGCCCCATGTGATTCTCAACCACCGGGTCCAGGATTTGAACTGCACAGTCAGCCATATGGGATCTAGCCACCATGCTACTGGCTGGCCCCTCATCATTATTTTCATGGACATTCTTAGAGAGTAGAGATTTTGCTGTTGACACATATGTAAAAGTTGGAGTTGGAAATTAGAAAGTATCTTATTGACTATCTTACTATTCTGCTGTTATAAAAACCTTTGAGTTTGAGATACCGAAACTGTTAGGTTGCCAGGAAAGTCGTGATGTATGTTTCTATGCAAAAATGCATCATGATCGTCCTGACAATCCAATATATGTTAAGAAATAAACTTTATGTTATGAGTTCGTACGATGATATACACACATACCTAAAAACATGCAATACCTTAATGATTAAAAACAATACATGAAAATTAGTTAAATGTGAAAACGTAGATGTTTAAATAGTGAGGACAGTGCTGATTGTGGTGCCACGATTAAAAGTAACCGTATCATCCGAGATAGAACAAACAGTGAAATCATGACCTCCTTCAGGCTGGACCTGGCACGACCGTGTTTGTAGGCCCTACCTAACTGCAGTGGGGAGAATTTCTACCTGCTAAGGTCCATGACTCACCAGAGGTGTGGAAGAGTCACTGTTTCATTGGTCACCTGGCCATCATGTGGTCTTCTTTCCGCCTGAATTTGACTGTGAGTAGACCAGGGCTGTAGTGGTTTCTTGCACTTTGGGCTTACAGAGAATGAATGAGCATAGTGAGTTTAGAACCTAATTTTTAAAATGGTCATAGACAGGTAGACCATTAGCAATATCCATGGGGATGTATTTGCAAGCCGTGTCATAAAAAGAAAACTAAAAAAGAAAAAAAAAATCCCCAACAGTGTTATCTGTAGAAGAAGGCTGATGACATCGAACTGTCCAAGTGGTGGAAGGGTTAGTTTCTAGAACTGTGGTAATATTTCATCTCTATGACTCCCAGGAACAGAATTCAGAGTCATTCAATTAGAGTCATTTAATTTGGAAGGCGGGTCATAAAAAAAAAACAAAAAAAAAAAAAAAAATCCCCAACAGTGTTATCTGTAGAAGAAGGCTGATGACATCGAACTGTCCAAGTGGTGGAAGGGTTAGTTTCTAGAACTGTGGTAATATTTCATCTCTATGACTCCCAGGAACAGAATTCAGAGTCATTCAATTAGAGTCATTTAAAAAGGAACTTGCCGCATTTTAAGCAAAGGAGCGCTGCAGTACCTGGAGTATTCTGACTACTTGCTAGAGATTGTGTCCAGTAGTTCAAGCCCTACGTGGGGAACTCGCCTGGATGACGCTAAGATCCCCAGGAGAATTCTGACTGTGATCGTTATCGTCAACAAGAAGTATTCACAGGGATTCTATCCAGGGTCCTACCTGTCTCCCTGTTCTTCGAGGCCTGCAGCCATGTGAAATGGTCAGCAGCGTCTAGTGGTCGTTATCAATAAGCGTGACCATTGCACGGACTACTGCTTAGCACAGTGCTTGTTGTTCTACTTGGTATAAAATCCGATAATCATTTCGCTGTTGCCATGGAAGTAGAGTAATAGTTGCTGTATTATGACTAAAGCTGGAGGCCTATTTTTAGCCAAATTATAGTCATTTTTGTTAGTTGAAGTAAGTTTAATTAAACACCCATTAATAGGATAAAATTTATGCAACTCTGCTAATGTCTTCCCCCCCCCCTTTCCTGAAATTAAGACTCAGCTAATTGAGCTCAAAGTAAATAAAAATGAGATGTGCTTTAAGGATCTGGAATGTACTTCCCCCCTACCCCTCTCTCTCTCTGTGTATGTATATTTACATTGTGTTCTTTCTAGATCATTCTTCCTCTGAGCTGGCTCATAAAACACCTACATCAAAACCAATGGGGTGTGTGTTTGTCGGGGAGAAGGGAGTGAGGGGGATGTAGATTCTGGAGGCCTAGATATCTACATTTTCAGAAGGATATGAAGATTCTGGTGTGACGCACACCTGAGGATGATAGGAAGGGTTTCGGGGATTTCAGAATCTGCAGCCTTAGACCTCAGTGACTTCAATACCACCCAGCGTCTTTCTCTAGAGGGAAGCATAGAAATCACTAGGTTCCTTTTTTCTTTCTTTCCTTTTTAAACTCTGCACTTAACGTGAGCAGGTAAAAGACTGGCCCACGCTGCACAGGTTGGCTGCCATCCTTCCACTGAGCTGTCTAGTTTTGATGAGGGAGAGCTGGAGACAGGAGCTTTTAAAACTACCATTAGAAAACTGGCATGGGCCAATGGCTAGACACCGGCTTTGTATGACGATGTTTCTGCATTGCCATTCTGAGTATCGTGCATATATTCTATGATCGCAGGCTTTCTCTTAACTTTATGCCTTTGTGGGGCCAGCAGATGGTGGTGGTGAAGGCACTGGGCTCCCCTACTCGGTCGACTGCAGTGTGAGTCCTGGACCCGGCTTCTTGAAAATCATGCTGGGTGCCTATGTGTGCATGCCCAAAATCCTGAGGGGAGAATAGAGGAGGGATTGTGGTGTGGCCATTCTCCTGGAGGATAATTTCTCACTTTCCCCTTCTCTGGCAAGCACACATACCCTATGACAAAAACAAAACCCTAAAAAAGTTTGTTTATTTGTTTCTTCAGAGAGAGACAGAGACACACAGAAACAGGAATCCCCCACCCCCAATAGGGTCTCTATGCCACAATCCACCACCAGCCTCAGAAGCTTGGTCACAGGTCTGCGGTGTATGCAGAGGCCTGAGCGTGTGGGCTGAGCAACCCTGGGTGCTGTGTCACTGCTGGGCCATTGTCTGGATTGCAGGGTTAATTGGAAAACAATTCAGGCAAGGTCAACTGGGTTCACATATTTTCAGGGTGTGGTTTTTCAGCCATCTTTATAGTTTTCCCTCATTTCATTGGGTTATTTTTCTTTTTTCTTTTTCCTGTCCTTCCATGTTAGGTATCTTCTTTCCCTCTTTTTCAAGGAAAAGACCACCTTCCTGCCCCTCGTCCTTTTTTTTTTTTTTCCTGTCTGTTCATCATGTTTTTCCAGAAACCCATTTCTGTTCAGATCGCTTAAGAGACCCGAGCACAAATCTGTTGCCAGGAAATTTTACTCCAGCACTTCGACATTGTGTTACAGTTCTGTAGGTGAGCGTGAGGAGCCACATGGCAGTATAGGGATAAATTACAACACTCTGCAAAGCAGTCCGCGTAAGAAGGTTTCCAGTACAAGTCCACAGACCGTCCTGGGTATGCTGGGCCCACATGTCTGCCCGTGATCCGGGATTCTCCTAAGGCAGGGGTGGATTATGGCATCTGGACCCTCTCAGGGCGGTTCTCACTCTCTCACTGACACAATTGCTCATGGAACAAATGAATCGATATTCCTTTAAACAAATAAAAGCGAACATAATCCCTAAGTAAGAATGAGGTCAAAGATTCATCTCATGGACTTCAAAACACATCTGGAGGTTTTTTATGGATAAAATTAGGGCAGACAAGTCTCAAACCACAGCATTTCTTGAAGACAGTGATGGAGATGGAGAGATGAAAAGAAAAATACGTATCTTCCCAATCCTCACAGTTTAATCTGAATTGGGGTATCTGGAGAGGGAGGAATATAATTTTTTTTTTTTTTTTTTAAGAATTACTTTACTTAGCTTTATTTATTTAATTTAATTTGACCAGAGAGGGACAAAGAGAGAGAGAGAGTGAGAAAGCAAGCCGTCAGATCCAGGACTCAAACTGCAGTCGGCCATGTGGGAGTCTAGTGCCCTTAACCACTGCTCCACCTGCCGACCCCTAATCTTAAAGTTCTGCCTTGAAGGGATTTGTGAGTTGCTTGGATTTGTCTGTCGTGTGTGTCATCTATTGGTCATACGTTGGCCGGACTCTTACTTAGACGCTGACAGTACTGTCCACGACTCTCCCCTTGTCACGTATGTTCGCTTTTCACTGAACATTTAGTAATCTTACTTCCCTTTTCTCCCTTCTTACCTTCTTAATTTAGCCTATTCTTTGCCGTTCTTGATTAGCAAACTGAAGGCTGGTCATCGTCTTGATGAGGTAATTTACAATGTTTGTTGTTCTGTTGAAAGGCCTGCTGCTTTTCCAGCTCAGAGAAACCAACAGTGAATCTGCAGGGACCCCTTGCTGATGACCCGTCCCCCAAGTGTAGACCCTCTGATTTCATTCCCCAGTTCCCTTAGTAAATAGAGGGTTGATTTTTCTTTTTTTTTCTTTTTTGAGAGGGATTTTTGTTACAGGGCACGTGTGCTTGCTAGAAAGACAGAGACAGAGAGCTAGAAAGCGAGAAATCACCTTCCGGGTGGATGGCCACGCCGCAATCCCTTCTCCTCCATTCTCCTCTCAGGATCTGAGGCACACACGCACACGCACCCGGTGTGAATTTAAGCCAATGGTTCCGGGACTCGAACCGTGGTCTATTACATGGGAGTTCAGCGACATAGCCATTTTGCTAACTGCTAGTCCCAAGGGTTGATTTTTGCAAGTGAAGTTGTTTGCTTCAGTGGAACTAATGTGACCCTGCAGGATGCATCTCTGGGGCAGCTATAAAACCATCTCATGGTAACTGTGTCTGCTCATTGTTAAAGCTGAGAAAATGGCAGTCCAGCAGGACCCAGCCCTCCCACAGTTGCTTGGAGGTGTTTGCTGACTGTCCTTGATCAGACCCCAAACACTTAGGAGAAGGGGGATTTTAGTCGTCTGCTGTCAGTAATCAGCCTACCCTTTGTTTTTCCCATACAAAAGAGTAAAACTGACAGCCTAAATAGCACGGGTCTACAGGAATTCCCATTTACTTCCCTGGCCGTTTCTGTGTGGTTGAGGTAAGAGAGACCAGAACTATCAAGTGCTCCGTCATATCAAGGCCCACCAGTAGGCCCCAGTCACTGGACGATTTAGAGGATCTTTATTAGCAATCAAAGTGCCTTTGTAAAATTAATTTTAAGAGGTTGCTGGTCCCTGGGTGAGTCTCACCTTCTAGCCTCCCACTGAGCCATTGTGAATGAGCAAGCAACCTTCTAAATTGGAGAAAGTCCGATAGGTAAGTTGTGTTTTTTTTGCTTTATGGAACATTTGGTTCTTTTTTTTTTTTTCTATTTTCATAATAACACTCGATTTTCTTTAGTGGGTCTGTTCCTTGCATCTTGGCCATTTCTCTATTCCACTGGGTCTGCAGCATCTGAGTTGAAAGGACTAAGCTAGTAAGCCATTTTGGGGTGTTGTCAGTAACTTGCCTTCAGAGTGTAGTCAAGGCTTTCCTTGATGGTGAGCACTCTCGCAGGGGCCATGGAAGAGTGCACCCACAAGGGATCTTCTGTTTGCTTCGTAAACCTTACTAAGGCAGCAGACAATGGCACTCCCTTGAAATATGCTGAGTAGTGATATTTGCTAACACCATGCATTATTCTGTTTTGTAATACAGCTTTCAGGTGCGGTGTTTTGAATGGTCTTTCGTTTGTAACAGATGAGTAACAGAAAACAGCTTGAGAGATTTTGTTGTCTGGTTAATCATTTCAGCACCGTTTTCAAACTTGCCCTGCTAGAACGTCACCTTGGGATTATAGAGGAGAGCACAGGTAAGACAGGGAGTTCCCATGTGCCCGAGTTCTCCCAAGTAGTTACGGACCTATCTGTGTGCTCCCTTCTGCTAACTCCGCTGTCCCTCCTGGGAGAAGAGGGCCTTGGGGCCAGGCAAATAGGAGGGGAGTGGAGCTCTAGGAGGAAGAGTGGACAGGGTTTTCTGTTCACCCCTATTCCCTTACATAATTGCTTGAAAGCAGAGAAAGCTGGTGAGGGAATGGCTGACAGCCTGGTTAGAACACTGGGGCCGCAGTGAGTTCTGTCCCTTCTCTGTGTTCGAGCACAGCCCTGAGGCCTGGAGATCGAGCTTCATCATGGGGCTGTTTGCACGAGGCCCAGTGCTTGCTTCTCATTTTACTGAAAGATGACCTTTTGGGACCGCCTTGTACCTAATTCTTTAATCATTTCTGTTGCTAGTCTAGACTCTCACCAAAGGCTCTTATTGCTTGAGATGCCGGGGCCATATGCCTAGCGCTGTGCTGAGGTACAGTATCTGTTGCAAAAACTTCAGGCCCAAAACATGACAGAAAACTTGGGTCTTCCCCTCTCTGGCAGTGGCGTGCACCTGTGCATTACTCATTCTGCATGCCATTCTCTCCATAATTAAGAACAGAAATGCTTGTTCCCTTCCATGTCATTGTGTCCTTGGCACCGTGCTGTGGGCCTGGCAACTGCAATACATCAGGGTCAACAAAGGCTTGATGAACTGAACAGAACAACAACCAGAGGTTCCCGAATGCTGGAGGTGAGGGTTGTCTTATGGGCCCCGTTCCTGGTACCTGATAGCTTTGATGGTCCTCAAGCTTGCTTTTCTGTAGCCCTGAATTGAAATGAAGTTCTTTTTAAAGCATGTTAGGTCATCACACCTGTTGTGGATGGACTCACCAGCTTTCTTTCCTCTTGTCGTCAGTCTCCAAGAGTTTTCAGTGTTTTCCTTCTACTCACCCCATGTATAACTGTAACCGTCCAGCTTTAGAGCGCTTTGCTGCTAATAAAACAACTGCTGCTGCTTTATATAGTAGTTTGTTATGTATGTATTTGTTGTAAAATCCTGTGTGACTTCTAATTTCTTATAGCATCTTACATAACAAAGGCCTTATTGAATTGACTTCAATAAATGTGAGTTAATCAGTGTAGGACTACACAGTTGCAGGACTTAGGTAGAATTTATTAGCATTAGAACTTTAAAAGAACTGCATAGAACAGATCATTTTATGGAAATTGAGGAAAATTAGGACTCAGGAAGTTTAAGGCTTACATGAGAAGTAAACCCTGGCTTTCCTTTTCTTCGTGCCTTGATACCAGCAAAGTAACAAAATCAGTTCAAAGAGGAATGTTTGGAAAAGAGAGACCCCCATCTCTAGTCGGCAGGCTCAGTTCTGCCTTGTGTTCAGAAATGGCCACATGAAAACATGGCAGCGACCCATCGTGAGTTCCAGCAGCTCCGTTTTGGTTCTTGACAGTGGTTTATAAACGTTCAGGGAGGTTTCGTAGGAAGGTTTTGTCATTGGGCGATTTGCCGTTATGGTCACTTGTCACTTCTAAGGACAATGACTGGGCCAGAGGGAGGAAGAGGCTCTGCTTTCAGAAAGCAAGAGCTGGGTCTTCGGTGGCCCAGAGACTAGGCACACCCAGCTCTCTGTGGTTTCCTGGAAGTCAGGGAACACAGCCTGTAATTTCGGGAGGGTGGAGGAGGCTACGATTCAACATGGGGAAGTGGACAGCTCGGAGAAAACAGCCAAGCTTCCTTTGTCTTTTTAACACTTTTTTCACCATCTTAATTCAGTTATCTCGAATATATTATATTTTCAAAAGAAGGGTATCATTTTCCAAGATACAAGATGAGAACACATTTTAGAAGAAACTATGTGAAGAGCAAAACAGCTAATTTGCTCATTTAAGAAACTAGGGGCCAGCAGGTAGCAAGCATGGTGGTTGGGGCGCCGGACTCCCACATGGCCAACCATGGATCAAGTCCAGGACCTGGTAGTTTGCTTTCTCACTAACCCCCACCCCCCTCCCCTGTCCAGTCTTTCTCTGGTCAAATTGAAAAATAATAATAATGAGTAAATAAAATGAAATAATTCTTGAAGAAAAGGAAACTAATTCATTGGCATCTGCGATAAACATACCCCATTAACTTCTTTGCTCATATCGTATTATTTTTAGCAGCGCAGAAGGTAGGAGTTGTTCGAATACAGCTGTCAAGGCAATGTGCAGATACTTTATATGCATCACTTCGTCCAGTCCTCCAAACAGCCCTTGAAAAGTAGCAATTGTAATCCCTTTTTGTAGGTGAATAAAGTGCTGATCAGAGAGGTTCCCAGTGAAGTTCTCAAGGTCGTGCCATGAAGTGGTTGGTATGCCCAGGTGAAAACTGGGCCTTCCCAGATTCTTTTTTTTTTTTTTCTCAGTATTTTAGCTTGATGCTCCAGCCTACTTCCCCCCCGGCAGGCG
>NW_006159935.1:2868092-2874101 GCF_000334495.1 Tupaia belangeri chinensis | reverse complement strand
GTATTTTAGCTTGTTGCTCCAGCCTACTTCCTCTCTGGCAGGCTGCACTGGAAAAGTTAGAGGTTAGAGAGTGTCCAAGAAGGTGCGCTCAGTATCTAGGTTAGAGAGCCCCGTGTCCGAGGGGGTGCTCCGTACCTAGGCTAGACCGTCCGCTGTTTGAGGATAGAGAAGGCAGCTCCTGGCGTAGCAGTGTCTGGGAATAGCACCCTCCCAAATGCCAGCCTGCAGGATGGAGATGCTCTTTAGGTTTGCACTCAGCTGCTTTCTGGGGTTCGTTAGTAACCTCAGTTTCGTTTTATTGTTTGTATTTTTTAAAAATTATTTATTATTATTTTTTAATTTGACCAGAGACAGAGAGAGAAAAGGAAAAGTGAAAAAGCAAGCTGCCAGGTCCAGGACTTAAAACGTAGTTGGCCATGTGGGAGTCCACCGCCCTAACCACCACGCCACCTGTGGCCGCCAGTGTCTCCAGTTTACCGTCTTACTTTTCCTTGGTTATGTTCTTGATCTCTTCCTCCTCCTTTTCCTTTTTATTGAGGTGAATTGCCTATCACGTAAAATGAACTTGGAATTGATTGGCAGGAAATAGGTTCACACAGTCCGTGCTGTTACGGAACCACTGTCTCTGTCTAGTTCCAAACAGTTCCGTCACCCCCCAGGAAACCCTGCACCCCTGAGCATTGCTCCCTAGTTCTCACCACCATGCCAGCCCTTAGCAGTCACCCACTGAGTTATAACTATATTGGTTTATTCCAAGTAGAATATCGGGTGACAATATGGGTGACCTTCTGGGTTAGGCTTCTTTTACTTAAAATATTTTAATGTTCATCCATATATCAGTACTTCATTCCGTTTTAAGGTTGAGTAATATTGTATTGTCTATACGTACTACTACTTTTTAAAATTATTAAATGTTTAAAGATTTTTTGCCATAGGGTGTGTGCACTCACCCAAGAGAGACAGAGGGAGGGAGGGGTGAGAAGTCATGCCCCAGCGGGGACTGGCTATGCCCCAGTCTTCCACTCTCTTCTTGGAATTTTTGGCACAAATGCACACACTCCCAGCGTGTCTTTCAAGGTGGCAGGTCTGGGACTGGAACCACAGAGTTAGCTATTTGGGACCTATCACCACAACCACTACGCCACCTGCTGGACCACGTACCATGTTTTATGTTTCCCTTCATCCTTGATGGACATTTGGCTGCTTCTACCTTTCAGAGTGCTGCTGAGGACATGCCTGTCCGTGTGTGTATGTGAGGGACTGTTCTGGGTTCTTTGGGTATACAATTAGGAACTGAATTTGTGAGTCGTCACATGATATATTTCACTTTTGAGTCAATGCTAAACTGTTTTCTACAGTGGGCACACATTTTTACTTTGCCATGAGCAGTATTTCCAGTTTCTCTGTGTCCTTGTTGACACTTGTTTTTTGTTTGTTTGTTTTGCTTGTGGTGTCATTGCCAGAGAGTGTGTGTGTGCTTGCCAGAGCCAAAGAAGCAGAAAGAGGGAGAGAGAGAGAAAGCAGCTCCTCCATTTCTCCATCCTGCTGGGTTTTGCTTCCACATGCTTTTCAAGCCTCCCGCCGGGACTCGAACTGTAGTCAGCCACATGGAACCTGACTCCCTTTAGCCACTAGGCTATGGGCCAACCCTGTTTTGTCGTTCATAGCATTCTAGAGAGCGTGAAGTGGAAGCTCGCTGTGGTTCTGACTCGCATTTCCGTCATGACTCACGACGTTGAGCGTCTTTTCACGTGCTTGGTGGATACGTGTATGTTGTTTTTGAAGAAATGTTTATTTCTGTCCTTTGCCCATTTTTAAATTGAGGTATTTCTTTTTCTGATGAGTTGCAAGAGCTCTTTATTTATTCTTGATATCCGTCTCTTACCAGATAAACGAGTCACAAATGTTTTCCCCATCCTATAGAGTATCTTTTCACTTTCTCAATCATGTCATTGATGCATGCACACTTTTGATGAGATCCAGTTTCTCATTTCTTAGTTGCTTATACTTTCAGTGTCATATCTAAGATGCTGTGGCCAAATGCAGTATCATGAAGATTTACCCCTGTTTTCCCCTAAGAGTTTTATTGTTGTAGCTCTCATACTTAGATACGCAGTCAGTTTTGAGTTAATTTTTTTATCCGATGATTTTACTAGGGGACTTCAAAAGCTTTTGGAAAAGTGTAATTAAAGTACAAGTTAGTTTGTTCATTTGTTTTTAATGCTTGGCTGCCGTGCACGTGCCAGAGAGAGAGAGAGAGAGAGGCAGGACCCATCACCCCACAGGCTCCCTCTCATTTCTCCTTTCTGCCAGGACCTGAGCATATGCACACACGTCTGGCATGTCTCAAGCTAGGATTGGACCATGTGAGAGATCTGACTCCCTTTGTACAGCACCTAACCACTGCTCCATGGGCTGGCCCCGAGATTATTTGCCCACAAAAATTCATGCTTAGTTTTTGTTTGTTTGGTTTTTTTTTTCCCTTTGTTTTTTCCTATTGTGTAATGCCACAGAGATAGAGGGAAGGGGAGGAGAGGGAGGAGAGGAAAGAGAGGGAGGAGAGGGAAGAGAGAGAAAGGAGGGAAGGAGAGGGAGGAGAGGAGAGAAGAGGAGAGGGAAGAGAGGGAAGGAGAGGAGAGGGAAGGAAAGGCAGGAGAGAGAGGAGAGAGAGGAGAGGGAGGAGAGGGAGAAAGCACTCCTCCAGTGGGGCGTGGTCACATTGCAGTCCCTTCTCTGGATCTGGGACATGCATGCACACGTTCCTAGCATGTTTTTCCAGCTGACAGGGCCAGCTTTTGAACTGCACAATTGGCCATGTGAAATCTGGCTCCCCCAACCACCAGACCACAGGGTCCACCTAGGGTTTCCCGGAAAACAGGTTTTTTCCATCAGATTTGGGAAGACACCTCATGCATAGATCTTCTTTACTTCCATTTATTTACATATTCTTTGATTTCTCCCAGCAATATTTATGATTTTGCTGTACAAGTCCTTCTCCCCATCTATTTACTTCTAGGTATTTTATTCTTTTTGATGTTCTCAATGGAATAAATTGCCCTCTTTAATTGTTCACTGCTGGTATGTAGAAACACAGTGGGCTTTTTGTGTTGGTACTGTTCATTGCAGCTTTATTAAATTCATCGATTAGCTCTAGTAAGTTTCTTTTTATGGAATCTTTGGTACTGTCATGTCATTTGTAAATAGATATAGATTTTTTTTTTTTTGCAGTTTGAATGCCATTCTTTTTCTTGCCCAGTTGTGCCTAGAACTTGCAGTACAATGTCAAAAGCAGTGGTGACAGCATCCTTGTCTCATCCCTGAGCTTTGGGGGAAGCCATGAGTCTTAAGTGTGGTGTTAGCTATGGATCCTTACTGTCTTTTAACACACCAAGTCAGGGGTTGTCGAAGTGTGGTTCCTGACAACACCGTCTGCATCACTTGGGAACTTGTTAGAAAGACTAGTTCTTGGGTCTCACCCCAAACCTGCTTCTGAGATTGTGGGAAATGGGGCGTAGCAATCTGGATTTTAATAATTCCTCTAGGTGATTCTGATGCACACTGAAGTTTAAAAACTGTAGAAGACAGGGCTGGCTGGTGGCGTGGTGGTGAAGGGTTTTCGACTGGCTGACTGTGGTTCGAGTCCTGGATGTGGTAGTACCTTGCTTTCTCATTTTCTCTCTCTCTCTCCCTTTCTCCCTCTCTGGTCAAATTAAAATAAATAAAGAAATAAAGCTAAATAAAATTATTCTTAAAAAATAAAAAGAATGACTGTGGTAGAGTGCAGTGCTGTTTGAGGCTAGGACTTGTGCTTTAGTTCCTTTGTATTCCTCTTAGTTCCCTTGTGGGATTAATCAGTGTTGAATAATTAAAAAAAAAAAATCAAGGCTAATCAGAGTACCTCCGTGGTCTCCTCTCTTCTCTGAGTCTTGAGTCACCGTGAGTAATCGGAGCCTCACTAGCACACGTTCCCAGCGTTCGTCAGGAGACGGCACGTTGTGTGTTTGGTCTAAGACCCGGGGCAGAGGGCTTACTGTACTTGCATTTGGACCATTCGTTCTGATAATTACTTGCCCCGTAATGATCTGCTTATCTTCTAGCTGTGCACTTATCTCATGGCCGAGTCTGCCGAGAGTTTTTCTCCTGCTATTTCAAAAGACTTAGCGTTACTTTTATAGGGTATGTTAGATTTTACCACTTCTTATTTTCACCTTCTTTTTTCATTAGTTTTCTTTGACCTCACTGTGTTATGACCTCGGCCCCCTTGCATACTTTTTGGACAAGGTGATATTTAAGGTAATCAGGTAAGAGTGTAATCTATTCTCCTTGGGACACCTCAGCACCAGTTTGTAGACAAACACAATAATAAATTCTACTTATCGCTTGTTACAGTTATGGTATACATTGTGGTTATTATCTCTTAACCGATGGTGAATACTCGCTTTATAAAAATACTGTTTAGAATGTATACAATTATAGCATAATTAATTTATAGCTTGTCTTTCTAAGGCTGGCTTGAATTACTTTTAGCCTGGATTTCTGTTTCTATCCCTTTCGGATCCTAAGCTTCACTTGGACATTCACCTCGAATCAGTCTAGCTATGTCTCTTCCTACAGTGGGTCAGCATTCTGAAGAAAGCGTCAAAGCAAGGTTTATCTAGACTTGGGAACTCTGGGGGTGGGGGTGGGGAAACTCTAGGGGTACTGGGGGGCTCCTGGCAGTAGGGAAGCAGCCGAGGGTGAGGCTGAAAGGCTTTGGAGCCCTGGCAGGAACTCGGGGGCTCTCCCTGTGAGCCTGTGTGGTCCTCACATACAACTTCACTGGGCTTTCCTTCAGTCTCTTTGATGTGGGGATTAAGTCATAGAATCATTGCATTAATTACTGTGGATTAATTAAGCTGCAGTCCCAACCTTTCTGGTTCAGGGTTTGCTATAAGTAAATGAAAGTCCATTCATTAACAATGCTAGCAGACCTCTAAGATGCTAGGGTATGCAGGTGGCCAGTGCAGTTCCATTAAAAAAAAAAAAAATGTGTACTGTGCACTGGCCAGAAAGAGACGGGGAGAGAGCAAGAAAGCAAGGTCTGGGTCTCGATCAGCCAGGTAACAGCCACACCTCAGACTCGCCGCTGCCCAGCAGCCGTAGGCCCCTCTCAGTTCTTTGTAGCTCACAGCTCATTCGATGGAAGTAAAGAATTCTTGACTTCTGAAATCACAGCATAAAACCTGAAATTGAACAAATTTCCCAAGATATTTTTTATGGAGTTACTTGGCTCTAGGCAAACGTTCTAGTTCCAGTTCTAGAAATTGTGCATGTGACATTCTTCATCTGTCTGACGTTTTTCATCTGTCTGTAGAGCATTCATGTGGTCTGTAGCTGAGCTTCTGAATCGGTTTATGAAAAAATAATCTCATAGTGTTCTGGAAGTACATGTTTATATACTTTTGTTCTCAAGTTATTTCTCCTGTGTGCCTGCATCTGCAAAGATCTACATGTATATAACCAATTGCTTTTTCTTTTCTTTCTTTCTTTTTTTTTTTCTTGCTATAGGGCACTTGAACTCATCAGAGACACAGAAAGACAGAAAACCAGAAATCAATCACCCTCCGGGGAGGATAGCCATGCCACAATCCCTTCTCCTCCATTCTCCTCTTGGGCATGTACGCACATGCACCCGGCGTGTTTCAAGCCCCCAGATCTGGGAATCCAGCTGTGTTCGTCCATGTGGGAGTCTAGCAACATTACCATTATGCCATCTGCTGGTCCCTGTAATAAATTCCTTTAATTGCTAGGTGCTTCTTGGCCAGCTAGTGGCATGGTAGTTAAAGTGGCTGGATTTCACAGGGGCCCCGGAACCTGCAGCTTGAGAAACATGCCGGGCATGCGTGCATGCATACCCAAGGCTCCAAAAGAAGGGAGAAATGGAAAAGGGATGGGATGGCGGCCTGACTAACCCCCTGGGAGGGGCTTTCTCTCTCTCACTCTCTCCTGTGTCCTCCAGTGAGGGCCAGG
>NW_006159935.1:2847846-2862843 GCF_000334495.1 Tupaia belangeri chinensis | reverse complement strand
CACTTGAACTCATCAGAGACACAGAAAGACAGAAAACCAGAAATCAATCACCCTCCGGGGAGGATAGCCATGCCACAATCCCTTCTCCTCCATTCTCCTCTTGGGATTTTGGGTCCATTCTCCTCTTGGGCATGTACGCACATGCACCCGGCGTGTTTCAAGCCCCCAGATCTGGGAATCCAGCTGTGTTCGTCCATGTGGGAGTCTAGCAACATTACCATTATGCCATCTGCTGGTCCCTGTAATAAATTCCTTTAATTGCTAGGTGCTTCTTGGCCAGCTAGTGGCATGGTAGTTAAAGTGGCTGGGTTTCACAGGGGCCCCGGAACCTGCAGCTTGAGAAACATGCCGGGCATGCGTGCATGCATACCCAAGGCTCCAAAAGAAGGGAGAAATGGAAAAGGCCTGGTGACCTGACTCACCCCCTGGGAGGGACTTTCTCTCTCTCTCTCTCTCCTGTGTCCTCCAGTGAGGGCCAGGGCCCTCTGCCAAATTAAAAGACCTTAAGAGATTTTTGCTTGTTGTTTGTTTTTTAATTTTAGAAAGCTCAATAGTTTGATTCCATGATATAATCAAGAAGGAAATTTCGTTGTTCAAGAAGATTGTGTAGTTTTGTTTTGGGGATTTTTTTTTTCTTTTTTTTTATGTGGCCAGTATTAGTGGCTTGCATAAGAGACCCATTTTGACCATATTCCAAGGTGTTGATTACAGTATCAAGAGAAACTTAGTTGTAGAAGTTAGGAAAGGAAATGTGTGCTTTAATTACAGAAGGATTACAGTAATACCAGGACTGTCTCAAACACAGATGATCAGAGATCGGAACTCAGACTGGGAAGTAAGTGTTCCGGGAGACAGTGACTTCACTCATGCTTCCATTGTGAATGCGAGTTTATTTGCTGGTTCTTAAACTCCTGAATGCCTGCAGGCACAATGGTTTATTTCAGCCAGGAGGGGAACCGTGGGGTTCAAAGGCACGTTGAGTTTGTGTATGTCAAATTGTGCTTTGAGAAGGTTTTGATGACAGTGACAGGAGGAAAAGGTAGCAGGGCGTGGTAAAGTCATTTGGCCACTCTTGAAACCAAGGCCGGCAAGAGAACGTTTTCTAGCTGTAAATCAGAGTTGCCTTACATTCTTTAAAGCATTTCACACAAATGACTTTAACAGTTTCTGGGGTCATGCCTAGGGTTAAGAGACTGTTTGCTGGGTATACATTTTGCTGATTAAGAAGTAATACTTTATCAAGGGGGTGGCACTTCTGTTCTCACTTTTATTGTGAAATATTTTGTTTTTATCTGATGAGGAAGGATTGTCCCTTAGCTCAGTATTGTGAAAGTGTACGCTTGTTGATTTTGTTATAGGGACAGACAGCACGTTTTCAAAATGAGTATTTAAAATGTAATCGTAACAAAAGATAAAGTAAGAAAAAGCAACAACAAAAAAACCTGGATCAATGAAATTACGAGCGTGGTTTTAAAGAGTAATGATGATTGGTGACATTATGATGCATACACTGCTCTAAGCCGTCTTGTATGTATTGTTGAATTTAATCTTTAAACTCAAGCTTGTGAAGTAGGAGTAGTTCCTGTGTATATAATAACCACTGATCAATGAAGCTCAGAGCGTCTGAGTGAATTGTCCAAGGTCACACCACCAGTGTGACTGGGAGCTGGTGTGTAAGCCGGGTCAGACACACACCTTGGTCCTGGTAACATCCCCAAGGAGCTGAGCACGTCGCCTTGTGGATTTCCCACTGTGCTCAGGCTGAGTCTGAAATGGTAGCTGTCTCTGAATCTTATTTTGTTTGTTTGTTTAAACTGAGTTCAATTCAAATAAAAAGATTCACTAAATGCCTAAATGTCTTTATGGGTATGGCAGAAATTCTGAAGCTGATGTGAAAGATGGGTTTGGAAGCAGGTGTCTTCAGTGATTGGTGGATGCGTTAGTTTAATTTTACCTGAAAATAAAATGAGGTCCTGCAGTGGCCGTTCTCTTCTTCCACTTTACATCATTGCCGTTGCACTCGCACGAGGGGCCGCGTGGTGTTGACGGTATAGAGGGGTCAGCTGGGAGTGACTTGGGGCATGGTCCTGCAGTTGCGGTGAATCCTCATCACTGCGAGTGTTACACGAATGGTGCGCGTCTTTCTGCCAGGCTCCTGTGCGTGCTTCCGGCGTGTGCAGACCTGCTCACGTGCACGCCCTTGCCCTGGCCCCTCCTCGCCTCCCCCAGTCCTCTCCTGTGACGTTAGGACAGTACTGGATTGTACGTGACGAGAGGTGCTTTATGCCTACATGTAAATGCAGCACTGGGGGGCAGCGCCTGTCTTCTCTGCAAATAAAGTGTGTGTTTCTCTTGGTTTCTGTTCCAGCCGAGCAATTTTCATTGCCGGCAGCTCAACACACATTCGGAGAAAGCAAACAAACACCGTGAGGAGCTTGGAGCCAGGAAGTCCCATCACAGACTGCAAGGCCTTAGCTTCGCATTGACATCGGGTGTGGGTTGCTAAGTAGGGGAGCTGGCTACCCAAACCAGTCACTGGCGGATCTTCTAGGATCTGGGCAGGGCTCTCAGAAGCTGATTTTGATGTTACGATAATCAGTGTCCTTGTAACTAAATAGCAACTCAAACCATAATCAGTGTCCTTGTAACTAAGTAGCAACTCAAACCATAACTTAAGGAACTTCGTTACTTAAAGGAACAAACTTTAAAGTTTGTTAACTTTCCCATTCATTGTTTGCCTTAGGCATGTGGTTAACATTCATAGAATTTAATATTTAGGAAATAACCTCTTGGGACCAGCAGTTAGCGTAATGGCTCTGTCGCTGGACTGCCATGTAGTCGACCTCTGTTCGAGTCCTGGACCCGGTGGCTTAAACTCATGCTGGGCACATGTGTGTGCATGCCCAAGATCCAGAGAGGAGAATGGAGGAGAAGGGATTTCGGCATGGCCATTCCCCCTGGGGGGTGATTTCTCGCTTTCTATCTCTCTGTCTCTCTGTCTTTCTGGCAAGCGCACACACCCAATAAGAAAAAACTTCTCCAAAAAAAAAAAAAGGAACCTCTTATTAATAAAATGCTTTACTTTGAAATAATCCTGGTAAAGTTGGCATGAGTATTTCTAAATAGTACCTATTTTAAAATATGATCTATTTTTCCTCCCTTATGAGAAACACTTCGAACTCAGTTGGTTTGGAATATTTTGACAGTTATTCTCTCTTTCAAATTAATGGCACGTTACAGTGATTTACTGAAAATAATAATCTAACCGAAAAGTAGAAACCCAAAGGCAATAGGAGCTTTTTAAACCAGAAGAGATAAGCTCAACTCAAAATTTATTTGTTTAAATGTTTACTAATACATTATTTTAAAGAGTAGAGGGAAAGTTGTGTGTGTGTGTTTGTTTTGTTTTGTTTTCCCCACTCTGTTAGACTTAACTGAGCACCTTTAATTTATAGAACTTGAGGCTTTGGTAATCATGAAACATTTATAAAGATGCTTATAATTTTGTGCATGTGCTAATTTTTTTTGTTTGTTTGTTTTCCTTGAGTGGAACAGCTGAAGAATTTTTCTTTTTTTAGGTTTTTGCTATAGGGCATGTACACTTGGCACAGAGAGACACAGAGACAGGGAAAGTGAGAAATCACCCTGGGGGGCAGCCCCAGGGCAATACTTTCGCATTCACTTCTCCTCTTGGCATTTTGACCATGCTCACACGTGCCCAGCCTGAATTTCAAGTCGCTGAGTCTGGGGCTCAACCCACAGAGTCAGCCGCTGGGACCCAGCGTCTCAGCCACCATGCCGCCTGCCGGCCAGGAGAATTTCTTTTTATTCGTAGTTTCAAGTCTAGGTTTAAGGCATGATAGACCAGTTGTCGAAGGGAAAATAGTCAAAAGGATTCATTATCTTCAACGTGGGGAGTTGAATACCAGTGATTATTTTGAATAATGACGTTTCTTCAACTGTTTCTATCTTATTCTTGCCTTGTCTGTAGGACCTGCTGAGGTTCCCATGATGTCACCCAACGGCTCCATCCCGCCCATCCACGTGCCACCGGGTTATATCTCACAGGTAACGTCCGCTGGGCCCCCGCGTCATGGGCACTGCCGTGGTTTCAGCAACCTCCACACTGAGGCTTTAAAACCTGCTCCGGAGTACGTGTAGATTACCACATCGGGTGTTGTCACTTCTGTGGCACCACAGGGCGGGTCCTGTGTCTCTCCACTTGACACGCCACAGGGCTAAGAGGATGGAGGGACAGAAGGACCGCCGACTACCCTCTGACAAGTAGTGTTTCCTGTGCACCCTTTCGTTGCAATCCCTTCATGGTGTCTCTTGCTTGAGAGGGTCCTTGCCATCAGAACCACAGTTTGCTAGGGAAAAAAATTCATACTTAGTAAAAATATCAAAGACCACATTGTTAACACCCGGGGCTGCCCTCTCCTCCGGCAGTCCCGTCTCTCTGTAGAGTGGCACAACCTGGGTTTGGTCCGTTACTGTCGTCTGAGAACTGTGTTATTGTAGTCAAGTTTCTTTGAATTTTGGTGTTCTCTTAGATAAAAAGGTAATAGGTCATCTTAGAGATGAAAAAAACAAAGTTTTAAATCATGTTATATTCTTGTACCTGCATAAGGTATAAAATGCTCAGGGCGCCTGGACTGTAGTGGATTTCTGAGTGTTAGTTTCAGGCCTGGCCTAGCCCATAATATCCTCCCCCTGTGGACCCACCTTTCCATGTATTTAGCTAACTAGCCACTTTCCTTTTACTCTGCCTGCTTTGTTCTTTTTTTTTTTTTCCTGATTATAAGAACATGCTGTACACATTGAGAAAAAATAGGAAAAGTCTTAGAAGAGTCTAGACCAAAAATATTTACACTTTAACCACTCAGAGATGACAGTCACTGTGCTTGCATTATTTTGGGTTGTATCTTTCCAGATTATTTTTCCTTTTTATTCCTTCTCTTAGCTTGCTTGCTTTATTTTCTTTCTTTTCTTTCTTTCTTTTTTTTTTGTCTCTCTACCTCTGTTTTTAAAATGTCCTGAAAATCTGTCATTTTCAGTTTTTAATGATTTAGTTAGAGGGGAGAAAAATTGGCAGCTACATAGGAAAATTGTTGAGGTACAGGCAGGAATCAAAGATTCATTCTCCTCTGATGTAAAAGCTTACCCATTTCCTCACTGGGTCAGGCCTGTTGCAGCCACTGCAATTTCATTTTTCCATCCCCACTTTCATGCGAGCCAACTTGACATCTTTTTCTTGAGGAACCAGATTGTTGGCTAGTTTTCTCACTGTTGCAGATAAATGACTTGTTTTACACAGGTCTTTGTAAATAAGAATCAGTGGAGGGAGAAAATGGTGCAGAGCCGTCTCTTCCAGCAGGGACGCGAGATGACGGCTCGCATTCATGTCACCAGTCGATTAGCAGAAAAGAGCGAGGGATGCAGAATTCCATTATGCCTCGCTCATTTATTTTGAGGAAATGTTTCATTCCATTGAACACGGTACAGTTCTCACCATTGTGACGGCAAAAATAGCACCTCCTCTTAAGCTGGAGGTCCATTTAAGGAATACCACTTAAAAGTTGAGCATTAGAATGGAGAGCACTCTCATTGTGCCTTCTTTTCTCTTTTCTTCTCTTCTCTCTCTTTTTTTTTTTTTTTTGGCTAGTGGTGTTATAGTAAATGCAAAACATTTTCAGGAGTCCAAGGGAAAATGGAGAATTTCCGACTCGGGGTGTATCTCTGATTCTGAAAGTCTGCTGTAAAGTTGCAACTAGGAAGGGTAGAGGCAGAGTGATAAACTCACTTTCAGGAAACTCCGGTGGAAGCAGAATGACGGTCTCAGCCGACAGTTATGAGAGAAAATGCTAGAAAGAGTGGGCAAATGGTAGAAGTGCAGAGATTTGAATTCTCAGTTGGGAAAGAGAAACAGTCTGTAAAGCACGTGTGCATCTGTCCCATCGGGCTTCTCGGCCAGGATACGGGCCCAGAGTTGAGTGACCTTCATGACAGTAGTATATCTTAGTGCTATATTACAGGAAAGCGACGGAGAAAACAGACTATTAACATTGAAACAATTGAGTTGAGAAGCCCATAGAATGTGTGCACAGCATCTTTAAGGCTGGCGGCAGACGTATCTCAGAGAGAGGAGGAGGCAGATGTAAGTATGGAGTCTTAGGAGACGTGCCATCCCCAGGTATCAGAAGGAGCAGGATACTTGGTCACATGCAGTGGTGGAAAAAGAATTACCAAAAAAAAAGGTTGCCCTCCAGGCTGGACATGCGTACTGGTTAGCCCCCGTGCCGGTTGACTCTGCATCTCATTCCCAGATCTTCTTCCTGAAATGCACGTGGCCTTCACGTTGAGCGCAGTGGCACGTCCGCACAGTGGCGCTGGAGCAGCAGCGGCCGCGAGGTCCTCCCGCTCTCACGCTCCCGTCTGGTGGAGCACCTTGCCCGCCCTCCCACACTGTGACCTGTCAAACTGCGTGTCAGGTGGCCATTGCTCCCCTCTTTCTGGAATACCCAGGAGCCTGTCTCTGTTGACTCCATCATTCTTTCTGGTCAGAAGACTCTCCTTGCTGTGATCCTTCCAGAACCTCTGGCACAGAAACAGTTGTTCTCGTTCTTTCAGCAACGTTGACACCCTGTCTTCATCTCTGTCCTGGGTGGACTGCATTTTATATTCATCTTATGGCCTCATGGACATTATATCTCAGCATCTGGGCTACTGTCTGATCCCAGTAGATATTTTAAATGGGAGGGGTTTACAATCTTAAGGAAGTAGAAGGGAGGCTCATTTACGTGCTCCCAAGGTTCGCAGTAGAGTAGTGTACACCCTCTAACTGGAAAATACGGCCAGCCTGCTCTGCATCTGCACAGAATGGATGCTCTCGACGTATATTTAGAAGGGAAAGGAGTGCCCAGGCCGTCAGTGGGGGACAGGATAGTCTTTTCAAACGGTGCTAGGACAGTCAAATACCTGCAGGCGCAAACGCGAGCAGTCGAACCTCTGCCTCTCATCATACACACATGAACTCAAGCTGGATTATAAACATCAGTGTAAGAACTGAGACTGTGAAACTCTAGGAGTCAAAAAAATGTTTTAAGTTCATTTACTCCATGAGAAGGAGACAGCACTCCCACCAGGACCCTATTAACACAGTCTGCCTGACAGCCCCGGATCCTGGGCTGTGTGTGTTGATAGCTTATTCGGGGAAGTCTCTGGATGTGAGCCCAGAAGCTTCCCATATGGGTCAGCCTTCCAGAGCGCCACCAGTTAGCTTCCTCTGGGAGTGACATTTTATGACATTGGATGAGACCGTGAATTCTTAGATGTGGCACCAAACACATGGACAACAAAGAAACAAAACGTCGACTTTATCCAGATTAATTTTTGGTTTTTGTTTTTGGTAACTAGAGGACATCATCAAAAAGTCAAAAGAGAACTCACAGAATAGGAGACCATACCTACGCCGTGTATCTCAGAGGGAACTCGGGTACGCAGAACTTCCATCTCTAATAGGTACAAGAAGGAACTTGAACTCTTCAAGAGTGAAGAATAAAAAGACCAATAATATAATTTTAAAGTGGGCAGAAGATTTAAATAAATATTTCTCTAAAGAAGATACACAGATGGCCAGTTAGCACATGAAAAAATGCTCAGTGTGAGACCAGCAGTTAGCGTAATGGCTATGTCGCTGAACTCCCATGTAGTCAACTGTGGTTCGAGTCCTGGACCTGGTGGCTTAAACTCACGCCAGACGCGTGTGCATGTGTGCCCAAGATCCCGAGAGGAGAATGGAGGAGAAGGGATTGCGGCGTGGCCATCCCCCCTGGGGCGGGAGTGATGTTTTCACTTTCTGTCTCTCTGTTTGTCTCTGTCTTTCTGGAGAGTAAGTCTCTGGATGTGAGCCCAGAAGCTTCCCATATGGGTCAGCCTTCCAGAGCGCCACCAGTTAGCTTCCTCTGGGAGTGACATTTTATGACATTGGATGAGACCGTGAATTCTTAGATGTGGCACCAAACACATGGACAACAAAGAAACAAAACGTCGACTTTATCCAGATTAATTTTTGGTTTTTGTTTTTGGTAACTAGAGGACATCATCAAAAAGTCAAAAGAGAACTCACA
Organism: Tupaia belangeri chinensis; assembly: GCF_000334495.1. Classification (NCBI taxonomy): domain Eukaryota; kingdom Metazoa; phylum Chordata; class Mammalia; order Scandentia; family Tupaiidae; genus Tupaia; species Tupaia belangeri. Next base: position 2,854,714 of record NW_006159935.1, on the reverse strand, counting down.
GAATAGGAGACCATACCTACGCCGTGTATCTCAGAGGGAACTCGGGTACGCAGAACTTCCATCTCTAATAGGTACAAGAAGGAACTTGAACTCTTCAAGAGTGAAGAATAAAAAGACCAATAATATAATTTTAAAGTGGGCAGAAGATTTAAATAAATATTTCTCTAAAGAAGATACACAGATGGCCAGTTAGCACATGAAAAAATGCTCAGTGTGAGACCAGCAGTTAGCGTAATGGCTATGTCGCTGAACTCCCATGTAGTCAACTGTGGTTCGAGTCCTGGACCTGGTGGCTTAAACTCACGCCAGACGCGTGTGCATGTGTGCCCAAGATCCCGAGAGGAGAATGGAGGAGAAGGGATTGCGGCGTGGCCATCCCCCCTGGGGCGGGAGTGATGTTTTCACTTTCTGTCTCTCTGTTTGTCTCTGTCTTTCTGGAGAGTGCACGCGCCTTACAGCAAAAACCTCTCCAAAGAAAGGGGAAAAAAAGAGGCCCAGTGTCATTAACGGAAGAGAAATGTGAATTAAAAGCACAATGTAGTACCCCTCATGCAGACTAGAATGGCTACAGTAAGAAAGAAGAAGCAGATAATAACGAGTGTTGACGAGGATGTTTTCAAATGGTTCAGTATCGAGTTACCACATGACACAGCGGCTGCAGGGATACACTGCCCAGAAGCGTGTACGTGACTGTTCAGGGCAGCGTTATTCAGAAGATCTCCAAATGGGAATGACCCAGATGGCATCCGCTTAGGCATAGATGAACAGACTGCTGCCTCCTTACAGCCGGGTAACATTCAGCCGGGACAGAGAACGGAGTACGCACGTGTGCTAAGACATGACAGACCTTGGAAACAGTACGTGAAGTGGAAAGAGCCAGGCACAGCGGATCGTTTTACTTTTACGGAATGCCTGCAATAGGCAGATACACAGAGGCTGCAACACTGGGCTGTCAGAAAAGTGGCGATGTGTTTTTGTCTGTTGTTCTATGCAAGGATACGTCATGACTTTTCCGACAACCTGCTAGGTTAGCGGTTGACTCCTGGGGACGTGACCAGCTTCTAATGCGTGTGGTGTCACGGCGTTTCTTTTGGGATGATGACAGTGTTCTCGATAGTGTCAGTGGTGGCCACTCAACTCTGTGAATATACTAAAAACAGCCAAATCAGACACTTCAAAAGGATGGATTGGATAGTATCTAAATTATGCCATTAAAAATATTATAACAGAGGGAAGAGGGTCGGCTAGTGGCGAGTCCAAATTATGAATCAGCAAGTAATGGGGAAGGAAGACGGGCCCCCTGCCGCGGCGGTGGTGCCGGGTAGTGCTGACTATGCCTCACCTGTGCGTTGTGTCGAATGGTCTATTGAAGACGCTAGTTTCCACGTATCCTAAGTTTACATAAGAGGAAAGTAAAGTCTCAAATACTACAGCACCATGGCTGGCACCCAGGCATTTCTGATCACACCATATTCTTCCTTCCTGTGAGGGCATCTTTTTTTTTTTCTTTTTGAGAAGTTTTTGCTATAGGGTGTGTGCTTGCCAGACAGACAGAGACAGAGAAACAGAAAGCGAGAAGTCACCTCCTCAGGGTATGGCCATGCCGCAATCCCTTCCCCTCCATTCTCCTCTCAGAATCTTGGGTACGTGCGCACATGTGCCCAGGGTGAGTTTAAGCCACTGGTTCTGGGATTCGAACTGCAGTCAACTACATCAGAGTCCAGTGACACAGCCATTACGCCATCTGGGATGGTATCTAAAAGTCAGGGTTGGAGCCTGTCTTGAGGGCCTTCCTGCCTCCTAGCAGTGTGTGTGGGGGGATCCCTGCCTGTCACCTCCAGTACTGAGTCACCAGCCACCCATACACGGGATGGGCTGTCCTTGTGAGGAAATCAAAGTGGGAGGCAGGCGAGCTCGTGGACACGCTTCATTAGCGGAGTGAGGGCAGGTTCTTGATCACGGCGGATTCCTTGTGAAATCGAGTGGCTGAGAGTCCTTTAGAGGTAAATGGATGAACTTGTGCAGATGGACTTGACCGGCAGATCTCCTCTAAGATGGGCTCCTGTGGGCCTGGACAGCGTGGGCTGCAGTGAGCGACAGGCAGGGCCCGAGCTGCGCCCAGGACCGCCCGGCCACCGCGCTTCGGTGCGGACACGGGAGTCTTGTGGCCTCGGCTTCGTCCTCACGTGTTGGGGAGTGTGTGTGTCTGCTGTGTGCTCTAGTTTTTGGTGGTGTGGGAGCTGGGGGAGGGTAGAGAAAAGGAACCTGACGTTTTCACTTGGAAAATGTAAGGCAAGTTTTCACCTCTGAGGAAGTGAGTTTAGAGCGAGGGAAATGTAGTCTTACTAGAGCCCTGCTATCTCCATCACGTTAAGAAAGGCCAGGGAGGGTAGGGTTGAACGTGGGAAAACGGGCCGTTGGTGAGGCTGAGAACATGGACATCACTTGAGAGGCCTCCCTCAAGTCCCACGTTGGCTGCTTCCGGGGGCTTCACGGATCCTTTCCCCAGGCGGGCAGCGCCTACGCACGGACTGGCAGAGGTGAGGACGAGGAGAGCTGAGTGGGACGTGTGCACAGTTAATAAGGGATCGTAAACACGCAAAAGGCCGTGGCACAGCAATTCCGGTCTAAGCTGACCGAGCACACGCTCCTGAATGCGGACTGAGAGCCTGGGACACGAAGCAGTGTTTTCCTTTCATTGTATCTTGGCTTTTCTTCTTGTTTCTTTATGCTGTAGCCTCATCATTAACTTTCTGAATTATCTATATGTTAAAATTTCTTGGACCAGCAGTTAGCGTAATGGCTATGTTGCTGGACTCCCATGTAGTTGACTGCGGTTCGAGTCCCGGACCTGGTGGCTTAAATTCATGCCAGGCGCGTGTGCGTGCGTGCCCAAGATCCTGAGAGGAGAATGGAGGAGAAGGGATTGCAGCGTGGCCATCCCCCCCAGGGGGTGATTTCTCGCTTTCTGTCTCTCTGTCTCTCTCTGTCTTTCTGGCAAGTGCACGTCTCCTATAGCAAAAACCTCTCCAAAAAGAAAGTAAAAAAATTTCTTAAGCAGATGCCTTGACATTTATTCCCCGTGCTTCCACAGTCATTCATGATAGATTTTTCAAGCGTTATAGGAAAAGCTTCATTTTGACCCAGAGTTTAAAAGCGTCTGAGAAGAAAAAGCGAGACCCCTAAACGAATGCTGTCACGTGGAAGCCACTCTTCTTTTTACCAGCTGAACTGATGTTACCTGAAGAATCTAGATGGCAGTCAGGATAAGCTGTGTGGTTGTGGCCGAGGTACACACCTGTCCCCATCTCCCTATTCTGTGGACCAGTTAACGGGTCCGTTCCTGCGGAAGTTTGCATGTGTGGCTCAGCCCGGGAGAGACGAGAGCCGTATGCAGTGGCCCCGCATTCTGGCGGTCGGTTATTCTCCGGTACATGCGGCTGGAAGAGCTGGCCTCAAGGAGAACCTCATAGAGAGTGGGGCCTGCTAGGTGGGAGCCAGGAGCGTCTACCCCCTTTCTCACCAAGCCAGCTGGCTGTAACCCTGGCCTCACCTGTTTCCCTTCGGAAATTGCAACCTGGGATTAAACCATTGCTCTGTTGTACCTTCCACCCCATGAAAATGATGAGCAGAAAGGGACGCAGGGAATTGCCCTGTGCCTGACAGACGGAATCAGATTTGGCGGCTAACAGTAAAAGAATTGTTAGGTTTTCTTTTCCCAAGACCTGCAGTCCCTTGGAGCAGTTGCTTTTTCTTCGGTACTTTAGGGAAAATGTTCCACATCATGGAACATTGTGCAGTGTGCGCTTGGTGGTGGTTTTGTGGAAGAGAGCACTGTTCTTAGGTATCAGCTAGTGTCTGTTATCAGTGGATTTGCAGGAAATTCATTTTCATTTTGTGGTTTATTTTGCCTGAGGAGCGATTGCAGACAGGGTTGGCAAGGATGTGTCTTCCCCTCAAAGTATCAAGCAAGTTTCCTCTGAGCCTTCTCTCTGGCCTGCATTTCCACGTGGCCTTCTTCCCTTTGTTTCTAAGACCTTGGCATTGTGTTGTTTCTAAGACCTTGGCATTGTGGTGAAATAGAGCCCAGGGTTAGCAGAAGGGAGCCTGGAAGTCCCCCGGGGGGCTCTGCCTCGCACTCCCCTGGATGGGTTTAGGAGTATTGTTGGTGTGGGGCTATCTCCTTGTGTGCGTGGTTGTTCTTCATCTGCCTTTAAGTATTGACGCTCGTAAAGGTGGAGACCGCGTGCATCCTCCCCGGTCCTGCCCATCACGATCGCCACTGCCTTGCAAAGTGCCCCCACTTTAAAGGCCTCTATCTGAACTTCACAGGGTGGCTGGGGGGAGGGGTAGGACCGTGCGACCGTGCTTGAGGGTTTCTGAAGTGTTTCTAGTCAACACTGGGTGAGTCTCCACTGTTTTCATATCGTTCCTTAGCACTGTCTCCTGGGACGCTGTTCTCTTCTACAGGCACGAGGGGTAGCCGATGTCCATGCGCACTGAGACCGGGTCACATCCAGAAGTGACTTGCAAATCCTGAGCATGAGCTCTGCACACTACACGGTACTTGGCCGTATTACACAACGGTCACAGTCTGTCTCCCTAAATTAGTGCCCCATGTGTGTTATATGTAATAACTTTCCTTAGAAAAACACGCCTTCTTGACCTGTTGGGCAAGCGAATCTAAGCGGGGTGAGTTATACAGACTCCCTCGCACTCTTGGAGACCCATCAGTAGTGTAAACTCGGATTCGTATGACAATATGGGTACTTGGTTCCACGGTCGGTATCTGCCTGTCATCGGAGGGAATTCCCGGCTCTTTCTCGTGCCATGGAACTCATTGGCAGACTGATGAAGCATTTTTAAAAGTAAAATATAAAAATCATATTGAGAGAGGAGACCAATTGAAGTACCGCGGTCAAAACGTTGTTAAAGACGATACGATCGCATAGGTGCTGCTTTATTAGCACATTAAATAGCACCGCCTCGCTGCAGGCCCAGTAACTACAGCAACTGCAAAGTTGTACTGAGGACCCGTGTTACTGATACTTCTGCAACATCGTAATGCAAGATGGAAATGCCTGAGTAGCAAAATCCAAGATCCCGCTAATGCAGCTGCAGGTGGGATGGCTGCCTGCGATGCATAATTGAAAGAAATACTACGTTTCAGCTAGCAGTTAGTGAAATCAGAGATCGTTTCTGTCTCAGTTTATGGTTCACTGGACTCTGTGCAGCGGATCTTTGGGAGCTGAGGGGGCGTCTGTGGGCCCGAGGAAGGCCCTGGAATGTAGCGAGGGTCCTGATGTGTGAGCGACAGCGGTGTGTCTAACGTGGGACCGAGGCTCCCCCAGCACCAGGAGTGGCACAGCCGTATTCCTTAATTCCCCAGTGCCTCCTGCCCGTTCTCGTAACCTGAGTGAGATGGTGCAGGAGGAGTGAGTGTGGACTTCGCGCCTTCCAGACCCAGGTTCTAGGCTGTTCTGGCCGGGTACTCATAACTGAGCTTCCTCACCTCGTCTTCTCCATTTCTTGGAAGGAGACCGTGCTCCCCGGGGCGGTTACTGTGGCTGCCTCGTAGGTGCCAGCAGGTGCCTGCGTCTGGGCTGGTGGCATACTTCGTGTGCACACAGCAAGTGGTTTGTGCTGAGGGTGTGAACATTTGTTCTCTGGACCACCGGACTGACCTGCCTGGGTCTCCATGGCATGGACAAGCCTGAGGAGTTAGGTGCAGACGTGAGTGGCCATCACTTCTGTGCTGACCGGGAGGCACCGCGAGCGCCCGCCGTTGGCAGCTCAGTTCACGCACATGGGCGGCTCAGCTGGGCACAGATTAAACTGCCAGGCCTCTGCTTGCTGTTCGTCCCCTACAGGTACTTCATTTATAGCACAGCTTTTCTGTTTAGCCTGAAGTAATCGTTTGGCCCATTTTATTCTTGGTTCAAGCTCTGCAGCCGCGGCATGGTTCACTCGGCCAGTGTCCTGATGTACCACACGTGTGGGAAGGTTTCAGTTTGATTTTGATCTTTACTTGTAGTTAGATCAATTGATAAAGGTGTGACAGAAGGCCTGGCGTTACAGTTGTATTACTTGAGACGAAACCCTGTCACCCTACTGTCCCCCCGGTACGTTACTCTGTTGTACTTGAAGATTCCTCGTCTAGAATTTGGACCATGAGTTGTGTATATTGGAAGCTCTGCTGGGTATTCTATGAGTTAAGTTTTGGGGCTAGGCATGGTGGTAACCAGAGCTCTGTGATGCTGGGCCACGTGGGAGGTCGTAGGGTCCCACTGTGGTCTGCGTGTGCTATGATCCAGACTAGCTGGGGATGGTTCGCAGTGTAGACTCTGCTGGGTCTTCTCCCTGTCCTCCTCCCTCTGCCTGCCTCCCACAAAGATATAAAATAAATGTTTAAAAAGTTAAGTTCTGTGCCAAGAGCTTTATAAACTATTAAATGGCATACAAATGATAGGAATTGTTATTGTCACAATCGGTGGTCACATCAAATGAATCAGTTTGCAGTTTGCCCTCAGCATTGGTGTCCAGAGCTGTGTTTTCTGTACCCCTGCCCCGCCCTGAGAAGAGGCCTCTTGGCTTCAGAAACTCAGCCTTTTCTACACACACATATCCTCCTTCTCTCTCCCTCTCTCTCCCCTCCCCTCTCTCCTCCTGTCTCTTTTCCTCTTTATCCCTCCTCCTCCCTCCCTCTCTCTCCTCTCTCCCTCTCTCTCTCTCTTCCTGTTTCTTTCCCTGTCTCTCCTCCCCTCTCTTCCTGTCTCTTGACCTCTTTATCTTTCCCCCCTCTCTCTCCCTCTCTCCCTTCCTGTCTTTCTCCCTCTCTCTCCCTCTGTCTCTCTCTTCCTGTCTCTTT
>NW_006159935.1:2841051-2847676 GCF_000334495.1 Tupaia belangeri chinensis | reverse complement strand
TTCCCTCTCTCTCCCCCCCCTCATGGCACCCTGTAGTCAGGACCACAGGGATATGGTAGACAGAGTCACCCTCGGGCCCAGCCTAGGATCTGCAGGTTTGAAGATGTGTCTCTTCACCTTTCTGTGCCTCCGCCCTCCTTGTCCCCTCCCTACAGAGCTGCATCATTCACGAGAGTGTTCAGTAGTTGGATTGCCTGGCATCCCAGAGAACCTCCGCCCTCCTTGTCCCCTCCCTACAGAGCTGGATCATTCACGAGAGTGTCCAGTAGTTGGATTGCCTGGCATCCCAGAGAAGGGACTTCACCCTGCTTTCCAGCCCTCGGAGGTTTTAGTTACAGCCTCTGGGGAGCCGCTCCTAGAAAGAGCCAGGCGTGTCTAGTAATGGACTCTGAAAAGTTGATTTCATTTCTTTAAAAGAATTCGTTATTTTATCTTGTTTGTTGTTATTTTAATTTGACCAGAGGGAGACAGAGGGAGAGACAGGGAAAGCAAAGCAAGCTGCCAGGTCCGGGACGCCAACCACGGTCAGCCACATGGGAGCCCAGTGCCCCAACCACCACGCCACCTGCCAGTCCCGGTTTCATTTTTATGTGCCCTAGTTGTTCCCTTTTGCCAGGTTAGAGACTTACGTAGGTGTGAGGCGAAGCTTAGCCTTGTTCTGAGCTGTGAAAATATTGGTGTGTATGAAGCCGACAGAGGAAGGGCTGCCACTTACGGAGATGTCCCCTTACTCCGGTCACCTCTGGTATAGCCCATCCGCCAGATTCGTGCCCAGAACTGAAGACAGGTGCCACGTCAGAGCTGTCCAGCAGTACGGGGCTGGTCGTCTGTGTCTAACCAGCCCCCTTCACCCCCCCACCCCGATTCTACCTCAGCCATTGCCTGGAGCTGGTGTGGGTTAAAAACGGAAGGCGAGTGGGGAGTGGGAGGCATCTGGACTTAAGTGAGTATACATGTAAAAGTGGGGGGTCCTTTCTGCTCGTTCATGAATCAACGCATTTTCTAAGACCTCGGTTTCCACCACAGGGCAGGTGAGATCGGGTGCTTCGCCCTCACCGCTGACAAGCACTGTTTGAGAGGAACAATGGGAATCTTCAGGAAACTTTCTTTTCCTGACTTGGGAGAGTGCATGCCTTAGCGAGCTGTGACTACTCTACAGAAAGCCTCTTGTTTTACAGAGAGGGCTTTTAGAGACCTGGGACGTCACCATCACTTCATTTTTCATTGGGTGCAAACATAACATGCTCCACGGTACCTGGGGCTGGTCCTAAACTTAAGGGTTTCCTGTCTCACGGTGTGAATGCTAATGCAACCCTGGCAGGTCAGACGCTGGGCCCCCAGTGCTGGCCCGCACAGGCATGACGAGAACTGAGAAGTGCTGTTTGATGTTTCGACCGCGGGTCTTTTTCTTTTAAGAATTATTTTATTTTATTTATTCTTTCATTTATTTTAATTTCACCAGAGAGAGATTGAGTGAGTGAGAGAGAGAGAGAGAGAGAGAGAAGGGGGAAGGAAGCTATGAGCTCCGGGACTCAACCATAGTCAGCCATGTGGGAGTGTCCAACGCCTTAACCACCACGCCACCTGCTGGTCCCGACCACAGTTTTGATCATCACATTTGAACACAGAACAGTAGCTCGGGAGATTATGATAATATAATCAATTCTCCAACCATTTTTAGCTCAAATAACTTACCTTCATCTCTAAAGTGTGTGGCCACTTGCTTCTGTATCTCTTCTGTCGCTCCTTACACATCCTTTTCTGCTAATGGCATTCACTTTCTTTTTGTGGTACTCGGGTGATGGGAGTCTAGTCCACAGTAGCAGGAAGGGGTCAGCTAGGGAAGATAGGGTTGTCTTTCAAAGCCCTACACTACAAGGACACACTTGTTCTTCCTGTTTTATGTCGCTTCTTGTATTAGAAAATGTGGAGGGAGGAGTTGGTGCAAACGGGAAAGTGACAGGTGAGAGTTCTGTACTCGAAGTTGGTGACTAATAAAGTAAAACCAGGATGAGTTCTGTAGTGCAGCTGCAAAGCTGGAAGCCACAAGCTAGCTGCAGTTCAAAGCCCTCACCTGGTTGAACTGGAATCAGGCCAGGCATGTGTGAGCCTGCCCAGGGTCCTGGTGGACTGCATTCTGGAGGAAGGGGAACCACTGCCCAAGCTCTGTGAAGGGGCTTTATCCGCTCACTCTCTCTCACATGTACTCTGCCATACATACAAGATGTAAATAAAATAAAACCATTTTGCCTCACTCAGGATTAAGGTAGAATTTTTGCTGGAGATGTATGATCTTTCTGGATAAATATTGTGGTGAGCACACACACACATGCACACACACGCACACACACATTTGAAATAAGAGGATTAGGGGCTGACCCCTTAGTCTAGTGGTTAAGAGAGTTGGATCCCACATGATCAATTGCAGTTTTAATCCTGGCCCCAGTGGCTTGAAAAACACACCATACCGGGTTATGTGTATGCTGTGTGTCCAAAACTCTGACTGGATGGAGAAATGGGGAAGGGATTGCAATATGATCATGCCCCAGTAAGGTGTTCTCTTTCTCTCTCTCTCTCTCTCCATCTCGTAAATGCATATGCCCTTAGATGATTTTAAAAAATAAGAGAATTGGAATGACAGTGAATTAACTAGGTTCACATTATTTGAAATTTTAAAGTCTGATGTCAACCATTTACCAGTTATGGGGGAATCTTCTAACAAATGCATTCATATTCTTGGCAGACATCAAATCTAGGCTGACAAACTACGTATTTATCTATTGATATTCAGCTTTTTCATTCATTTGTTTATTTAACTGACAGTAATTGACAAACAACATTAATTAAAGGCAGTGAGCCTTTTTATGTGCCCAGCGGCACTGGAGGGACTTGGAGTTGGGTGGGAGACACACATTTGTCATCCTCACTCCAGAGTCGAGGTGCCGCTGGAGGTGACCACCACCAGGTGGGAGGGAGAAGCCCGGCCTCATCGGCCTCGCCCTTCAGTCCCTGCAGCTGTTCCCCCTGTCACAGGGCTTCTCCGTCTCCTGGCTCAGGGCTTGCCTGCTCGGTATTATCAAAAACATCTCCTGGAATGACTCAGGAACCCACTTCAGACATGCTGGCCGCAGTTAGACTCCACCTTGATCTTGACTCTCACAGACTCATTCGGTCCCAGTTTTGTGTCCAGGCAGCTCCCTCAGCCGCCAGGTGTCTACACGGAGTGCAGACACGTTGGCAGATGCAGGTGTGCGCACGTGCAGAGTCTCCTCTGCCCTCTCCTGGGCCTTCTGTGCAGCCTAAGTAGTTCTTTTTCCTTCGAAGCTTCTCGATTCTGTGTCTTAAAGCTCAGAAGGAGAAGAGAAGGTTCAGGAGCTGAGAGCTTAATAGAATTCCCGTGGGGCACTTCAGCTGAGGGAGGGAACTACCTTTAGATAAAAGACACTGAAAATGTAAGTGAGTTTAAGAGATCGCTTTTAATTCTGAAATGAAAACGGACTTTGCCCTCGCTAGCGCTGTCTTTGGGTGAGTTACAATAGCTTAGCCCCTCTGAGCTTCCTTCCTCTAATTCCTAGAAGGGTAATAAATAGCACTGTATGCGCCTCCCAGGATGGCAGAGCGGGCTCAGTGAGATGACAACATGAGTTACAGTACCTGGCGGGGAAGACTGTGCTGGGATGTGTCAGATGCTGTTTCAGGAATTTAGCGAAAGCCGATTCTTCACGTAGAGGGCATGAAGGCACAGCAGCAGGTATTCGAAATGATGCGATGTGTCTGGGTGCTTTTCATGTCTCTTAATATCTCAGGTAATTCTCCACAGTGGCTCGCTTACACTTTTTCTCCTCGGCTTACCTAACTTGGGTGTTACTCTCTGTATAACGAAAACTTAGGTGGTGCAGCCCGACGTGAAAACCGTGGTTCTGCAGCTCCACTAGTCACACATCTTAATCCTGCTGTGCCTCAGTTTCCTTCGTGCGGAACAGGGCTGCTGATACCCAGTTCCAGGTGGGGAGAGGGGTTGAGTAAGAGGACCCACGTCAAGGAGGTGGCAGACCACAGCCCTGCCTGAGTTCCTCTCCTGTCCCACCCCCAGCCTCACTCGTCAGATCTCCAGCTACTCTCGTCTCCAGGGTGTTTTGTTTGCACGATATTTTCGGTCGTATTTTTAAAAGAATACTTGTAGGGAACCAGCAGGTGGTATCGCGGTTAAGGCTCTGGACTCACACGTGGCCGAACGTGGTCAAGTCCTGGACCTGGCAGGGTGAACATGATGGCGGGCGTGTGTGCGTGCATTCTCACAATCCAGAGAGGAGAATGGAGGAGAACGGATGGTGGCAAGGCCACTCCCGGGGGAGGGGGCGGTTCTTTCTCACTTTCCCTCTTTCTATTCTCACTGACAAGCACTCGCGCCGTATGGCGAAAACCTAAAAACAACATGAAACAACTTGTGTGGCTAAGGCAGAGGTTCTCCCTGTTTAAAATTATGCACCTTATTCTGTAGCCACATAAGCTTGTGTGTCGGCCATGGGCAGCAGGAAAGGTAAATTCACAGATTTAGTAAATACTTCCTCAACTGGATCAAAAACCATGATGAAGGGGCTGGGTGGTGGCACAGGAGTAGCTCAATGGGCCCCACATGGGAAGGGTCCTGGCTTGTACCCTGGTGCCTCCCTGAGCATGCAGTGTGTGTTTGTGGTCCTGGTCAGCTGAGACTAGGGATGGATGGTTTCATGGCAGCCCTGTAGGAGACATAACCCAGTAAATAAGCTCCAAGAGAACACGGTGAAGAGCTAGAACAGGGGCTGTCTCCATGGGGCCATCGTTGAGTGCTGCTCTGAGGAGGCCAGATCCGACGTGCCCCTCTGGAATTTGGGTCCTGGCCTTGGTTGCTTGAAGAACACACCCTAGGGACCAGCAGTTAGCGTAATGGCTATGTCGCTGGACTCCATGTAGTCGACTGTGGTTTGCGTCCCGGACCCAGTGGCTTAAACTCACGCCAGGCGCATGTGCATGTGTGCCTAAGATCCCGAGAGGAGAATGGAGGAGAAGGGATTGCGGCGTGGCCATCTCCCCTGGGGGGGGGGGGATTTCTCGCTTTCTGTCTCTCTGTCTGGTGAGTGCATGTGCCCTATAGCAAAAACCTCTTCGACAAAAAAAAAAAAAAAAAAAAAAGAGCACACCCCAGAGGGGTGGAGAATTGGAGGAGAAAGGATTGTGGCTTCACCAGGCCCGCTGAGGAGTGTTTTGTCTCTCTCCCTCTCTCTGCTTTATGCCCTCTGGCATTAATTTAATTATTAATTATATTCATATACAAATTAAAAATAATAAAGAAGCCACTCTTTGCCATCAGACTGACTTTCTTTATGAGCCTGAAGCAGATGGCTGGGTGTTTGTTTACAGAGGATAAATGTGTCCCTTTTTAAAGGAGTTTTAAAAGCAGGAAAGGCTGATAGAACTAGGAGAGGAGACAGGGTTCAGACTTAGGTTCAGACTTCACGCTGTGGGGCTCTGGATGGCCGTGTGTGAGCCCCTCAGGCTGCCGTCACAAAGGCCACAGCCTGGGTGCTCACAACGGAGCTTTGTCTTCGTGTGTTTCTGAGAGCGGAAGTCAAGGTCAAGGCGTTGGCTGGTTTGATTTCTTCTCAGGCGTCTCTCCTTGGCTTGTGGACTGCCCCCTCCTTCAGGGTCTTCTCCGGCCTTCCCACCGTGCTCGCCCGTGTCCTCATCTGTCCTCTGTGAAAGCACAGTGGTATACCGGATGGGGCTACTCCCATGACCCCATCTTCCTTGGCTGACTTCTTTAAAAGGCCTCTAGCCTAGTGGTTAAGGGAGTCATATTCCACGTGGCCAACTGCAGTTTGAATCCTAGCCCTGGCAGCTTGAAAACCGCACGGAGCACGTGCACGTAGGTGTGCCAAATCCCGCTATGATGGGGTACGGAGAAGGGATCGCAGTGTAACCACGAGTGCTTCCCCCCCCCCCCCCTCCGTCTCTCTCTGGTGAACGCTCGTATCCTCTGGCAATTAAAAGAAAAACGTAAAAGGCCCTGTCTTCAAATACAGCCACAATCTGAGGAACCAGAACAGAACGTGTTCTGAGTGAAGAGCCCTGACAGGCGGCCGGCTGAGGGCCTCACGTGATGGGGCACACGTGGGTGACGCTTCTGTGGAGTCATGGAGCCGGAAAAAGTGGAGAAGGAGATTACTTGGTTGTGATGTCTGAACTCGGTTCTGGGTTTAGATTTCCGTCACAGCCCTTAGCAGATGCCGCCTGTTTTCTTGCTGTATTATTTTCAGGGTCGATGAGTCTTAATGTTTAGTGACTTTTTTCTCACCTTGGACTACCCAGCACTTAGCAGATACTTTATCAGGAAGACATTGTTGAGTTAAAAGGAGGTGATCTGTGTGTCTCTGAACGCGGTCACAACTTCATTCACCCAGGAGGAAATGAATCTTTTCCATAGTTAGCCATGAAGACTGAAGACATATTTTACTGCCTCAGGACTTGGGCACTGAACTGCTTGTGATGTCTGAATCCTTCTGTTGTGTTGTATTTATTTATGAACCGAAGAACTTTTGTTAAACACATAATACTGTCGCCATCATTTCCTAGGTTGGTTATGGTG
>NW_006159935.1:2808452-2841020 GCF_000334495.1 Tupaia belangeri chinensis | reverse complement strand
CCGCTCTTCAGACTTTCTTATTCTTCATGAGAACCTGGCGTTGTCTTAGATATAGATCCAAGCTGAACTTGATAGCGTCTGTTCCAGTGTTACGGAAGAACAATAGACTAAGTCTGTAGCACATAATTTGACATTTCTTTCTAGTTGTTTCGGAATTAAAGTGACATTTTTACAAATAACTCTTTAATGATGAGAGAAGCTCAGATTAGTAAGAGCTGGTTTCTGCAAGTATCCCATTATGCAGGTCCATGTTACTATCTTCCACAAATATCACAAGATAATTTAAGGTAGTTAAAAAATTATGCCGTATGGGACCAGCAGATGACATAATGGTTACATTGTTGGACTCCCACATGGCCAACTGCGGTTCGAGTCCCGGACCTAGTGACTTGAAACTCATGCTGGGCACATATGCGTGCGTGTCCAAAATCCCAAGAGGAGAATGGAGGAGAAGGGATTGCAGCGTGGCCATTCCCCCAGGAGGGGGGGGTGATTTCTCACTGTCTTTCTGTCTGTCCCTTTCTCTGGCAAGCACACATACCCTATAATAAAAATCTCTCTTAAGGGAAAAACTATGCTATAAACAATTTTTAAATAGTCAGGCAATTAGTGGTTTCAAACACTACTTAGTTTTCAAACTGGAAACTTTTTTTTGGTATGTATAAGGATAATTTATATTTCGAATTGCCTTTTACTGATTTTTTTAAGTAGTAGCAACATTTATTCTTGTAAAATATAGTGGTAAAAAGATAAAATTCAGTTCTATATCTCCTTTATTTTCCCCCCTCCTTGGTTAGAATTTCTGTCTTTGTTAGTGCTTTTTGACAACTTTTTACAAAAGAATGATGAAGATAAATTACTTTCAATATAAGTACCCCAGTTCAAAAGTCCAGAGCATTTTTCTTCATATTTAGGGAGAGCCCTGTTTTGTTTAACCTATCAGTCAAGTCATTTGGCTGGTCGACTATGAAGTTTTACATTAAATGAATTAATAAAAGTTGTAAGCTTCCAGAAAATAAATACTTCCAGGATTGAATGAAGGTTCTATGAAAGAGAAACATCTGGAATGTGCCTTATTTCTTAATAGCCCCCGAGGGAACGATGACACTGGAATAATGTCATGTTTGTGTTGGTTGGAAAACTCCGTAACATATTTACACTAGGATTGTACACTGTGCCACCAAACAGCATGTTTATCCTCTGTTTCAGACAACATAGAAGATGTTTTGATGATCACTATCAGTGTATCCAATAGGCTTGTCTGTGTCACGGTTTAAGCACCATTTCACATAACAGTTATGCTTTAGTCGCTGTGTATTCACCAATGGAGTCAATGCGATTAGCTTGCCAAGGTCCAGAAGCAGTTCCATTTATTACAGGATGCATAAAAAGCTATGTCCTGAGCTTAGTAGGGAGCATGACTCAGAATCTTAATTTTTGAGAGTTAATATTTTATTAACGAACTATTAACATAATAGAAATGCTTATGTTAAAAGGTTAATAATGAGTATAAAGATATTTATTTCTTTAACGTAAAGATGAATAACTGTCCTTTCAAGCTGGACCTATGTTGTGTACGGAAGTACAGACTAAACCTTGATAGAGTTGCCAGTTTGGCCCAATCAAAGTTTTTTTTTTTAATGAAGCTAAGTATACATTTTTGTTTTAAAGAATGTTTTAGACACAATTAGGGTTTTGTTTTCGTTGTTGTTGTTGTTTGCCAATAATCAACCTCCTGAAGTGAAATGAGAAATCCATTTTACAGACAAGTTCAACTTTCAGAATTTTGTTGTTCTCTTTAAAAAATCAAATGTGTCAGAGTGTGACTGTCTTAAGTAACTGATTGAACCAGCTGGTATGTTTCTTCAGCAGCCTGGTCCTGCATCCAGGGTCACTTATGTCCCCTTCCTTGTCGGCCCGGGCTGGAGGCCATTCTCTCAGCTGTCCCAGTCCTGCCATTCTAGAGTCCCTGAAACCTTTCCTGACTCTGCCCTCCCATGCTCTTATTCTCTGTCATCCACACCTGTTGTATCAGTCCTTACTTTCCTTGTGTCTCACCAAAATTGTTCGCTCTTATAGCAAGTGGCATGACATTGGCCACGGAAGGAATAAATACTGGAATTGCCCTGCCTTCATTGTCTTCCTGGGCAAAGGGGAAAGTGTAGGGAGACAGTCTGGCCAGATCACTGAGCGGCCGGATCCCCGAGCGGCCGGATCCCCGAGCGGCCGGATCCCCGAGCGGCCGGATCACTGAGCGGCTTGCTCTGCTCATAATAGGTCCCTCTCCATGGTATCTTCCATCCCAAGGCTCGTTACATCAGGACATCTTGGAAGCCAAGTGTCCGTCCCGATTTGAGATTGGTCACATTTTTCATTGGTCAGGATCCCTGCATTTCACCTACATCCACAGTGGCAGATGAAAGGATCTTTTAGGGCACTTCTACCGCTTCTAAGGTTAATGCTGCCCCGGTTTCCTAGAGCCTGCCTGCCGGTGGAACTTGGCATGTTAAAGCAGGAAGAGGCAGGACGTTGCCAGGCAGAGCTGCAAGCCCAGCCCCGGGAAACGTGCTTACGTGGCCCAGAAAGCCTCTTTCTGAAAAGCCACTTAACTCAAAGTCATCCCTAAAGTCAGTTTAAATGCACGTTAAATTAACTTGTCGTGGATGAAACCAGTGAAAGTTTTATGACAAAACCAAGATTTATTATCAAGCTATTGGTCTCCAAAAAGTTCTGTGGAATCAGAACCAGATGAATGGTTTCTTTTTGTAAACCTGTACAAGTGTATTCTATGCAAAGGGCACCCTCAGACCCCCACCCTCACCAGCCAATGAAAGTGCGTGCATGTGTGTCCAGGCCTGGGGTGCTGGCTGACTGGGGTTCACATGCTCGGTCCCCCATGTGGCACCCAACACAGCTGAGCAGGCCCTGGGCCACTGCAGCTGAGCCTGTTTCCACACATTTCCACAGTTAGACGTTACTATTTTAGAGCTCATTGAACTGGTTGAGTTAGAGAGTCAGAATCTAACATGCAGTCCTTTTTTTTTTTGGAGAGGTTTTTGCTATAGGGCGTGTGCGCTCGCCAGACAGATAGAGAGACACAGAAAGCGAGGAATCACCCCCCGGGGGATGGCCACCCCGCATTCCTTTCTCCTCCATTCTCCTCTTGAGATCTTAGGCATGCATGCACAGGTGCCCGGTGTGAGTTTAAGCCCCCGGGTCCGGGACGCGAACCACGGTCGACTACGTGGGAGTCCAGCGACAAAGCCATTATGCTAACTGCTGGTTCCAACATGTATTCCTTTTTCCTGTGGAGGAGAGAAAATTAATATTAGGAGGAAAGTTACTCATGCTCTCTGTGTTCGCAGGACGCTTGCCAATAGCATATTCCATGTTCTCCTTTCGCTTTTTTAGGTGATCGAAGACAGTACCGGGGTCCGCCGGGTGGTGGTCACACCCCAGTCTCCTGAGTGTTACCCCCCAAGCTACCCCTCAGCCATGTCTCCAACCCCTCACCTTCCCCACTACCTGACCCACCACCCGCATTTCCTCCATAACTCGCACACGGCTTACTACCCACCCGTGACCGGACCTGGAGACATGCCGCCTCAGTTTTTCCCTCACCATCATCTTCCCCCGACGATATATGGCGAACAAGGTGAGTATTTCCTGCCGGATCGGGAGCTGTTGACCTGTCCACCCGTTTATGAGAGCTCTTTGTTTCTGCTGGAATACGCAGGTGGTAGAAGGGGCCCTCATGGTGTGTAACTCGTGGGAAGTTCCTTGTTCCCTTTGTCCTTGGGAAAAATGACTTTGTGGGTCGTAGACCTCCTTCTCTCATTTTACTCACATCCTCCTGAGTATTTCCTGCCGGATCGGGAGCTGTTGACCTGTCCACCCGTTTATGAGAGCTCTTTGTTTCTGCTGGAATACGCAGGTGGTAGAAGGGGCCCTCATGGTGTGTAACTCGTGGGAAGTTCCTTGTTCCCTTTGTCCTTGGGAAAAATGACTTTGTGGGTCGTAGACCTCCTCTCATTTTACTCACATCCTCCTCTGGACCCCCACTGTGCCTAGGTCTGGGGGTGGGAAGGACACTCGATTTTAGAAAGGAGGCAGGGGTCCACTGTGTCTTCCTTTGGCCTGGAACATGTTCCGGTGTGAGAGTGGTCCAAGGCAGAGCCATGGCGCATGATTCCTTGGGCAATCATGGGGTCCCACAGTAGAAGGGAAATGGAAACGAGTTTTGTGGGCCAGCACATGGCCTGGTGGTCAGTGTGGCTGGGTCTCATATGGCACCTGTACAGTTCGAGTCCTAGACCCACACCGAGTGCCATGCGTGCGCCCCAAATCCCAGGTAGAGGAGGAAGAGGGCTGTGGTGTGACCGTCTTCCCCCTTTCCTCGGGGTGCTTCTTCACTCCCTCTTCTTCCCCACTCTCCCTGCCCCACACGAACCCACATGCCCAACAGCAAAATTAAAAAAGAAGGAAAGAGTTTTGTGCCCCATTTCCAGGATTAGAAGGCCACGAAGCTCCACCATGTGGGTTTCCTGAGTGCCCTGGGCTGCGAGTGACTAAGACTCTCTGTGCATGGCCACGGTTTCATGGGCTGTCCGGCAAATTCTTACCTTGAAATGAAAGGAAAAAAACAACATTGTATTTTTTTTAAAGTTTTGGCCTTGGTGTTAGTTTAGTCTAAGGCCTTCTCTATCAAAATGGATACTGAGAAACCAGATTAGTGAAGAAAAAATTAGGCTTTGACCTCGAGGACTTTGCAGAATGAGTTTCTTCTGAGTGTAAGAATGGAAGCATCACCACTTCACACGTTTATTATGTTAGTGGGGATAAATTCCATGCGAAGTACCTGCTACATACCAGAGGGTTTTTCAACCCCGTTATTGCCTCACTTCCTCACGTGAATTTCATTTATATATACACACACACACATATTTACTTTATATGTATACACATACATACACACATGCATTCATATTGATTCGTATTTCTAATATATAAATATATATTAGAAAGCCACGTGTCTAATATATAAATATAGAGTGATGAGATAAAAGAAAAAAAAAAGAAAGGAAAGAGAGAGAGAAAGAGAAAAGAAGAAAAAAAAAGCAAACAAACAAACAAAAAGACCCACAAAAAAAATGGAAAGAAAAAGTGAAAAAAATTAAAATAAATAAAAAACCACACAGCACAAAATCACTAGTTCTCAGGAGCCATGGAAGAGTCTTTTTCTGAAGGCCTGCCCCTTGCCTCCCCTGGATGGGCATAGGAAAGGGGATTATTATTAAGATAAAGAGGGGTTGAAAGTCAAGAAAATGTTAACTTAAAATTTTTATAAAGGAAAAATTACAAAAAAAAAATGAGATGAGAAGACAGAGACAGAGAGAGACAGAGACAGAGGCAGAGAGAAGTCTAGAGGGGCTGTGCATCACTAGAGTTTTTGGACTGGGGGCTAAATTATCAGTAGAAAAATTTCGTTTCTCTTTTTTCCTTGAAATCACTAGTTCTCAGGAGCCATGGAAGAGTATTCTTCTTAAGACTTGCCCCTTGTTCAAAGTCTTAGGTTTCGATCTTTGATCAATTTTGAGTTGATTATTGTCAATGGTGAGACATAGGGATTTAGATTCATCTTTCTGCAAGTGGATATCCCATTTTTCCAGCACCATTTGGTAAAGAGGTTTTCCTTTATTCCAATGGAGTAAATAGTAACCCTTGTCAAAAACCAGTTGGCTGTATGTTTGGAAGTTCACTTCTTGGGATTCTATTCTGTTCCATTGGTACACCTGACTGTTTCTGTGCCAATACCATGCTGTTTTCATTAACAATGCTGTGCAGCATATTTTTGAATCAGGGAATGAGATGCTTCCCAGTCCACTCTTGCTCAGAATTGTTTAGGTAATACTAGGTCTTTTATGATTCCAGACAAATTGTATGATTGTTTTTCCTAGATTTGTGGAAAATGTCTCTAGAACTTTGATTGGGATTGCAATAAATATTTAGATTAATCTGGGTAGGATTGCCATTTTGATTGTATTAAATCTTCCAATCCAGTAACATGGGAAGTTTTTCCACTTTTTTATGTCATTGTCAATTTCTTTTTTTAGCTTCTCATAGTTTACCTTATGGAGGTCTTTAACTTTTTTGGTTATATTTATTCCTAAGCATACTATATTTTTTGTGGCTATGGTAAATGGGGTTACTTTTTCAGTTGTAACTCTGCCTGCTGTTCAAAATGCTATAGATTTGCTGTTCAAAATATAAAATGCTGTTCAAAATATAAAAATGCTATAGATTTATGTTGATTTTGTAACCTGCCAATTTACTGTATTCATGCATTACTTCCAGGATTTTTTTCATGGACACCATCTACAATCATGCCATCTGCAAATAAAGATAGTTTCACCTTTTTTTGCCTATTTCGATGCTTTTAATTTTATCCTCTTCTCTGATTGCACTGGTGAGGACTTCCAGTACTATATTGAAAGCTTTTAGCTTTCCTCCATTCAGGATGATGTTCTCTATTGGTTTTTCACATATAGCTTTTATTGTGTTGAGAAATGACTCTTCTATGTCGATTTTGCTGAGAGTGTTTGTCATGAAGGGATGTTGTATCTTATCAAATGCCTTTTCTGCATCAGTTCATATGATCACATGTTTTTTTTTTTTTTTATCTTTCTTTCTGTTAATATGGTGTATTACATTTATGGTTTTGTGTATGGTGAACCAAACTTGCATCCCAGGAAGAAAGCCTACCTGGTCGTAGGCGTATAATCTTTTAATACATTGTTGGATACAATTTGCTATTATCTCATTGAGAATCTCTGTGTCTATATTCATCAGAGATATTGGTGTATAGTTTTCCCTCCTTGTCCTGTCCTCATCTGTTTTAAGGATATGGATGCTAGAGGCTTCATAGACTAAATTAGGGAGAGATTCACCCTTTTGCATCTCTAGAAATAATTAAGCAGAATGGGGGTTAACTCTTCTTTAAAATTTTTGTAGAATTCAGAGGTGAAGCCATTAGGACCAGGGCTTTTCTTTGTTGGGATGTTATTTATTACTGATTCAATCTCCCGGCTTGTTATGGGCCTATTCAGACTTGCTATATTCTCCTGGCTCAATCTTGGTAGATTTTATGTGTCCTGGAATTTGCCCATCTCATCCAAATTTTCTTGTTTGTTGGTATATAGTTTTTCATAGTATCCTCTAATGATGTTTTGTATTTAAGTTATGTCTGTCATTATATTGCCAGCTTCATTGCAAATTTGATATACCTGGTTTCTTTCTTTCCACTTCTTAATAAGTCTCATTAGTGGTGTATCAATTTTTTTTTTATCTTTTCAAAAAACAAACTTTTACTTTCACTTTTTTTCTGTATAGATCGTTTATTTTCTTTTACATTTATTTCTGCTTGGACCTTCATTATTTGCTTCCTCCTAGAGTTTTTGGATTTTTTTGCTGTTGCTTTTCTAACTATCTGAAGCACAATGTTAGGTGATCAATTAGTGTTCTTTCCATTTTCTTCTTATGTGTACTTATTGCTATGAATTTTCTTTTGGGACACTGCTTTTTGCAGTGTCCCAAAGATTATGGAGATTCATGTTCTCATTGTCATTGGCTTCCATGAGTCTTCTGATTTCAGCCTTTATTTCTTCAGTAGTCGTGAAGTCATTTAGGAGCAGATTATTTCGTTTCCATTTATTTGTGTATTTTGAGGATTTCTGTTGCAAGTAAAATCAAGTTTTATTCCTTCATGGTCAGAGAAGGTGCTGCATATGATTTATATGTCTTTGAATCTGTAGAGGCTTGCCTTATGCCCTATCATGTGGTCAGTCTTCAAAAAGATTTCATGTGGGGGTGAGAAACATATGTATCTCATTGTTTTTTGGTGGAAAGTTCTATAGGTGTCTGTTAAGTCCATTTGTTTTGTGGTTTCATTTAGATCCTTTATTTCTTAGTTTTTGTCTAGATGATCTTTAGAGAGGAGATAGTGGGGTGCTGAGGTTCCCAACAATTATTGTGTTGCTTTCTATTTCTCCTTTTAGATCTTTCAGTCTTTTTTTTTTTTTTCCTATAGGGCGTGTGCGCTCGCCAGACAGACAGAGAGACAGAGAGACAGAAAGCAAGAAATCACGGGGGGATGACCACACCACAATCCCTTCTCCTCCATTCTCCTCTCAGGATCTTGGGCACACATGCACACGTGCCTGGCGTGAATTTAAGCCACTGGGTCTGGGAATCAAACTTCGGTTGACTACGTGGGAGTCCAGCGACATAGCCATTACACTAACTGCTAGTCCCCTTGCAGTCTTTCCTTCATGTATCTGGGTACTCCTGGGTTAAGTGCATGAATGTTTACAAGAATTATTTTTTTTGATAGATTAACCCTTTTACTATAATATAATGCCCATCTTTGTCTCTTCCAACAGTTTTTGTTTGTCTGTTAAGTCTATTTGTTTTGTGGTTTCATTTATATTCTTTATCTCTTAGTTTTTGTCTAGATGATCTTTAGAGAGGAAATAGTGGGGCGTTGAGGTTGCCAACAATTATTGTGTTGCTTTCTATTTCTCCTTTTAGATCTTGCAGTCTTTCCTTCATGTATTTGGGTACTCCTGTGTTAAGTGCATGGATATTTAAAAGAATTATATTTTTTTGATAGATTAACACTTTTACTGTAATATAGTGCCCATATTTTTCTCTTCTAACATTTTTTGTTTTAAAGTCTATTTTGTTAGAAATTAGTTTCATGAATCCAGCTCTTTTTCGGTTCCCATTTGCATGGAATATCTTTTTTCATCCCTTCACTTTTAGTCTATGTATGTCTTTATTCATTAAATGTGTTTCTTGTAGGCATAGAGGGTTTCTGTTTTTTTCTTTTTTCCCACTCAGCCAGTCTGTGTCTCTTGATTAGAGAATTTAATACATTATCATTCAATGTTCTTATGGATATTTTTGGACTTGACCCTACCTTTAAGTTGGCCATTGTCTTGGTTATATTTTATTTCCTTATCCCTGACTGTTCTTTCTTTAGTTTTCCTGGAATATCACTCTTATCAGAATTTATTGAAGAGCTGATCTGGTGTTGGTAAATTGTTTCAGATTTTGTTTGTCTGAGAAGATTTTAATCTTTTTTTTTCCCATATGAAGGATAATATTGCTTAATATAATAATCTTGGTTGAAATTGTTTCTCTTTTAACACATTCAATATTTCTTCCCATTCTTTCCTTGCTTGTATTTTTTTCCATTGAAAGGTCCAGCGTTAGTCTTTGTAGGTCACTTGTCATTTTTCTCTTGCCAATTTTAGTATCATGTCTTTATCTGTGGTCATGGCCAATCTGTTTTGGGGTCGTTTGTATTTCTTGGGTCTGGATGTGTAAGTGCTTCTCTAGACTTGGGAGGTTTTCTTCCAGAATTTCATGGGATAGATTCTCCATGTCCTTATCAGTTTCTTCACCTTCTGGCACACCAATTATTCAAATATGTGGACGTTTAAAGGAATCTAGTATTTTTCATATTTTATTCTCAATTTATGTTTTTGTTATTTTCTCTATCTTTTGGTGTTTATTTTTCTAGGTCAGAATTTTTATCTTCTACATCAGAGATTCAATCTTCAGCAAGGTCTAGTCAACTTTTAGTACTTTCTAGAGAATTTTTGATTTCCTGTATTACAGACTTTATCTCTAATAGTTCCATCTGATTCTTTTTCATTGTGTGCATTTCTTCTTTTATATCATGGAAGGACTTCCTGATCTCTTGTAGTTCTGTGTCTCTTTTCTGTTCCAGCTTATAGAGTTTTGTCACCATAAATTTTCTAAATTCTTTCTCTGGCATTTTGGTAACCTTCTCTATTTTTTTGAGAGGTGGAAAACAGTTATTCTGTTCTTTTGATGGAGATATATTTCCTGGTTTATACAGACCTGAAGCTTATCTTCTACCTCTATGCATTGGGAGATGTATTCACTCTTGGATACCTTTGTGGAGAATGTTTCTTTGACTTGGAACAAATGTGCTTCCCTTTCGCTATGGTGAGTTGTGTGTCGAAGTCTCTCTTCTCCTGTGTTTGGCAATGTGCTCTCCACAGGAGGAGTTTTCTATTCAGGTGTGAAGAACAGTATCTTCTTTTTCACAGGTGATTCAGTAAGAGGAGGATCCAAGGGAGCCTCACAGTACTAGAATATTATAAAAGTGGGACTTGTCTAGTCCCACTGAAAGGATAGAGGATGAGGGAGAAATGACAATTTAATAGGGAAACAAAAAGAGTATAAAGGGGAATAAAGAAAAACTGGCACGCGGTTTCACCAGGAGGTTGGAGATGGAACTGGGTTCTGTTGGAGAGGTGGAAGCTGCCTGTGAGCTAAGAAGAAGTAGGAGATTAACAAAAGAAAAAAGGAGAGAAGCAAACAAACAAACAAACAAAAGACTTCTTACCATACAGACAGTGGAAGCTTTGTTGTTTAGAACTGGGCTGTGTCCAGTGACTGCCCCTGCCTCAGGGCCCCCAGTTTTTCCAGGGAGTTAGAGATGTAATTGAGTTCTGTTGGAGAGGTAGAAGTTGTCTGTGGGCTAAGAAGGAGTAGGAGATTACCAACATTTAATATTTTAAGCATCTCTGTTTTTTGTGTTTTGTATTAAACTGTCATGCATTTGGAATTGATATGTAGAGTTAAAGAGGGATGTAATTTAATTATTTTTCTAAATGAAATTTTTTGTAGTTGCATAATTATGTTTTCATTCCTACTCTGAAATCTATATTGTATTATACAATTTTATATAAACTCAAATCCAGTTCAAGACTGTGTTTTTTTCTTTCTTTCTTTCTTTCTTTCTTTCTTTCTTTCTTTCTTTCTTTCTTTTTTTTTTTGAGAGGTTTTTGCTATAGGGTGCGTGCACTTGCCAGACAGACAGAGAGTCAGAAAGCAGGAAATCACCCCCCTGGGGGAAGGCCACGCTGAAATCCCATCTCCTCCATTCTCCTCTCGGGATCTTGGGCATGTACAGGCGCCCGGCATGAGTTTAAGCTACCAGGTCCAGGACTCAAGCTGCGGTCGACTGCTTGGGAGTCCTGCAACATAGCCATTACACTAACTGCTGGTCCCTTTCTTTCTTTTCTTGGAGAGGTTTTTGCTATAGGGCGTGTGTGCTTGCCAGACAGACAGAGAGAGACAGAGAGACAGAAAGCGAGAAATCACCCCCCAGGGAGGATGGCCATGCTGCAATCCCTTTGCCTCCATTCTCCTCTCGGGATCTTGGGCATGCAAGCACATGCGCCCAGCGTGAGTTTAAGCCACCAGGTCCAGGACTCGAACCATGGTCAACTATGTGTGAGTCCAGTGACATAGTCTTTAAGCTAACTGCTGGTCCCAAGACTATATTTTTTAAAAGAGATTTTTGCATTAGGGCATGTGCACTCACCAGGGAGATAGAGAGCTACAGAGAGACAGAAGGCAAGAAATCACCCTCCCCTCCAGGTGAATGGCTATGCTGCAATCACTCTCTATTTTCCTTTTGGGATTTTGGGTATGCACAAACATGTGCCTGGCATGAGTTTTAAGTCACCTGGACTGGTACTTACACAGTGGTCAATTATGTGGAACTCTAGCATCGTAACCGTTTTGCTATTGCTGTTCCCCAGAACTGTATTTTCTTTCATTTATCTCACAATACATGTGACTTTTAACATGCAGTTTAAGTGTATTTCATCTATATCTTTATATCTTATAAAACTAATATTTCTTCACTACTTTTTTTTAGAATTATACCAATTTTTGGATTTTTAATTTTAAAGTTAAATGCAATAAACTATTCACAAAATAATTTTGAATCATTTCAATGTGATTTAATTAAGGAAGACTTAGGTAAAATTTGAGAGTTTATGTCTTTTTTTCCTTTTTTTTTTTTTGAGAGGTTTTTGCTATAGAGTGCATGTGCTCACCAGACAGACAGAGAGAGACAGAGAGATAGAAAGCGAGAAATCACCCCCCAGAGGGGATGGTCATGCTACAATCCCTTCTCCTCCATTCTCCTCTCAGGATCTTGGGCATGCATGCACACACACCCGGCATGAAGTCTTAGCCTATTCTAATGTTGTCCAGAATTTCCCCAGTGTTTTCCACCACCAGTAGTTTTATAGTTTGCAGTGTTAGGTTTATCTCTGATCAACTTCAAATTCATTTTTGGTAATGGTGATGGATAGGGGTTAAGATTCATCTTTCTGAAGTTGGATACCCAGTTGTTGCAACACCATTTGCTAAAGACGTTTTCTTTTTCCCCACTGAATTGTCTGGTGCCCCTTTGCAAAACAGTTGCTGTGTGTTTTGGGATTTATTTCTGGGGTCTATATTCTGTTCTATTGTTCCATATGTCTTTTTATGTGTGTCAATACCATGCTGTTTTGATTATCACAGCTTTGTAGTGTATTTTGGGATCAGGTAGTAATATGCCTCCAAAGCCACTCTTTTTGTTCAGGATTATTTTGACAATATGAGGTTTTCTATGATTCCAGACAAATTATGTGATTGTATTTTATAGATCTGTCAAAATTTTATCTGATAATTAGATTTGAATTGCATTAAATAAGTAGATTAATTTGAGTACAATTGCCATTTTGATTATTTTAATTCTTTCAATCCAGGAATGTGATGTCTTTCCAGTTTTTTGCTATTTTTACATTTCCTTTTTTATGTTTATTTTATTTAATTTATTTTTATTTACTTTTTTATTTTATTTAATGCATTCAATCACATTATTTAGATTACAAAGTGAATATTTCAACATGTGAACATTTTTCCATAGTCCAGTTGATAAAACTATAAAATATCTTCAACAGACAAGACCACATTTCTTTGTATCTTTAATGCAGTGCTTCTCTATTTTATTTCTAAATATCCTTCCTCAGATCCTACTCTTTCACACACATTATGTCTGAAACTTACATCTATTCACTGTGTTTCTATATCCTTTTGTCAATAATTTTCAACCATAGAGTGTGGCACTTGGTATATATTAAGTGGAGACATGCACTGTCTCTCCTTCATAGCCTGGCTTGCTTCACTAAGCAATAAATCTTCCATATTCTTCCAGTTTCTGTCAAAAGCCAGGAATTTGTTATTTTTTTATCATTTTGTTGTTGTTGATTTTGTATACCTGCCACTTTACTGTATTCATTTATCACTTCCAGGAGTTTTTTCATAGATATCTTTTGGACTTCTATATATACAATCATGCCACCTGCAAATAGAGATAATTTTGTCTCCCATTTTCCTATCTGAATACCTTTTATTTTATCTATTATCTGATCAAATTAGCTAGGACTTTCAGCACTATATTGAAGAGGAGTGGAGAAAGTGAGCAGCCTTGTATTTTACTAGTTTTGATGTTAGCTATGGGTTTTCCATAGATGGCTTTTATTTTGTTGAGAAATCACATTTCTATGCTGATTGTGCTGAGAGTCCTACACATAAAGAAATGTATTTTATTTAACATATTTCTGCATTAATTTATTTGATTACATGGATTTATCTTTCTTTCTGTTAATATGGTGTTACGTTTATGTTTTTTTGTTTTTTGAATCACCCTTGAATCTCTCAAATAAAGCCTATCTGGTCATTTAGACAGAGAAGAGTCTATTTGAAGCAGATTCTTTTTTTATTTGGAGAAGTTTTTGGTATAGGGTGCGTGTGCTCACCAGATAGACAGAGAGAGACAGAGAGATAGAAAGTGAGAAATAACCCCCCAGGGGGGATGGCCACATCGCAATCCCTTCTCCATTCTATTCTCAGAATCTTGGGCACACACGCACAGGTGCCTGGCATGAGTTATAAGTCACCGGGTCCGGGATGCGAACCATTGTCGACTACATGGGAGTCCAGAGACATAGCCATTACACTAACTGCTGATCCCATATATAATCTTTTTTATATGCTATTGGATACTATTTGCTAGTATCTTGTTAAGAATTTCTCATCTGCCTCAGAGATATTGGTCTGTAGTTTTCCTTTCTTGTCATGTCCTTATCTGTTTGGGGAATGAGGATGATGGAGATTCATAAAATTAATTTCAGAGGGGTCTTTCCTTTTGTATCTTTAAAAATAACTTGAGTTAGAATGGGAGTTGCCTCTTCCTTAAACGTTTGGTAGAGTTCACAAGTGAAGTTATCAGGATCTGGGTTTTTCTATGTTGGGAGGTTATTGATTACTGATTTTATAGTATTACTGGTTATGTGTCTATTCAGACTTTGTATGCCTTCCTGATAAAATTTTCATAGAATATATGTAGCCAGAAATTTGTCCATTTCATCCAGGTTTTCTTTTTTGTTGGCATATTGTCACTCATAGTATACTCTCATGATGTTTTGTGTTTTTTCTTGTGTCTGTTGTAATATCGGCTGTTTCACTGTGAATTTGATTTATCTGGTTCCTTTCACTCTTGTTAATTAGTCTAGTTAATGGTGTGTTAATTTAGTATTTCTTTTTAAAATAACAAACTTTTGTTTTCATTTTTCTGTGTGATTTGTTTATTTTCTATATCATTTACTTCTGCTCAAATTTTTATTATTTCTTTTCTCTTGGCTTTTTGTCTTTTTTCCAATATCCAGAGGCATGATATTAAGGTGTCCATTTGCCACCTTTCCATCTTTTTCTTATTCACATTAATTGCTATAAACTTCCTTCTTATTAATGCTTTGCTAAGTTCCATTGAATTTGGAACATTGCCTACTCATAATCATTGGTTTTAATGAATATTTTGAGTTTAGGTCTTAATTTCTTCAGTAGTTGTGAAGTCATTAAGGATTAGGTTGTTTAGTTTCCATATGCTTATGTTTTCTTTTTTCTGAGATTAATAACAAGTTTAATTACATCATGGTTGGAGAAGTTGCTGGATATAGGTAACTATGCCTTTGAATATGTAAAGGCTTGTTCTGTGTCCTGTTATGTGGCCAGTCTTCAAAAAGTTCCATGTTGGCTTGAGAATGTGTATTTTGTATTTTTTTGGTGGTAGTTCTAGAGATGTCTGTCAAGTCCTTTTGATTCATCATATTATTTTAATCCTGTATCTTCTTGCCTACTTTGTATATATATATGGTCTGCCTAAAGGATTTAGTGGCATGCTGAGATTCCCAACAATTACCATGTTCCAGTTTATGTCTCTTTTTAGATCTAGCAGTCTATTCTTCACATGATAGGTGCTCCTAAATTGAGTCCGTAGATATTTATAAGTGTTAAATCTTCTTGGTGAATTAATCCTTTTACTACTATATAATGCTTTTCTTTGTGGCTTTTTACAGTTTTTGTCTTAAAGGGCATTTTGTCTGCAATCAATGTCACCACTCCAACCCTTTCGTGGCTTCCATTTGTATGGAATAGTTTTTCCAGCCCTTCACTTTTAGTCTATACATTTGTTTATCCCTGAGATGCATTTCTTATAAGGAGCAGATAGAGGGTGTCTGGTTTTTCTTGTTTTTCTTTCTTAATCTCTTTTTAAAATCCATTCAGCAAATTTGTGTCTTTTGATTGGAGAATTTAATCCATTAACATTCAATGTTATTATCAATATTTTTATACTTGACCCTATTATTAAGTTGGCATTTCCTCTGTTGTTTTTTATTCTCTTATCTCTGTATCTTTTCAGTTTTCCAGGTTTAGTACACACTTCAGAACTTCTTGAGAGCTGCTCTGGTATCAGTAAATTCTTTCAGGTTTTGTTTATCTGAGAATGTTTTTAATATTTTCTTCCCATTTGAAGGATAATCTGGGTATAGTAATCTTGATTGAAATAATTTTTCTTTTAACACTTTGAATATATCTCTCCATTCTTTTCTTGCTTGCATTGTTTTTGGTGAGCCATTTGATTTATGCCTAATGAGATACCCTTGTAAGTAATGACATTTCTATTTTGCCAATTTTAGTATCTTGTCTTTATCTCTTGTTTTGACCAATCTGCTCTCATGTGCCATGAAGAGGATCTTTTGAGCTGATTATAACTGGGCTCTTTTGTATTTCTTGGGTCTGGATGTTTGAATGCCTGTCTATGCTTGGCAACTTTTCTTCCAGGATTTTATGAAATAGATTATCAATGCCCTTATTAGATTCTTCTTCCTCTAGGTTACAGATTACTCAACTATTTGGTAGTTTAATGGTATCTAGTATTTCTTGGATAAAATTCTCATCTTTTTTTGTTACATTCTCAGTCTTTTCATTAATTTTTTCTAGGTCAGGAATCTTGTCTTCTACATGCAAGATTTGATCTTCTGCATGATGTAATCTGTTTTAAATATTTTTGAGAGAGATATTGATTTCATATATTATAGCCTTCATCTCTAACAGTTCCATTTTATTCTTTTTAAATGGTGTTTGTTTCATAGAAGAGCATCTTCATCTCCTGGAGTTTGTTTTCTCCTTTCTCATGCATATCTGGAATTCATGTCTCTTTTCTCTTGTGTCTCATTCAGTGTTGACACTACGAATATTCTGAATTGTTTATTTGACATTTCCATGAGTTTTATTATACTACCTGTGGGTGATGAGGAATTGTTGTCCTTTTCCTTTGAGGGAGAGAGATTTTTTGGGGGGTTTCTCATACTTAGTTGTGCCTCTGCAGTGATTTCTGGTCATCTGGTGGCTTATACCTTTCTTCCTAATTTCTAAGAGTTAATTTTGAGAGCTCAAAGGTGTACTGAAGGAGGTAAGCTGTGGTCTCTCTGCAGCTCTGTCTCCCTGACACTCTCCCTTCAACATATACCATTGTCACTGGAACTGAGTATTCCAGTGGTCTTCCAGTTTTTTTTAAAACAGGCATACCTGAGGTTAAGCTGCACAGTTTCAACAGGAATATCTGGAAGTCAGTGGAGTCCCTAAGGCGATCTCCAGCTTCAGTTGTTCTCCCTGACTTCTGTTCTATACAGGTCTGGGGATAAAGAAAGAGTGGGGATGTGGAAATAGGAGGATCTGGACACCTGGAACAACCAGGAGTCAGTAGAGTTCCCATGGCAATCTCTGGCCTCAGTTATTCTCACTGGCTGCTGCTCTGCAAAAGACCTGGGTATCTTCTGGTGAATTTTGACCCATTTGGAATTAATTTTGTTATAAGTCATAATAAGTATAGACGAAACTTAATTTTCTAGATAAACTTATTCATAGTTACATACTTATATTTTCACCCTTACTTTGAATTCCCTATTTTATTATACTATTAAATCTCATGTATATATGGATCTGGTTCAGGATTGTAATCTGTTTCACAAATCTCTCAACAATACACTTGGTATATCATATGATTTATATATGATAAACAGTACATTCTCATTTCTTTTTTTAATAATTTGACTATCATTAGTGTATTTTTGTTTTAAAGTAATTTACTTTACTCACCAGCACTCCCCCAATTCATTCATTTTCGATGCAAATAAAATTAATTCCTTTCTATTTGATTTTTTGAATATTAATTTAGGAAATTTATATATTTATGGATTTGAAATGGATATTCATGCAGTTAGTAGTTGTTTTCATTTAGCCCAGACTTTTCTTATACTCTTAAGTCATGCTTTACATTTTTGGGGGGTTATATATACCTTACAGGTGGCTACTTTTCTTTATTATGACCAGTAGCATGCTGATACTGTTGTGATGACAAAAATCACCTCTTTCTTGGAATATATGACACAAAGTCTTTGCTAAACATCTTTTCATGCTGTTGAGATCATTCTAATGGTAGGTATGGTCTATTAGTGCTAGGTGGCAACCTATAGGACAGGACCATTATGAGTTGATATAGGTGAGGCCATCTCATGGAAATGACATGCTGTGGAGGATTTATTCTTTATTTAGAGACCTTTGACACTATGACATCCTCTCTATGACCCCATAGCTTGAGACCATTGTGTGTGACTGGAACACTCAGGTGAAACTCAACTGTATGGATATCTATATTCTTATTCTATTAGTTGCTGTCAACATTGAGTCTATCAGCCTGTTAAATTTCCTCCTCTTAATGATTCTGTGTAGTCATTTTATCTGATTAGAAATCTTGCAGCTTGGAAAGAAGGTTCTAATCTCTCTACCTGAATATTTTACATGATTGTGTTATTCTGTTCTTTGTTCTCTACATATCATGCATCTAAGCTTAGTGACACCTTATCCATTGAAAAATTGATGGCTATGTTTTGTAACATGATATCTCCTGTTTTAAGCCTATTAATTTGTACCCTCAAAAACACATAGGTGAAAAATATTATTGAGAAAGCCCTATGTTAAATGCTGATTTTGGGGGAAAGACCCAAACATAAGAAAATTTTATTTTTTACATGTTAGAGATGAAATATTATTATATCTTAGGTAGGGCCTAGTGAGTACTATGTGTTAAAGAATATTGATACTGATATATAAGCCCTTTGAGAAAAGGTTCATATGAGAACTATTATCATGATAGAAATACCTCATTTATTTATTTCCCACTTAGATGTTAATATTTGATAAATGTTCAGAATTAGGCTTCCAATTTGAGAATGGTCAGTACAAAGCTCTAGAGATTCTAATTCAGAAGGACTATTTCTGGATTGACATATCTGTCTTTTAAAATTTGCCCATTATTACAAAGTGGGTGACCTTTTCAAATGCTTAAAGCAATAATTCTATAAATTGTAGTGACAATCTGAGTTAGTTAATTCTCTTGTTTAGACATTTTCTGTGATGGGTTTTTTACAGCAGAAGCTATGAAGACTATGAAATTCTCAATATTCAGAATTCATACAAAGCAATCTCACTGCCTTTGCAACCCTAAAAGAAAAATAAAACATACTTTAGGAAAATAGGAATATTTTAGACATTTATTTTCAAATTTTTTCTTATTGTAGTTTCTAGCATTATGATATATGTAGTCAGATTAATTTACTTTTTCTTTCTCCTGAAGAAAAGTCTATGTTCTATGTTTGCTATATTGTGCAGAAACTTCAAAAAATTCATGGGAAAACAGAAGTAAAGTATGTGTTTATTTTTGTACAAAAATGTTTTAAAATCCATGCATCACATTTTCATAAGGCATATTTTCCTTGAACTTGTGGAAGATGCCTTGTGGTGGGTTAAAATTCAATATTATTGAATCCTTACTTAGAAATTAAATTTAGCCTTATTTCTAAATTTTTTATTGGTTAGTGAAGATTTTATGCATCATTTACTATATTCACAGTTTTGGAATGGCTGATAAGTTAGAAAGCCACGTGTCTAATATATAAATATGTTAGAAAGTCTTTGTATTCATTCCTCGGTATCATGTCATATTGTAATTTTTTTCCTATAAACAAAACATAAAGTGGGTATTTTAAGTGAAATATCCTATTATAATGTAGAGATAGATTTCAAGGGGGTTTTTTTCTCAGTAGTCTGAAAGAAATTCAGCATGAAATGATGAGATGTTCCCATCGTATGGCGGTGGGAGATGATAGCAAAGATGAAATGAGTAGTTTGATTTCACAGCAGCATCCGGAACTGCCAAATCGTTTGATCTTTTTGCCTGGCGACATTAAAAACAAAAAACAAGAGCAATGTATATATACTATGAAAACTTTTGAATAAAAATTTTAAAAATTTAGTTAATGAACTGAAC
Organism: Tupaia belangeri chinensis; assembly: GCF_000334495.1. Classification (NCBI taxonomy): domain Eukaryota; kingdom Metazoa; phylum Chordata; class Mammalia; order Scandentia; family Tupaiidae; genus Tupaia; species Tupaia belangeri. The sequence goes on along the minus strand of NW_006159935.1, from coordinate 2,821,414 downwards.
TATAATTTTTTTTTGGGGGGGGGAGAGATTTTCACTGTAGGGTGCGTGCGCTCGCCAGACAGACAGAGAGAGACATAGAGACAGAAAGCGAGAAATCACCCCCCAGGGGGGATGGTCACGCCGCAATCCCTTCTCCTCCATTCTCCTCTCGGGATCTTGGGCACGCACGCACATGCACCTGGCGTGAGTTTTAAGCCACCGGGTCCAGGACACGAACCGCGGTCAACTACGTGGGAGTCCAGCGACATAGCCATTACGCTAACTGCTGGTTCCCATGAACTATAATTTTTTAAGTTTAGTTTATTTACTATAATTTTTAGGAAGTGTTTAGTGCTTTAGCACAGTGTACATAAATATTTGAGCCCTTGACATATTTTTCTGGTTAGAACTGAGCTATGGTGGTGTCGGGGAACGCCGTGGCTATAGGCTCGGTGCTTGGGAATGCATGTCTGACTTGCCTTACTTTAATTAAATTAAATTAGTAGGATGCCACAAACTTACTATTTTGTAAGTGGTGTCCTTTGTGAATTTAAGCAAGATAACAGTATGATTTAAATCATCATTAAAATTAAATAAACAGAATTATAGTCTTCATTTCATATTATATTTCAGTCTAGTTTTATTAAAATGACATAAAGCAATAATTTATCATTAAAAATACTTTCATTGATTTCAAACTCACCAAAGTAGTCAACAAAAATCCCTTTGCTTTATAGTCATGTATATATTCTTTGACCTTCATTCTCAGTATCCATACCTGAAAGCAGTTTAATTATTATTTTGCTCAACCACAAGAGTTGAAGAGTTCTCAACATATTTTATGAGGTTATTCTGTCAGTGCCCATGGTGGATAGTCAGCCATCTCAAGTCGGATGCACTGTGACTTTTAGAACATTTCCCATTCTCTGGGATATTTGACATAGTTTATTTGAGAATGTGCTCTCTGGATAGGGTTGTATTTGGTTTTACACACTTTTGTGCAAATTGGTTATCTTATGAAGATTTGTTTTGTTTTTAGAAGATACCCCTTTAGATATATAAACAGAAAAAAGGGAGTGGAACTTTGTCCTTAAACAAGTGAAATATCAGTTGCTAAATTATGTGGAGTAACTCTACATTCCCCATGTGCCCAGGACAGTCCTGGCTTGGGTCTCTCGTCCCAGAGAAGTTATTGGCAGTCCTCCCTTTTCACTTTGCGAATATTCAGACTTGGGTGGCAATGCATATGGTCACTATAGATGAGAAGTCCCTCTTTTCTTACAAAGCATGATAGTTAAGGTGGCTAGATCCCACATGGCCAAATGTGTAGTTCAAATCCTGGATCTGGTGTCCTAAAAACATACTGTGTGTTTGTGTGTGTAGATGCTCAAAGTCCCAAAAGGAGGGATTGATGAAGGGGAAAGGATTGCGGTGTGACCATTCTCCCTTGAGGGATATTTTCTAACTCCTCATCCTCCCTTTACCCCTGTCTCTGGGGAGTACACACACACACACACACACACACACACACTGACAAAAATTAAAAATAATAATAATAATAAAGTTGTAAGAATCTAATCTCCATGTTATGTATTGTCATTTGTATTGATGCCTAAATACAATTTTAACTCATTTAAAATTTGAATTTAAAATAAATCTGTTTTCAAGACCAGCAGATGGCATAATGGTTACATCACTGGACTTGCACATCATCAACTATGGTTTCAGTTCATGACCTGGCAGCTGAAAACTCACACCAGGCGTGTGTGCATGTGTGCCCAAAATCCCGAGGGGACAATGGAGGACAGGAGATTGCAGCATGCCTATCCCTGCAGTGTGGTGGGGGGGGTGATTTCTCATGTTTGTCTTTCTCTCTCTGTCTCTGTCTCTCCAGTAAGCATAAGTGCCCTGTAGCAAAAATCTTTCTTTAAAAAATTAAATAAATTTGTTTTCCCCTAAGATACAAGATTGTTTTGCAGCTCCCATTTTTGTTGGAGCCACTTAAAAACATGCATTAGGAAGCCAGGTGGCATTCTAATTTGTGCTTGTCTCATACTGCAAGAGAGAAGAACCCTCCACTTACCGCGGTTGGCAGCAGACTGCAGAGGAGGGTTATCTTTCGTCTGCACTTTCCCTTACACATTCCCCTGGTTCTGTGAGCTTCAATTGTTTTTAATGGAAACGTCTCATCTCCTTGTTTTAGCAAGTTTTGCTGAAATATTGACTTTTTTGGATGCTATGAATCACTCTTATATTCTGGTTGCAATAGAAAATGCTATCACAATAAAAATGCTGTTCAGTCTACAAAGATTAACATACTTTTGAGTGTCTTGATTCTAAGTACACATTTTAAAGGTATTTGATGTGTTCGTTTTAACTTTTTAATATTTTGCAACTGCTAAGAACATTTTAACACAAAATCTAAAATAGTTATTCAACTGGAAGGTGAGAGCATAACAACCTTGTCTTCTTTATTTTTCTCCGTAACTTGTGGAATTTGTGTTATTTATAACTAGTTGATTGGTCAGGAATGAATGCGACTGATTAAACATACATAGGATAGTGTATGTAGTGTTCTCTTACACATGTCTTCTATGCCGTGTTTAGTTGGATTTTAGACTTCTTCCTTCAGGGCTCAGAGCATCTGACTATTTCAGAATTTATTATTGAAACTGTAAATGGACCTTCATTTGTCATAATCCTCCACTTTAGAAATCATACCGCTGTATGGAATGTCAAGCTACATTACCCGAGAAGACCAGTACAGCAAGCCTCCGCACAAGAAGCTGAAAGACCGCCAGACCGACCGCCAGAACCGTCTCAATAGCCCTCCCTCTTCCGTGTACAAAGGCAGCTGCACGACAGTGTACAATGGCTACGGAAAGGCTCACGGAGGCGGCAGCGGCGGAGGTGGGGGAGGCGGCAGCGGCGGAGGGCCGGGAATGAAGAAAGCAGAGCGGCGAGCAAGAAGCAGTCCGAAGTCCAACGACTCCGACTTGCAAGGTAACGTTAATGTGCTGGCATAAGGGGTGCATTGTGGAGACTGGGACGCCCCGGAAGAAAGCTCTCGTGCACAGGACGGGTATTTCGCCCTGGTTGGGTGTTCTGCTAGGAACGATTGCACGGCACTGTGACCTGTTTCATAGTAAGGAAAGCATATCATTTCTTCTTTTCTTCCTATGTCAAGCAAGAAATAGTACTTGTGGGTCACATTCGTTGTGGAACATTCCGTCTAATCTCAGTGCAAGGACCTGAACGTTTTCATGCTAGCTTACCCTGCCGAAGTTGTTTCCCTTTGAGCACACAGATGGGGAAGAAATCCAAAGCAGGACAGTCTCTCTAAGTATGGGCTTCACTTAAATCTCCAAATAATTATACCTGTAAAAGCAGACGTGGTTCCTTCTGCACCGTAGTGAGGTCTGCCGCGGCATCACAGGAGTGTCGGTTTGGTTGTAGGCGTTAGTCATTGCCTGATGCCACGTTGTGCGACCCGAATGCAGTATTCCCAGACCAAGAATGAAACGGGAAGCAGGGTCACCACGTACCGACAGACACCACGCAGAAGGGTGTGCCTTTTCGGTTGAGTCATCTTGAGACCTGGATCGGTTGGTTTGGAAGGAAAGGTTTATGTGTTTTAGATGAAGTTTCTAGGTGAGATTGAAGACATCACCTGTTTTGATGCTACAGGAAGCTTTTTATGTCTGCGTGTAGAAGACAGCCTTCAGGGAAGCCCACGAAGGGACCATATTGCTAAGCCGTTTGAGTTTCCAGATTCGTGTTTGGGAAACAAAGGCAAAAACCACCGGAAAAGAGGGCGAGAACTGAGTAGGACACTCATTAAGTGGGCCTCTTCCTTAGTGCTCCTCCTCCAGGTAGAAAGAAAGCGTGTGAGGTGGCGTTCGTGGGTGAAGAGGAGGAAGGTTGTGTCTGCTTGATTGTCTAGGGGAAGACAGGCCTCTGACAGGCGGAGGAGGGCTCGGTCACACCCGGTGCTGGCATCAGCGGTCCCCCACAGGTTATTTAGGTGCGTGAGTCACAGCCAGAGCAACAGCGAGATACAGTACAATGCGAACAGTCATGTCCCTGGGTGAACGTACTGTGGGTTCTTCTACTTCCGTTGTTTATTCTCATCTCTCTCCAAATTTTATGCAGTTCCCATATACTATTCTAAGAGTTATTAAAGCATAAACCGAGATGTAAAAGAAAACCAAAACTCAAGAGGCTTTTAAACAGCCTTTAGGGCAAGTGCTTTTCCTGTCATATAATTTTTAGTGAAATGATACTACACTTTCTAAGTTCAAAATTAGTTTATTAGCAATGTTAAAGTTTACCCGTTGGTATATATAAGAGAATTCACACACACACACACACACACACACACACACACAAATTAGGAAAAATTTTCTTAAGGAGAATTTGGCCAATGAAAAGGGAAAATGAATTTATAATTCATTCAGAGAGCTTATAGTGTTTCTGAAGTATTTTATTATTTGATTCATCCTTTAATAATTTTTTCCCTACCTTATGCAACAAAGAAATTAAGATACATGTTATAGATACATATTCGGTTGTCAGGAAAGTCATGACACATTTTTGCATAGAAAACGTATGTCATGACTTTTCTGATAATCCAATATATTAGAGGTAATTAAAATAAATTTAAATAAGAATTAAGGGGCAAAGATAATAAAGGAAAATAAGATGAAGCTGAGTTTAAGTTTTCACAAAAAATACATGTACGAGTTAACTTTGGCAAAGGAAGAGCAAGCGTGGTCCAGCTGCTCTGCTGCTGCTCTGGGTAGGTGTAGGATGGGTTCTTTTAGTTTTCTTCTTTATTCTCTTCTGTATTTTCCAAATTTTATTCCATGATCATTCATTATTCTCTTCTATATTTTCCAAATTTTATTCCATGATCATTCATTCTTATAATTATTAAACAAAATATAAACAAGTGTCATATACAAGAGAACTAAGTTTCAAGAAGCTTTTCAGTATCTGCTTCTTCAGAATCACGTAAAATGCTACTTTACACATGGCTTCATAATGAATGAAGAATCACATGTGCTATGATTTTATGCACCTTCATTCGTTTCAGTAGGATTTTTGAGGGAATTTACATGTTGGATAAAAATAATATATGTACCCACGTGAATTGAAAACTTGTATCCACTTGCATATTAACCTGCTTAGAATCTTTATAGCAACTTTATTCATAACTGCCAAGGCTCAGAAATAACTAAGATGTCCTTCAGCTGGTGAATAGACATACCACTGCCTAGGTATGATGGAATAGTATTCAGCACTAAAAAAAAAAGAAAATGGAAGTGAGCTACCAAGACAGGAAGTAACCCTAAATGCATATCACAAGTTGAGTGTCCCTCATCTGAAATGCTTTGTACCAGAAGTGTTTCAAGTTTCAGATATTTTTTAAATTTTGGAACATTTGTATATACCTAATGAGGCATCTTGGAGATGGGGCCCAGACCTAAACACGTACCCAGGGGGCCCTCTCTTGAAGGATTGAGCTAGATTTCACATACCGTCTCTTTACGGAACACCTGAAGCTCTGAGAGAGACACCTCTGGAGTCTCGCCTCCTGGAGTATCCTTTGTCATGAGCCCTGTCCTCAGTGTCTCCTCAAACATGTCCTCTGAGCTCGAGTTGAACTCCTCTTGCTCAGTCTGGACCTCACGAGGCCTCTCGGGAGGGCTACCAGATGTTTTAACGTATGAGATGATCCATTTCTCCTGCCATCCCATCCCGCATGTAATGGCTACAGTTGACTCCAGTCTAAGCATGACGTTCCTCTCCCGAAAAACCCTCCCATTGTCTTCAGAGTAAAGTCTGCGCTGCTTGACGTGGTACTCCTCCTGTGGCACCACCAGACGCCTGTGGTTGCCTCACTTTGTGGCTATGTCTCATTCTCTTCTCTTTTCCTTCCAGTTCCTCTGCTTAGCAGGTCCTAAAACCAACTCCAGTATCACCTCTGTGAAGGCTGCCTGTCTCCCCAGGGTATTATAATGCCAGATAAATTAGAGAAAAGTAGTAACGAGTATTTGCTCCCTGTTCTCTTCCTTTCCCTGCCTTTGATTTTAGACTGATGATTGCACAGGAAGCCCACAGATGTTCACAGACAAGAATGGGAAAAACAAAAAAATATGTCTATGGGTACAGAACATTGTGCAAGAGCAGAGCCTTGACCTGCTTTCTAGCGAAAACCCAGATAAAATAGTCACAGTGCATTTAAAACAGAGGCTAGAGAAGTTTCTGTTGCTCTTCGTTGGAATGAGGGGGAAGTTTCTCATTCTTTCCATGCCATTCTTACTTCAAAACCCAAGCACTAGGGTAGTAGAAGAGTTGGTGTATACAGTGAGTCAGGTCCAGGTTCCAGTGGCATGCTCCAGATTGCAGACCCACAGTCAGCTCCTTGGTCAGATATTCTCAGGAAGGAGCAGAGTAGAACTACCTATTCGTATTGTTTTAGAAAAGAGGATATGACTAGAGTGAAAACCAAAAGCTTTGATGAGGATCTGTCTAAAACATGCCAAGACCTAAGCAGTCCCATCAATGGTGGAATATGTGTGTGTCTGAGGGTGGGAGGAGAGAGAGAGAAGACATCCCAAGTGCTTGGTCACACTCTCCAAATACTTGTGTGTGTGTAAGATGCTGAACTAGACTTCCATTGCCCTTTCAGTATAATGAGCAGGTGAGTTAGGGTTGTTAATTTTCAAATATTATCAAAACATGGATCTTTTTTTTTCAGACAGTCTCAGGTAGCTCTTCAGTTAGGGACAAGACCTCTGCACCTCTGCCACCATCACACACATGCATGCCCATGCACACACGAGCCTGGCACAACCCTGAAGGCAGTTAGAATTGGAACTCCTGCGATTTGAGCGGGAAATACGGGCCCTTTCCACCATTCACAGAGCTTTCCTGGCGACCCCGCCGTTGTGGAGGCTCTGGCTACTTGGCCTCACACCAGCAGTATCAGCACCATCCAGCAGCACGGAAGAAGCTGTGTGTAAGCCTGCTCCAGACCTTCAGAGTAACGGTCCTGAGGTGGAGTCCAGCCATCTGCGTTTCAAATGCAACGCTCTAGGTGATGGTTAGGCACAGTACTCGCATTTAAACCACTGGCCTTTGAGTACACGCAATTTTCAACCAAGATTTTTAAATGGCAGAGGTGAGACAGCGGAAGCTAGGAGGTGGGAGGCATTCCACGTACAACACTTGACTGAAGTTGAAGCTTGGTCCATGTGTTACCTCTGGAGTGATAAGCGTAGACCGGTGGTGGGAGATTCCCTCCGTATGGCTAACACGTGGGTCATAACTTATGTGAAGGCCTCTAGAACTTCGAGTGCCACGTGAGAAAAAATTGGGACAAAATGGTAAGAATTCCAAATATAGCAGAAAATGAACATAACAGCATACTTTTGGCACTTGACCTTTGGAATTGTTGACAATCCAAAGATTCAGTCACACGTTAGATCAAATTCCACCACGTGGAGTCATAGCTTATGACTGCGATGCTGAACGCCAATGATGAGGACATACCTCTTGCTTCCCTCCTTCAGAGGTCACAAGTTGCCTTCTGACTTCAGCTGTATTCTTTATCATCGAGTCTTTGAATTCTAGTTTTTTCTCTCAGGTGGACCTTTTTTCTCTTGTTCTTTCTTGCTGTCACTTCTCAGAAGCCAGAACTATTCAGCATCATTCCCCCAAAATTAGTGTGAACACTCATTGGGTCACAAGTAGAGAGGTGCCGCTCTCTGACTTGGGGCAGCCGCTTTCCCTGAAGTCATGAATGTTTGGGGGCCCATGGAGCCTGGCCTTCAGCTGGCATGGGTCCTGGGAGGGTGCGGCCGTGCCCACTCAGGCAGGCTGGCTGTGGTCCCTGTGCAGCGATGTGCCAGATGCTAATAAGGTCTAGCGTGTTGGGGGTCAAGGCAGATTTTCTTTTGGAATCTCCATTGGGCTTGACTCCCTGTAAGGGATCAGGCTGGTGCTTGTCTGTTTAAAGTAGCACATGCCATGGGCTTTCTCACCTCCCAAGTGGCCACAACTTCTTTCACTCACAAGCTTTTCTATCTCAGGAGTGCTTTCTCTCCTGGGCATGCTCAAGGAGGGTGATTAGGAAGACCAGAGAGAGTTTGGGTCAGTGGGAAAAGCAGTTAGCATAATGGCTATGTCGCTGGACTCATGTAGTCAACCACAGTTCGAGTCCCGGACCCAGTGGCTTAAACTCACGCCGGGTGCGTGTGCATGCATGCCCAAGATCCCAAGAGGAGACTGGGGGAGAAGGGCTTGTAGCATGGTAATTCCCCCAGGGGTGCTTTCTCGCTTTCTGTCTCTCTGTCTCTCTCTGTCTTTCTGGTGAGCACACGTGCCCTATAGCAAAAACCTCTCCAAAAAAAGAAAAAGAAAGAAAAAGAAAGTGTGTTTGGGTCAGTGAGTGGGACTCTTCCTTTCCCCATAGTAGATGCTTCCTGTACTGCTTGACCCTGTCCAGTTCATAGGTGGTGTTTCAGCGTTTGTTTCCCATGTCTGTAGTCGATAAAAATCTGCGTTTTCACCTGAGAGTGGTTTTGCTCGAGTCCCAAGCATGGCCAAAATATCAAGAAAACATGAAAAAAATTGAAAATGAGCTCAGGTCAGTGGAATTCACCCCTTATGCTGCCAAGTACAGTCTAAAAAGTGAAAATAGCCCAGACAAGCCCAAATAACTTTTGTTTTTTAATAAGACAATATGGACCTCTGGACCAGAATGTGAGACGTTCTGGCAGGAACCGGGGCGATTAGCACTGTCATTCCCATTTCACATGCAGGCTGCCAGAGCCATCCGCTCAGCCCTGGTGTCCTGCGTGCGGCTCTGGTTGAAGACCGTGTGGACTTCAAGGCCTTGCCTCTCTGTGGGGAAGGAGAGGGGCTCGGTCTGCGCACAGAAGGCTGTTTTCAGAAGGCTTATTCACATGCGCCCTCTGACTTGGGCATTCTTCTCCAGGGCCCTCAGATTAGAGGATCAAACTTTGGATCATTTTTGGGGGCAACCCCAGTGTGCCCAATTAACCTTTTGATGACTGGGGTGTTGTTGACTTTATTGATGTAAAGGCAAAGCTGACAGCTCAGCAAGGAGGAGACTTTGGGGCCCAAGTTGTTGCTGATGGGTGGAGGATGCAGCTGCCACTTTCAAGTTAAATCTCTCATCCTATCTGTTTGCCTTTTGCCTCCTCCAAACCTTTTCCTCATAGTTTTGTTGCAATCTGGAACATTTTAAAGATGTTAACTATAGGATTCTTTGAACAGGCAGGATAAGATCTTTAAGAAATCTTAACCATTAAATCTTACTTGAAGCTTCATGTTTTTAACTTATATATAAAAAAGCAAACAACATGCAAGAAATTCTCTGAGTTCTTTTTCTTTCTTTCTTCTTTATTTTTTTTTTTTTAAATAAATGTTCACCAGCAGTTTGAGGGCAGGCTTTTTGTTGTTTGTTTGTTTTTATTAGTTTCTGCCATATGTACTTAGCTCTTTAAACCCATATTATTTTCTCTGCCTTTTTACTTTCCTGGAAACGGATCATAGCAGCATTTAGATGACATCAGAACCCATGTTGGTAAAATCCATGTCATCCCGAAGAACCCTTTAAACAGCAGGTATAAGTGATGATATGGTTTGTTTCTGCTATGTATGTAACCTTCAATTTTATGGAATTGAAACTCTTATATGCTATTCTCTCATTTAGCTAAATCCAGTTCTGAATTTAACTGGGTTAAAGGTCATGGTCTCAGAAGTGCTGTACTTAGCAGTGAGAGACATATGGGTCGGGACCTTACAGATCTCGGAGCAGTCCCAGCTGGGCTGCTCATGAGCTGGGGGCTCTTGGACATGAGAGTTAATCTCTCAAAACTTTATTTTCTTCATTTGTGTATAAAGGAGGGGCAAGGAATCGCACCTATTTCAGGGCCTATCATAAGCTCTTAATATAATTTTATATACTTACTGAGTACTTTGGAAGAGTTACAGAGCATTGGCATAGAGCGACCGTGACATTGTCTGCTTAGGAGAACTGCACTGGTGGGTCATGTCCACAGAGATCAGCCTGTGATGTGGCCTGGCATGCTGCGGGCATGAGCCTGGGCTGGCCCAGTGCTCAGTAGCGGAGAAAGCCAAGGACGTGAGATTTGGGGCCATTCAGAGGGGCATCCCCTCCTGAAAAGACTTTCTGACTGTTGTCTGCCCACATCAATCTGATGAATTCTGGGCCAGAGTAAAATTCCGTCCTCTCTCCTGATCTTTCCTCTCGCTCTCGTATGGCTGGGTTTTCTCTGTGAGCCTGAGGGTGTGGTAGACCAGCTTGATTCTGTGTGTGAACCCACTGGGCACACCGACTGCTGTCATTGCTTTGCCTAGCTATTAGAAGTGTTGGGCAGTAAAGGGGTGGGAGTTAGTTGGAGACTCCTTAGGGAACAACAACATCTGTATTTTCCTAATACCCACCTTAGTTAACACAGAATGGATAAGGCATCGTGGATAATCCAGGCGGATATGCTATCTAGGTAATGCATTGAACCTCAGGCTTTTTGCAGGTTTTTCTTAGACCTTGGAAATCATAGACCATCATTTTGCATGCTATGCTTCACACAGGCCTGCCCTGACATGTTGCAGAAAGGGTCTACACAGAGTGTAAATACCCAAGGTGAGGACCATGGGGGTGGTAGGGTGTCACGGAGGTTGGCCACCACATGGCGTGTAGAGCAGAAACCAGTTCTATTAATACTCTGAAACCGGCTCGGCATCCTTGAGGGAATTTTGGCAGGTTTCCTCTGATTAGGTCAGTGTTGGTTTTGTCACTCCATCTCCTTCCATGGAATGGGGCTCTAGGGTCCTTACATAAACTCCTGCACGGAGAGGAGAGCGCTGAGTGTTTGATTTGGTATGATCAGTCTCTGACGTGACAGTTGTCATCAGCATTGCAGATATGCTAATTACAGGTCACACCATTGTCTATAGTCAGTCTCATCTTTAAATTGAATTGCCCAAGCACACGCAGTGCAGCGGACTCTGTCACCCTGTTCCGATGCTGTACCAAGACATTGAAGTCCTATACAAAGCAAGCAGAGGACGGGTGTGAAGTGAGCAAGGTCCCTGGGAAACCAGTGACACTAGCCCAGTGATGCAGTTTACGAAGTAGTGAGCGTAAAGGCCTCGGTAGTCAACTTTAACATAACTTTTTTTTTTTTTGCTCTGGTGGTAAATTTGCATTTTGGAAAACTCTCCCCTCTTCTGTCCCCCCAACCCCTCATTATAACTACTTCATTCCAGCCACATCAGAAGAGTGGAGCTTTGCAATAGGGGTTGTGCTCAGAGAAGGGCAGAGACAGCCAGGTGATAATTTGCTCTAAGCAAGAACAGAGGCGTGACGATTCAGGAAGGCGGGAAATAGGAGGGGTAGAGAAATGAGAAGGGCCTCAGAGGAATGGCACGGTGAAGAGAAGGAAGTGGTTCCGATGGGAAACAGTGGGACGAAAGGTGCACACATGGTGGGGAAGATCGGATGGGATGTGGAATAAAGATAATTTGGAAAAAATAAGAGACAGAAAATAAGAGAAGTTCTTGGTTCCATGGCTCCATTTTTCTTCCCACTAGGTTAGCATTTTCCAGAGGGATGGAGAAGAGAGGGGAAAGCCTTTTGCCCTGTTGTGGTCCATGAGCCCTCTTACTGATAGATCTACTTGGAGCAAATCCCTGTGAATGGATCTTCTACCCTCTCCCTGTGTGGACTTTCCTGATGCTTCTGTCTCCCTCCTGCGCTGGACTCGGGCCTCCATTTATCTCCAGTAGACAGTGATTGGAGAAGCAAATGAAAAGTGGTCTTAAATCCAACTTTGAAAGGGGTGGCAGCACACTGTACTGAGGTGCAGAATATTTGGAACTGTGATCTGAACTTGTCAAAGTGAGGTTTCATCATTTCGATGCTCTTAAAAACTGAATATTCAGGGTCAACTCTGCAGCCTAGCGGTTAAGGCAGCCTGCTTTAATTGAAGATGCTGTGATTATCTCAAGCCCTCTTCCAACCTGTGTTCTCTTCCACGTTATCTTTCTAGGTAGCAAGAAAGAACACTCATGGCATTTCTAAGAAATAAGAGAAGTTCTAGACAAATTAGAACTACCTCATGAGGAAGTGAGTGGGAAGAACTAGGTCTACTGACACTTTAGAAAAGATCTTCATAAATGCATTTATGATTGCTTCTCTTAATTCGCCTGGTGAACTTCCCTTGACCTCTTTTTCTCAGTTTGAAAAGGCACAAATTATTATATGGAACAGCAAGATCCTTAAAACCAAGAGGGATGGAGAAATTGCCATATTTTGAGTTCACTGAGTTCCTTAAAACTATTTAAGGGTTTTGCCAAGCACATTAAAAGTTTTTTTGGTTTTACTCTTTCAGAGAAATTGATCTTTTGGTAGAATGTTACTCCAAAGAACTCCATAAGATATCAGCATCTCTTGAAAACTCTTAAAAATCATGTTATAGAAAGTAGTTATTGGGCCCTTAATTATTCAGCTAGTAGGGGTTTTTTGTGTTTTGTTTGTTTGTTTGTTCGTTTTGGGTGTTTTTTTTTTAGTATATACTGACAAAATACATATTATTATTCACACTGTCATCCATGGGAAGAGGGGTTGAATCTGATTGCAGACAGCTTTCAATTTGAAAACTATATTTGCATTTCATTGAAGACTCCATGTCTGTCAAGTGCTATTTGTAGATTTTAATCTGTGGGTACTGCCGTTTCCGCTCTGTCCAGGCCATCATGCGTGCACAGCCATCTCCGCTAAGTGAGATAAGTTGCTCCTGCTCTCATATTTCACAGGAGAAAGATGACTTTTTTTCCTTTTCTCTTGTTAATGAGGTTCTCGGTCCATCCAGAACATCCTCATAGCTTAAAAAAAAAAAAAAAAAAAAGATTTTTCCACCCATCAG
>NW_006159935.1:2791658-2806199 GCF_000334495.1 Tupaia belangeri chinensis | reverse complement strand
GCTCAGAGAAGGGCAGAGACAGCCAGGTGATAATTTGCTCTAAGCAAGAACAGAGGCGTGACGATTCAGGAAGGCGGGAAATAGGAGGGGTAGAGAAATGAGAAGGGCCTCAGAGGAATGGCACGGTGAAGAGAAGGAAGTGGTTCCGATGGGAAACAGTGGGACGAAAGGTGCACACATGGTGGGGAAGATCGGATGGGATGTGGAATAAAGATAATTTGGAAAAAATAAGAGACAGAAAATAAGAGAAGTTCTTGGTTCCATGGCTCCATTTTTCTTCCCACTAGGTTAGCATTTTCCAGAGGGATGGAGAAGAGAGGGGAAAGCCTTTTGCCCTGTTGTGGTCCATGAGCCCTCTTACTGATAGATCTACTTGGAGCAAATCCCTGTGAATGGATCTTCTACCCTCTCCCTGTGTGGACTTTCCTGATGCTTCTGTCTCCCTCCTGCGCTGGACTCGGGCCTCCATTTATCTCCAGTAGACAGTGATTGGAGAAGCAAATGAAAAGTGGTCTTAAATCCAACTTTGAAAGGGGTGGCAGCACACTGTACTGAGGTGCAGAATATTTGGAACTGTGATCTGAACTTGTCAAAGTGAGGTTTCATCATTTCGATGCTCTTAAAAACTGAATATTCAGGGTCAACTCTGCAGCCTAGCGGTTAAGGCAGCCTGCTTTAATTGAAGATGCTGTGATTATCTCAAGCCCTCTTCCAACCTGTGTTCTCTTCCACGTTATCTTTCTAGGTAGCAAGAAAGAACACTCATGGCATTTCTAAGAAATAAGAGAAGTTCTAGACAAATTAGAACTACCTCATGAGGAAGTGAGTGGGAAGAACTAGGTCTACTGACACTTTAGAAAAGATCTTCATAAATGCATTTATGATTGCTTCTCTTAATTCGCCTGGTGAACTTCCCTTGACCTCTTTTTCTCAATTTGAAAAGGCACAAATTATTATATGGAACAGCAAGATCCTTAAAACCAAGAGGGATGGAGAAATTGCCATATTTTGAGTTCACTGAGTTCCTTAAAACTATTTAAGGGTTTTGCCAAGCACATTAAAAGTTTTTTTGGTTTTACTCTTTCAGAGAAATTGATCTTTTGGTAGAATGTTACTCCAAAGAACTCCATAAGATATCAGCATCTCTTGAAAACTCTTAAAACTCATGTTATAGAAAGTAGTTATTGGGCCCTTAATTATTCAGCTAGTAGGGGTTTTTTGTGTTTTGTTTGTTTGTTTGTTCGTTTTTGGGTGTTTTTTTGTTTTTGGGTGTTTTTTTTTTGAGAGATTTTCACTGTAGGGCGCGTGCGCTCGCCAGACAGACAGAGAGAGACATAGAGACAGAAAGCGAGAAATCACCCCCCAGGGGGGATGATCATGCCGCAATCCCTTCTCCTCCATTCTCCTCTCGGGATCTTGGGCACGCACGCACACGCGCCCGGCGTGAGTTTTAAGCCACCGGGTCCGGGACACGAACCGCAGTCGACTACGTGGGAATCCAGCGACATAGCCATTACGCTAACTGCTGGTTCCCTTGGGTGTTTTTTTTTTAGTATATACTGACAAAATACATATTATTATTCACACTGTCATCCATGGGAAGAGGGGTTGAATCTGATTGCAGACAGCTTTCAATTTGAAAACTATATTTGCATTTCATTGAAGACTCCATGTCTGTCAAGTGCTATTTGTAGATTTTAATCTGTGGGTACTGCCGTTTCCGCTCTGTCCAGGCCATCATGCGTGCACAGCCATCTCCGCTAAGTGAGATAAGTTGCTCCTGCTCTCATATTTCACAGGAGAAAGATGACTTTTTTTCCTTTTCTCTTGTTAATGAGGTTCTCGGTCCATCCAACACATCCTCATAGCTTAAAAAAAAAAAAAAAAAAAAGATTTTTCCACCCATCAGGGGGCGAGGGAGGGACAGCACCCTCAATCAGGCCCTGAACCCTTGACCTGGTGCCAGTGTATATGGAGATCTCTGGACACAGACCCAGGCATCTCCCATGTTGTCAGACTCACAGAGCATGGCGTTGGGCATATTCCCAGGGCCAGAGCTAGAATATATATGAATGAATATTGGTAGAATTTCCTACCGATTTGCCTGATTCTTCAGGGCATACACGCGTCTTTTCTGCATCATTTCTTTTTAAGTGTATTTATTTCTTCCATTAGAGAGATGGCCAGAGAGAGAGGAAGAGAGACAAGCATCCCAACAGGGTTCTAACACTGAGACCATCCCAAGCCTCAGCCGACTCCGGCCACAGGCATAGGTGCCTGGGGTTTCCAGGGAGCCCCAGGCTGCGAGCCTGCAATCTTCCCTGAGTCCAGATGCATCACTGCTGTTTCCACCATCTGGCCCTGCAATCAATCAATCAGTCAATCAATCAATCAATAATGCCAGGGCCTGTTGGTTACAGATTTACGGCCATGCTCCGCATAATTGGAATGGAGATGATAGTATTCTTCTGTTCATGAGCCTTTTAAGATTTCAGAGCCTTGATTTTCTGAACTGGATAGTCTATGGATAAGAGTACACAGAATTGGGGCTGCCACTCGTTCTTTGCTTTGTCTTCTCTTTTATATTTTGCTTTATTTCTTGCATTTTTTAAATTCTATACATTCTCTTCCTTCTCCTGGTCCTGTAGACCTGACTTCCAAACTTATCATATTTATCATTACTAATATTTAAACTCTGGGACTTTAAATTTAGCAGGTGGCCAGCAGGTGGTGTGATGATTAAGGTGCTGGACTCCCACATGGTTGTTGGTGGTTCAAGTCCCAGACCTGGAGACTTGCTTTCTCTCTCCCCCAAGCCCCTGTCTCTTTTTGTCTCTGTTGAGTGCAAGTGCCCTAAAGCAAGTTACACATAATAATAAATAAGTTTAAAAATACATTTATTTACTTGCTTATTTATTCACCACTGGGGTATTTTTATTTTGCTTTGCTTATTGGAATGGGTGAGGAAATAGGAAATGATAGATGAGAATGTTTTTAGGACTGGATATTTACGGTAGCTGTCAACTCACTTACTTTTGAAGAAAAGAAGTGGAAGGATTGCTGTAGTTTTAAGACAAGTTTATCAAGTGTATCCAAGAGAAAGGATGCACTTCAGACAAGCTCAGGGCCTTCACTAAGGGCGCCCACCTGTGCAGATTGCCTGTGGCTCCTTATTTCCAATCCCTTCCTGCTTTTCCTCCTTTGTCCATTTTTATTTTCAGTAATTTCCTCAAGAGAAGAATAAACCACTTTAGATACGAGGATAAAGGAGAATGCCCAAATTGCTCCTCCAGTAACTCTGGTAAAGATTTGGTCTGTGGGGCCAGCAGGTAGCATGGTGGTTAAGGAGCTGGATCCCACAGGGCCGACTGGGCAGTTCAAGCCCCAGACCCAGTGGCTTGAAAATCACATTGGGTGCCTGTGTGTGCATGCCCAAGATCCCCAGAGAAGAATGGAAAGTGGAGGAGGAGGAATTGCATGTGCCCAGCCCCCCAGAGGGGTGATTTCTCACTTTGTCTCTGTCTCTCTCTGGTGAACACATGTGCCCAAGAGCAAACTTTAAAAAAAAAAAAAAAAAAAGAGATTTGGTTTGTGAAGAGAACCTGAAGCATAAAATTATGCTCAGAAAATTGAGGTTTTTGGAGGTCCAAAATAGTCGACTATTAGAAATTGTTACGTGATTCTACCAAATACTCCAGGCCTTCAATGTGATGAACAGTTCATAGGTGTCTATACAGAGGCCCTCTCTGCTGTTTCTCACCTTGGCTCAGCCAGTGTTTCCCTCCTTCCATGTACAAAAGGAATACAAGGTTCAGGGAGAGAACGCAGTGAACAAGGAATGCAGGTGGTTTGTACTCTGATAGGACGCTTTTTGCAAGCAGCATATCAAAAGTGGTTTTTCCTTTCCAGTAGTGAGACACTGGACTTTATAACGACACTAAGGATTAGACTTTATAAACATAGTAAGGATTAAAGTGGAATAAGGTCATAGTGCCCAAGATGTTTACTTGAAATGGTGGCTAGAGGCCTGTTGATTAATGCTGGTGAATACGACAGTGACACTGAGAATAAACCATCCCCAGGCGAGCGGTAATCATAGGTGACAATTATGTTCATTATACTTTATTTAGGTGATGATTTTGTTCCTGGAAAATTACTTTTATTCAAGAGAAATGGGAGGCATTTGAGAACTGGATGGTTTGTGGGAACTCTTGTGTATAATTTTTCAGTTTTATTCAATTCCATAAGCCCTCAGGGAATATTTTCAAGCTGCAATTTATGGACACTGTATGTAGTATGTGCTACCAAAAGAACATTCTACCATCAGGCTCATTGGAAAGCATTTTGTCTGTCTTTCTGTAACACTGTTGGGAGCAGATGTTCCCTCAGCATTTCTGAATCATTTTAAAGCACAAGATGGGAAAAATGGAAAATCAAAAGGAAAAGATAGGCTTTAATTTCTGGGACTGTATTTGAGCAGAGGTGAATGTCAGCATTCCCCATCTTTTTTGTCTGTATACTAAACTTGGGTTAAGACTGTGTGGTGTCCTAATCTGACATGGGCCCTAAAAATTCAATAGCAAATCTCAGTTCCGTTTAGTAGGAGGACGGACTCCAGCACTGTCCTGCCATGTATGAGCTCTGTTCCTTTAATTTGGTCCAATTTCTTTTTCTCTCTTTCTCTTATTAATTGTGATGACTGCTGTTCACAAGGAAGGTTCACACAATGGAGCACATTGCTGATAGACTGCATGTTCGCTTCCTGGACTAAGGAATTACCACAAGAGGAGACTGAAAACACAAATGTATTGCTCACAATTGCACAGAGAATGTAGACAATACATTTTTAGAGTTCTAAAGTCCTACGTCAGAGCTCAAATCAAGGTGTTGGCAGAGCGAGTTCACCCTAGAGGCCCCAGGGTAAAATCTGTTCCTTACCTCTTTCTGCCTTAAATGAATATCTGCATTCACTTGTAATAACTTACTCCAGTTCAAAACTGGTATCTTCAAATATCTCTCTGTTCCATCTTCTCAGTGCCTCCTCCTCTTTGTGTCAGATCTTTCTTCCTTGTAAGAATATATGTTGGGGTGGGAACCAGCAGTTAGCGTAATGGCTATGTCGCTGGATTCCCACGTAGTCGACCGCGGTTCGTGTCCCGGACCCGGTGGCTTAAAACGCACGCCGGGCGCGTGTGCGTGCGTGCCCAAGATCCCGAGAGGAGAATGGAGGAGAAGGGATTGCGGTGTGACCATCCCCCCTGGGGGGTGATTTCTCGCTTTCTGTCTCTATGTCTCTCTCTGTCTGTCTGGCGAGCGCACGCGCCCTACAGTGAAAATCTCTCAAAAAAAAAAAAAAAAAAACCAAAAAAAAAAAAAAAAAAGAACATATGTTGGGTACCGGCAGGTGGCGTGATGGTGAAGGCGCTGGACATTCCCACATGGCCATCCATGGTTCAAGTCCTGGATCTAGTGGCTTGCCTTCTTGCTTCCCCTTTCTCTGGTCAAATTAACATAAATGAATGAATAAATAAAACTAAATAAATAATTCTCTTAAAAATTAATATATGTTATTTAACTTATGACCCTCCTGGATAACCTAGGATAAATTTTTTTCATCTCAAAATGCTCAGTTTAATCACATCTCTAAAGACTTTGCCAAGTAAGATAACATTCTCAAGTTCCAGAGACTGGGACTTGGTTACTGGGCCATTTTCAGAAAAGCCTACCAGCAGTTGCTTCCAGCGTCTGGAAACCTGGCCAGCACCAGCCCACTACCCTGTCTCCTCTCTCTTTTTTTTTTTTTTTTTGGTTTTTGTTTTTGTTTTTTTGGCTATAGGGTGCGTGCACTCGCCAGACAGAGAGAGGGACAGAGAGACAGAAAGTGAGAAATCACCCCCCCAGGTGGGATGACCACACCACAATCCCTTCTCCTCCATTCTCCTCTCGGGATCTTGGGCATGCACGCACACGCACCCGGCGTGAGTTTAAGCTACTGGGTCCGGGACTCAAACCGTGGTCGACTACGTGGGAGTCCAGCGACATAGCCATTATGCTAACTGCTGGCCCCCCTACCCTGTCTGCTCTTTAAGTCTGCTTGTTGTATTTCCTACTGTCCTCAGTCTTCGTCACAGACTTTCAGTGAGTGAAGTAATGTTATGTAAAGGCACATGGCCACACCAAGTCTCTTCTCTGGTGACATGGGCCAAGAGCCATTTAGGCCACCTCCTCTCTTTAGAGAAGAACTTTCCCTAAGGAAAATCTGCACACAGTAAGCAAAGCTAATTTAGGTAACTCACACAGTGGAATGTCGTAGCAATTGTTCCCTTTGACTCTGGAAATACTGGGTTGTCAGAAAAGTTACTACATACTTTTCTGTACAAAAATGAGTTACGACTTTTCTGACAGCCTAATAGAAGAGAGTTGTGTATTGGATGTGTGTGTGTGTGCATACAATGGCGGCTATGTATTTTCAGGACATATTTAATTAAAGTGAAGTATCAGAATCTATATAATTCCTTTTAACTGATTAATCAACTTAATGGTGTTTCCCAAGGTGAGATGAATCTATCTCATTTGGATCATATTTTCTCCAAAAAGTAAACAAGATAGTTTTCACCTCTCTGAGATAAGACTCACAAAGCTTTTATAATCTGGAATGAATCCAATAGCCCCTATGAAAAATGTCCTTAGGGATTAACTATCCCCTCAGGAAAGTTTCACAGAAGCCGAACCTTTCGGTATGTATGTATGGCCAATCCTACGCATTGACTGCACATGTATCTTTGATGGCTGAGATCCAAATGGAGTCTAATTTGGTTTAATTTTGAAGAAGAGTTATGTCAATCCTCAAGTGTCATCTGTCATCCAGGTGATAAGTTCTAAAACCTTGGTGTTTTTCTTGCTGTGTTGTTAATTGCCCATTACAATGAACTTAGATCTTGTAGATTTCTTAAATTTCTGAAATGTAATTATTTATTGTTGTTGTTGTTGTTATTTTACTTTGACCAGAGAGAGACAAAGCAAGAAAGGGAAAGTGAGAAAACAAGCTGCCAGGTCTAGGACTCAAACCACGGTCGGCCATGTGGGAGTCCAGTGCCTTTACCACCACGCCACCTGCTGGCCCCTAGTGTTTGTTTTTGTAAACTCTTGAATGGGTTTTCTGCCTAAATTTAGACAGAAAAACATAAAGCATTTTATTCTAGTTTCAAATGGTAATTTATTTGCACATAGTGATTGTATGTTTATGGAGTACAGTATGACCTTACAAGACACGTACACTCTACAGTAGCATGTAACAGCAGAGGCAGTAAACATACCTGGCCGCATTACCGTGTGTTGTACATTTTCAAGACCTGCTTTTACTTCGAAGCATACATGGACTTGGCACCAACTCGTGCTGCTTTACTATGCTGTAGTTCTCCAGAACTCGTCCCGCTTACCTTGTTGCACTCCGAAACAAGAGGCTGACCTCCCCACCCCTCCACTTGTAAACGGTGCCATGATAGACGTGGGGGTGCTGGATCTCACCGAGCTGACCCCCTCCCCTGGGTTACTGCATGATAAGGTAGTTCTGGTTTTAGTTTTCTGAGGAAGTCCCATCCTGCTTTACCTAATGGCTGTACTAACGTTCTGTTCCCACAGTAGTACATAAGAGGTCCTTTTCTCCACGGCCATGCCAGCACTTTCTATTCTGTGTGTTTTTGTTGTGTTTGGTTCAGCTTTTTTGGTAGTAGTCTCTCTAACTGGGATGAGGTGATACCGGCTTGTGGTCTCACTCACAGGTCCTTCAGGATTAGCGCCGTTGAGCATTTTTATGTGCTTCCTAGCCATGGGTGTGTCTCCCCTCTTCCAGACTCCTGTAAGTCTGTGACTCTTGGGTGGATGGAGAAAAGTGTGCTTCACAGCATAATTTAAACATCAGCAAGTTATTAATTGGATGGACAAATAAGTTAGAACTCCTGCATCAGCTGTGAGTGCCAAAAGTTACAGGGACAGTAACTATAGATTTCCAGAACGTCTTAAAACAAGAGGCTGACGGGAGTAAGAAAGTTGACGCACAAGCTGAATAAACGAAGCACAAAGAAAGGCTGTCTAGAGATCAAAGAGGTTTTGAGCAGACCTAGGAACTGAGGTAGATTGTACCAGATCAGCCATGATCATGCAAGGCAGAGAGCGACAGTTACAAATACTCTGTCTGCAAATCATGCAGATCGCAGCCTGCCCTGTACTCAGGTTCAAGCTAAGCTAGTTTGGCTGTATAATGTGGTCAATGCCCGGGATCGCCAGACCTTACAAAGCAGGGAGAAAGTCCGGGTAACACGGCATGGCACCTCCCTGAAAATGTCTCCGCTTCTTAATTTTTGAAATGTAAAAATGTAACCTAATTTAAGCCATTTCTCTCTGCTTATACTTACGAGCCTTTCGTTTTAGCTAGTTACGTGTTTTTTCCATAAGTATATCAATCACTTATAGCATATCCTATGCTCTGCCAGTTCCTTTTGGAATCAATTTAGATGAGAAGCACAAAGGACTTTGGGAAAAACTACTTAAGTACGTCTGGTAAATTGTTTTACTATTTGAGAACAGTTCTGGGGACTGAAATACATTTTCCATTTAGTAGAACTTGGCCATTTTTCTGAGCCACAACATTCATGGAAATATGTTGGAATAGTAAATGTAGAGTATGACTTACTGCTTTTGGTATCAGCTGCTGTCTAGAATGATGTTACAGTCTCGGTTATAACATACCCCTCTCTGCAGTATTAGAAACGAGGATTCCTGAACAGGAGGATGAGGTGTGCATATCCCACTCCCAGCTTTCTGCCTCTTCTGGTTCTTTAGATGTATTAGTAGAGCAAGTTTACGCCAAATCCTTACTTTTTCATAAGACACTTCATCGAATACTCATAATCGGTCATTTAAACTGTGGCCATTCTTAGATATCAATACCATACCTGTTACTAGAAATAGGAAATAGCATTGATTATTGTGAAACAAATAACCAGTTTTTGTATATCCAAAATCTATTTTCTAAAATGTGACTTTCTCGATTTCTGGTCGCATCGTGATGTTTTGAATCTTGGTGTGTGCATATATGTGGGCGTGTATACTTTCACAGAGCTTCAGTGTGTAGAGTTCTTACTCCCTCATGTAGTGTCTCTGCTGTAACTTCTGTTCCCTATATAATTCATTCTCCACATAGCAGCCAGGGGATCTTGGTCCCCCCAACCCCTGCCCGCCATGATTTCCTTTAAAACGTATGAAGTGTAAACCCTAGGCCCCGGTATTACATAGCATGCAGTGCTGCTGCCGGACTCTGGTGCGGCTCCTGCCAGCTCTCATGCCAGCTCTCCGTGCCCTGGACACACAGGCTTCCCTCCCAGTTCTCTAACACGTCAGACCCTTCCTGCCCAAGGGCCTTCACCTTTTCTGTTCTTTCTGCTTGAAAATGTCTCTCAATGTTTGTATGCAAGGCCCTCCTTTCTTTCTTTTTTTGGGGGGAGGTGGGGGGGAGGGAGGGATTTTCACTATAGGGCGCGTGCACTCCTTTGGGGGAGGTGGGGGGGAGGGAGAGATTTTCGCTATAGGGCGCGTGTGCTCGCCAGACAGACAGAGACAGAAAGCAAGAAATCACCCCCCAAGGGGGATGGTCACGCCATAATCCCTTCTCCTCCCTTCTCCTCTTGGGATCTTGGGCACGCACACACACGCGCCCAACGTGAGTTTAAGCCACTGGGTCCAGGACGCGAACTGCGGACGACTACGTGGGAGTCCAGCGACACAGCCTTTACGCTAACTGCTGGTTCCCTGGAACCTGACTTTTTGAGCTCTTGAAACTGCCTACTTGTTTCCCTCGGCTTTACCAGCGAGAGATGCCACAGCTTGTTACCATGCTCTGCTGTGGGAGTTCTTAAGTAAACATATAAGAAATAAAAAATAGAAATCCAGCACCTCCCAACTGTTGATAGGATGTGAGATAGATAAACACCTCTATTGGTAATTACCAGCAGAGATACCGTTCACACGTGAGAGCCGTCTCTACCATGTAATACACTGACATTTTGGAATTAGTTCCGACCCTACCATACCGGTTCAGAGAGCCCCAGAACAGTGGCCTTCTAGAAGAAGAAACTTCCATGGTATATGGCCTAGGGTACCAGCTTCTTCTGGTGGAGCACATCTGGGTAGGAAGCAAATGCCAACCCTTTCTGAAATTGTTCCTCAGGTCTAGGTCGCCATTGGGCATAAGCAGAGGTTTCTCTTTGGCCTTTTCTCAAAAGATTGCAGCTGTCTGAACTAAAATTGTAGATGATAGCATAAACCTGTGTTGTCCTAAAAACCAGGTTGCCACAAAGCTCAAGAGTCAGAAAAAAATTATTCCTCCTCGTACTCTGTACCCTCAGTTTTTGAAGGAGGGAGATAAGGTATTCTGGAATTTTAAAGTAATAAAACAAAGTACCATGAATCCCGCTTACAACCTTAAATCAATTTTGGTATTTTCTTTAGTAGAACTCCTGTTTTATTCCTTGAGGCTGAAATGACCATCTATTGCAGAGCCTAGAAACTGCCTTCAGTACCTTAAGGGTGGAAGGTGACTGGGCGTTGTAGCTGCAGGGAACAGTGGTCAGCGCTCAGCATTGTGCCAGACATGATGGGTTACCGAGGGCGGAGGACTGGCTGCTGCCTAGGACATAGTGGCATGCTAGACACGGTGGACGGGACCCTTATGTGGCTTTTTCTACATGTCTTCAGGAATTTTCAGGGTTTTTTTTTATTTAAATTTATTTATTTGCATTCATTCACTGTACATCATTACAGCATACAAAATGAGATTTTCCATCCAGAGTACACTGTATATTGTCTCAATCAAGCACATCAACAAACATGTTATTGTCAGCAAAGAATTTTCCATTTCTTGTTTTCTGTATGTTTTCCTTTTTATTTCCCCCATCCTTGATTCCCTATCTCTTACCCTCTGCCATCTCCCAGTCTTTCACACTGTCTCTGGTATCTATGTTTGCTTTCTATACTATTCCCCCCCACACACACATTTTATTGAATTACTAAAGACCTCAATTAATCTAAATATTTTCATAGCAAACACAGCTGATATATACATTTCCATCATCACAGCATATGAAATGTGATTTCCCATCCAGTATATACTGCATAGTGACTTAATCATGCATATTATAAAAAATTTCCATTTCTAGTTCCTAGAATTATTTTTACCCCTTTTTGACCCTCTGTCCTTTCCCACCCTCTTCTCACACTATCTCTGGTGTCTACAATTGTCTTCCATTCCTTTCCCCCCCACATTGTATTGATCACACAATTTCTTACATAATCTAACTACTTTCAATGGTGAGTTCACTCATTACTATTAAGAAAACCAGTTTTAACTTAAATAAAAGAAATGCCAAGGAGCTTTGCTTAAAGCCATTCTGTTCAAATGGTAGGTGCATGAACCTATCAGTTTTATATTCAGGCAGATTTTCTTTATTTGAGTCTCTGGGCTTTGCTGCGAAGTATAGAACCCTAAAAACCAACTGAGGAATCTCCTTAGTTTCTTTCTTCCCACTCTTAGTCTCTCTTCCCATTTCCTTTTGCTGCTCTGAAAACTAACACCTGCTGATGAAGTCAGCTTTGTGCTGCTTTCACTGGGGACTGGTGTCTGAAAATCAGTCCTGGCAAATAACGGAAAGTGAAATTTGGAAGACGTCTTGATTCTCATGGACTTGCGAAGCCGAAGTTATTAAGGAGGATTAGGGACCACAGCTGGTGAGCAGATGGAATGCTTATAATTTCACAATCTTAGGGAGCTGTAAACGCAAATCTGCACAGAACTTGCTTTGCTTTTTTTCTCATTTATTTCATTTTATCTTGCTGGACTATAACCCTGGCCAAATGTGGTTCTTTCATCGTTGGAGCCAGTGGGCCTTAATAGATAACTAACTCGTTTAGATGGCTCATGCAATCTTCGGTACAGAATTCTGTTTTAGAAACCACCTACTTCAGAATAGACTTCATCAGAACTGCGGTTGGTGGGAAAGAGAGAATGAGCCTTTTACATCTTCATCAAACTGAGGAACCCTATTTTAAATTTGAACAATGAAGACTAGTTCACAGTAATTACAACTAGACATTCAGCTACTTGCTCCTTAAAGAAATGCTTGACTCTGTTTCCTTCACCTTTTTCTGTGTCCAGTTCTATTAGGAATTCCCGCATCATGCAAAAAAGTCACCTAGACCAGCCTCTGCCAAGGCTCTGTTATGTAATCACAGGCTACCAGCCTCTTAAACATAAACCTCCTCCCATGTCTTCTCTGGTTTTTCTAGCTTAGAGTAGTATGGGGGCCTTATGCATGCACAGACCAGCTCTCTGCCTGCTCAGAAACACCACCCGGGCTGCACTTGCTGGTAGGTTACTGTCTTCTCCACAGAGGAATGCGTGTGCTTTCTGCCCAGTGGTTATTAAGGCCACACCAGCTGTTTCATTCTACTAAGACATTAATGCATATGAGGAGGTCTTCACAAAGTTTATGGAAAATGCATATTATGAAAAAATGTTGCATGGATTTCCAAATTTGTTTAGACCCCATAACCTTGTTCTTTAGTTCTATTTTCCAATAACCTTTTTGAAGTCCCCTTTTCCATTAGTGGTGGTTACTCTGGGTAAGCGTGGAATTAGTGATAGTGTACACTGTCCGTTTAGCACTCCTTGATCTTACTGAAAGACCAAAAAATATGGCTGCATTCTTCCCATACTAACGCTGAGTGTCCAGAAATGTGCACAAACAGATGGAGTCGTAAATAAGTTGAGCAGTCGAGATACGCTGTACTGGCAGTCAGGAAGAAAACATCACACAGATATTTCAGGTGGTGTGACACAGCAAACAGCTGTAGTTTACGGTCCAGTATAGTCTGTTCTTTTGGAACCATGTGCTTCTTCTCTAAAGCCACAGTCAGCTGCAAAAATATTATAACATGTGTTTTGGAAGCAATTTACTGCATGATACTCAGTGTTCTAGCCTGAAAACATCCTGAATGCTATATTTCTATGTGTGGGGGCTGGGGAGAAGAATATTCTGTTACCAGTGCCTTGGCACAAAATAGCCCGTAGAATTATCCTAGGGAATGGTCTTTTTTTTAACCACCTTTTAAAATGAATTTCAGTAGCTTCTCTTTGGACTTGTAAGTTGCCCTTCGGTAATTGGTTCTGGCCTCTTACAGAAGCAGTAGTATAAGCTCTGACTTCCAGTGTAGTGCTGTTGTACTGGCTTGAGTAGTCGAGCAGTCCCTTCAATGCGATAGATGTATTTAGCCTAAGCAAAATTGTTCTCCCCACTTACCCTTACTCCCCGTGGACACAGGGCCTATCAGGAGAGGAGGTTTGGGAGGGCCCCCAAGGAGAAGTAGACCTCGGCTGAAAACTTGAACACTAGAGTTGATGACGAGTTCGTTTTGATTTGCCTGCATGACCTGCATGATCTTGACCAAATTCTTAACATCTCTGCTTTGTCGAGTCCGTAATTGGCAAAGGGGCACATTATATCTCACATATTTGCATATGTAGGATACAAGGATTAATTTGCAAGGACTGCTGTAAAAAGAACCATAGACTGGAAGCTTAACAAATCGAAATTTATTTTCACACAGTTCTAGAGGCTAGAAGTCTGAGATCCAAGAGTCAGCAAAGTTGGTTCCTTCTGAGGGCTATGAGGGTGGATCTGTCTTAGGACTCTCTCCTTCACTCGTCAATGGCTATCTTTTCCGGTTTCTCTGCATTGTCTTTCCTCTGTACATGTCCGTGTCCAAAGTTCTTCTTTTGATAAGGATGCAAGGGCTAGACGGTGACACAGAGGTAAGATGACACTCTGCGAGGCTACATGGGGAGGTTCCAGGTTCACAAGTCAGGACTTCTTGAACACACAAGTCCCTACGTTCGCATTGTCAGTCTGGCGGTAGGTCACAGTATGACACTGTTGGAGAGAGGGTGCCTGGCTCTCTGCTTCTCTCTCTGTTCCATGGAGTGATTGAATGAAGGAATGAATTTAACAACAAAAAAAAAGAAGCCAATCATATTGGATGCGAATCTACCTTGATGGCCTCATTAAATACTCCTCCTTAAAAGGTATCTCCAAATATATCAAATATATTTTCTGTATCTGAATATCAAAGTCTCAGGTACTGAGGATTAAGACAACACACGAATTTTGGGGTGGACACAGTTCAGTCTATAGCAGTGTATTACAGAGAGCTTTCTAAATAAAAATGGCATGCTATGGTTTATAATTCCTTGAATTGCTCTAGGTATTTAAGTTATTTTAATAAAATTTACTCTAATTGGACACATCGATTTAAAAAAATACTTTAGAATCTAAAGTTTAAGATTCCCCTGTGTTTTCATTTCTTACAGTGAATTAGCAAGTGAAAGGATATATCTTTTATTCATCATCGAAAAGTGAAATTTTTGTGCATGTACCATATTCAGCTCTTAATTGCAGAGGGTGTTTGGGTGCTTAATGGGGAGATTTCAGC
>NW_006159935.1:2760561-2791641 GCF_000334495.1 Tupaia belangeri chinensis | reverse complement strand
AAGAAAATTCCTTTTTGCCAGCAGGATTAGATAAATGCAAATTAGCCTTTTGCTTAAGGGTAAAGAGACTCTAGCATACATTAGAAATTAAAGTTTGAGTAAATAGCCAGCCCCCCCCCTTTTAAGTTTATTTACATATTTCTTCCATGAGAGAGGAAAATAGAGACAGAGCAAGAGCCTGCTGAAAAGGGTCTTCATTCTGCAGTCCAGCCCCAGTCGTAGCTGCTCAGACCATGGCTTGTGCACGCCTGGTATGCTTCGGGGATGTTCCAGGGCGTAAACCCAGGACCTTTCTCATGCAGGTCCATTAGGCTACTGCTGTGCTATACCTGCCCTAAGCGGCCATATTTTACCCAAACGTCTGTCTATTAGACAGTTTGCTGAAGATAATAAGCGAAAGTCTTGATTCATGTCCCAAAGTCAAGTAGGACGTCATGGTCTGGAATTGGGAGAAAGGAATGGAATCTTTAAATGGAAAACACTAAGGTTTTCATTTGTGAGGATTACAGTTGAGGACTGCTGATTATGGGAAGGTAGGGGAGGCATGGTACCAGCATGGTTTTGAAAGGAGAAAATGTGGCCAGGACAGTTGGGAAGTATACATTAAGATTGCAAAAAGGAAGGTATCAGCAGATGACATAGTGGTTACATTGCTGGTCTCCCACATGGCCGACTGCAGTTCGAGTCCCAGACCAGGAGGCTTGAAACACACTGGGCAACATTCCCAAAATCCCGAGAGGAGAATGGAGAAGAAGGGATTGAGACATGGCCATCTCCCCCTGTCCCCGGGTGTGTGTGTGTGTGTGTGTGATTTCTCACTTTCTTTCTGGCAAGCACATGTGTCCTATAGCAAAAATTCTCTCTCAAAAAAAAAAAGAAATTATAAAAAGGACACTTTCTTATTTGAGTAATTAATTGCTACTAATGTATTACAGTTATCTTATAGTTCTTTAGAGATGCACAATTTGTGTACTCCAAAAACTATTGTAAAGCAGGAAAACTGAAAAACAACTAACTTGGCTAAATAAAACTAAGGGATTTTAGCCAATATAAACAACTTTGTCTGTTCTGATTTAATTTTTTAAATAAGATTAGTATTTAGTGGATTAAAAAGTTACTTCTAGGGTGTAGTATGCTCCATTCTTCTCCAGGATACTTTCCAAATGAGATCCGAGATTCTCAATTTCTTTATTAATAATGTCCTCAGTTGTATTTTTATCATTTCACCAGGCATAATGATTGTCGATTTTTTTTTGCTAGGCAGACTGTTAGCTTTGACTGAAGAAATGTTTCAAATTTATACTAAATTTACCATTCTAACTGAATTTATTTAATATGTATATACTGTTTTCCTATTTAAAAATAAAGATCCACAAATGTTTGATACAATTTTATCATGATGTATTGTTTGACATAATATGTGATTTACCAAGGTATTTCCTTTTACACCTCTGTCTACCATGATATCTGTCGTGTGCTTGTTTCTAAATATTGAAAGGATAAAAATACAGAGGGTTCATTTGCAAATAATGTTTCTCTGACCATATATTCAGCCATATGTTCAGTACATGTTCTTGCACCAGGCCTTGAACCCGGCCCTGGGGATCCATGACACCCAGCACAGACATCATGTTTGTGCTAATGAAACTGACAGTTTTTGGAGGAGTCAAGGACACACTGTGAACAGGAAACTCACAGACAGTGTCATGGAGACTTAAATATGGAGAAGAGGACGGGATGAGTGAGAGACCCTGCAAAGAACACCATTATCAAGTGATAAAGGCAGCATTGCAACGCAGAGTCAGTTTTTTGGCAGAGGCATGAAGAATGAAAAAGCAGACCAGGAGGGGAGGACAGACACACACACTTGCACATTCTATATTATCTTTCCACCCTTGTTTTAACGGAAAGGTTTGTCTATTCCAAATCAGCCTTTCTACTTCAGTGTTTTTGGTAATAGAAATTTTATCATTATACTCTCTAGGAAGCTATTTTTAGAGTCCGTTACCTAGGTGAGAAATTGTCAACTTGGTGAAATTACTGAGAGGCATGTTTTGACCTTTTTTTATCTGTTGCTCTTTCCTTTTCCTAGCCTCTCTCCCCATCTTTCATATTTTCTTCTTGTGCATTTTTCTATCTCACCCAGTGTGATGTATGTCTGACGTGGCTGCTGCTGCTCATGGCTGTTCATCAGCCTGATGGGATCCTTATAGTCAGTTTGCACAGCTCAGTCCTTAGAAAATGGGGACCAGACGAATGTGGCTTATCTTAGACTTTGAGATTTGACTGGTAAGATGTGCTATCCATAAATTTGATTAGGCATATAAATGTAGTATTTCCATTCTCAATACCTTGTAACCAAATATTTCAATAGAACACTAGCTTATTCTGAGAGAGGGAGATACACATACAAAAGACACTGTAAAACCCTAGGCTACTGTGTTTCGAACACCACTAGCAGCCCATTTGGACAACAGAGATGTCTGCATAGCTCAGAGCAGTCTCTGGTTTTATACAGCAACCTGGGTGATTTGAATTCTAAATCATTTCATTTTTAAAAGACTTAGAATGAAACACTACGCTCAGTGCTTATAACTTTGGCATTCAGTAGGTGGCTTGAAAATAATTCAAGACTTCCTTCACATTGACCTTGAATTTGTGAATGTCTATCTTATCGTATATGTTTTAGAGAATAAAAAGGAAATGTTTTAAGACTAGTGAGCTTCTGGTTGTCAGATTGGCCTGGTACTGAGGAAGAGCCTCTCACAGGCAGCCTCCTCCAGAGAGATGTTTCCTGCCTACTGGGCCAGTCTTCACTCTCCATTTTTATCCATTTCTCAGTTCAGTGCATTTAGAAGACAGTCCATTTTCTTTTCTGGACTGGGGCAGATGGTGCTGTCTGTTTTGATTATCTATTTTTTAAAGGGGGAGTGTTGATTAGAAAGAACAAGAAATGAAACACGATGAGATTAAATTGAGAAAAGAAATGATATGATCCAGAAAGGGCAAAATGCATTCTGTGTTTTTCTAACTAACGTTTACTAGAGCTCACATTTGAGTTTCTAGAGTTCAAGTTTGACATATTTTTAAATGTCGTTTATGGTGGTTTTGGGGTTATTGGTTTGCTTTGTTTTCTGAAAAATAGACAAGCCAGAAATGTTTAATTTTATCTGTCTATCCACATTTAAATAAGGAACTCCTTGAACTAGAGTGGCTTTTGACGAATCCAGAATGCTTGGATACATTCTACTTTATGCTGCTGAAATCTCTCACCTGCACTCCAGGGCCACTTTGCCTCTGCCACTGTCTGGCCTTGTAATCTTAGACTAGAATACTTAGCAGGTGTTCCAAAAGAGAAGTCACAAAGATGTGGACAAAGGGGCCCAGAAAATAGCTTGGAGAGCCTCCTGCTGGCTACACTTGGGAAGAGTTTAGCATCCCCACATATAATGTTGGCGCTGTAGTTTGAATGTGTCCCCCAAAGTTCATGTGTTGGAAACTCAGTCCCTGATGCAATGATGGTTAGAGGTGTAGAACCATTGAGAAGTAATTAGGTCACGAAGGCACTACACTCATGAGTGGATCATGCTTTGACCGGAGAGTGGGCTCCTGACAAAAGGGTTAGTTGCCTTTTCTTCTTGTCCTTCCATTAGGGCTTGACAACAAAAAGGCCATCACCAGATGTGGCCCCTTGATACTGGACGTCCCAGCCTCCAGAACTGAGACAAGTAACTTCCTTCTCTTTATAAACCACTGTCTCTGCTATTCTGGTATGACATTACAAAACAGAATAAAATAGGAGGTGATGGAGTATTATGAGTTTTAACACTGAATTAAAAAAGAATCCAAGTTCATTGATACTTAAAAAAGTGGGAGAGAGGACTAATTAACAGAAGGAATGACAGGATCATGAAAAATGACCAGCTTGCCTCGGCCCCTATAGTAATGTGCTCCAACAAAGTTGTCAGTGTTTATTATAACCACTGCAAGGGGAGAAGGTGCTCTGGAAATGGAGAAAGGTGTTACACAACACCTTAGCCCAGTAATCAAACTGAGCATCACCGGCCGGTGTAAACTGCATTGTTCACTTCCTCATCTCATAGAATGCCAGGAATAGCTACATAAAATTCTTGCCAGAAACTTTCAGCAGTATCTCACCATGAGGAAATACTTAGACGATGCAGGCAGTGGTAAATGCTGTTAGGAAACTGGCTTATACTCTTCCCAAATGTTAACTTTATGAAGATTAAAAAGTAAAGGGACTTATGTTCTAGGTTAGAAGAAGCAACTGATGGAACACATGATCTTTGATTAAATCCCAGATTGGGAGGGGGCCACTAAAGACTTTATTAGAAATTCGAATATTGGTTGTGGATTAGATTGTTTTATTCTGTTAGTATGAAATCCATTGGTTATGCTAATGTGCTTATATAGATAGATAGATAGATCATTTTCTAGAAAAGACATGCTGAAGTCTTTGAGGTAAAGCATCTTTAGATCAAGAACTTGCTTTTCAAAAAGGTCTAAAAAACTTGCATGTCTATATATACACACAAAAAATAAAGTGTGAGCATGCAAATACAGTAAAATATTAACAATGGTCAATCCAAGTGAAGGGTGTGGGGTGGATTTTTTTTAGCTCAAGCTGATATGACAAAATACTATACATTGGTTGTCTTAAACAATAAACATCTATTTCATAACAGCTCTGGACGCTGAGAAGCCCAAGGTCAGGGTGTTGGCAGATTTGGTGTCTGGCAAGGGCCTGCTGCTTGGTTCATAGACGAAGCCCTCACTATGTTCTCACATGCCTTAGAGAAGACGCAAGCTCTCTCAAAACTCTTAAGAGGATGCTAATCCCATTCACGAGGGCACCATCCTCATGACCTACTCTCACCCTCATAGTCCCCACAGACCCCAGCTCCCATTACTGTTAAAAGTTTCAACGTTGGGATTTCGGGAGGACACACAGCGTTTGGTCCATAAGAGCAGAGTATTGATCGTGCTACTCCAGCTTTTCTATAATGAAAATGTGTTAAATATTCATGTATACATATTTACACATTGGGCAGTTTCACATACAATTTGGGCATTTCCAGTTTCTTTGGGGAAAATAAGCACATCACTCACCTGAGACCCATGATACCCCACCAGTAACTGACTGGATGCATAGCTGCTGTCCCCGTCAAGTAGAACAAGAACCTTCTCAGTCTTGCACAGTCCGTTCCTCCTCCTTGGCCTACGCACCCTCCTTGCTCCTTGGCATCACCTGTCTGGTTTCTGTAGACATTAGGACATGAACCATGGGTGCCAGTGACTTTTTCAGCTGGCACCCAGGCGAGCGTTGGGGGCGCTGTTACAGAGTTAGTTTGGCTTCGATTGCCATGTCAACTGATAACTTCACTGGGCTCTTGGGTCACGGAGTGTATGTCCAGTCCTTCTCATCCAGTAATTTAGACCTAGACATGATTAAGAAACTGCAAATGTAAACTAGTTCCAAACATGCTGTACAGGCCGTATAAACATTAAAATTCTCCTTTGGATGTAAGGTATTGCACCATTGTGCTCAGTGCATTCTGCGTGTCAGTTGCCACAGCCTTGCAAACACATAGGATAAAGGTACTTGAGAAATGCTCAATGTGGCATGTCAACTCTTAATGAAAAAACTCTTTGCGGAACTGTTTCTGGATGCTGATGCAGAAAGCAGTATGCAAACTTTAATGGCCTTTGTACGTTGGCTCTATCCTGTGTTTAAGTGACAGTCTTCCTGTTACACACCCAGGGAGGGTACCAGCTTTGGCTGGTATAATCTCGGAGTTGGTCTTCCCCTAAAATAAAAGATCTATACCTGGAATGAGTTAGGGCTCAGCTTAGCCAGTGAGCAGTTCAAACATGCAGAGGGAAGACAAGGGAAAGACTGGTGCTGGAGTCTACCTCATGCTTTATCCATTTCCGTGGGGTTTTCATCCAGTTTAATTTGATGGTCTTAAAAATACTAGCTGCTTTCGTCCAGTTCCACACATATACAGCCGTTCTCCCTTCTCCACGGTTGCCGTTATCTGCAGTTGAGTAGAAGGTATTTTGAGGGAGAGAGAGAGACCACATTCACATGCTTTTATTATAGTCTGTCGTTACAGTTGTTCTGTTATTAGATATTGTTCATCTCTTACTGTGCTTATTTATAAATTAAATATTAAGTAGGTGTGTGTGTGCCGGAAAAAATATAGTATGTATCGGGTTCCACATTATGTGCAGTTTCAGGCATCCCCGCGGGGCCGTGGAATATGTGCCTGTGAATAAGAAGGAGCTACCATATATGATTTCTGTCTTGTGAAGTGACCATCAGGACTTTCACAATGTGACAGAAGTGAGTTTACAATCCCCTAGTATTTTAGGTAGAACTCAGTGTCGCTGACGTCAGAGAAAGTGACTGAGAGATGGACTTGGCGTTAACATGGGGTCAAAGCGGGTGCCTGGTACTCTGCCTGTCCCCACTTTCGGTGGCAGACTCGGAACAACACTTCTGGGCAGCCCTAAGGTGTTGTAGAGCGTTTGTCTGAAGGGTTCCACTTGCCTGTGGGTGGACTGATGTGAACGTTCCTGGTAACACTGCTCAAATCTTGGGGCAGGAGAGAAAATCATTCTTTCTGTTGAATTCCAGAAATAGCACCAAAAGCTCAGAGGAAATTAGCCCCTGTTGTCCCATTTATATTTTCTGGCTTTCTCTACTGTCCAGCTGGGCACTCCACCTGCAAAAGGAATTCATCTCTCCTTTCTCTTCTTTCTTTAAGGTTTCATAATCTCTTTGAAACCCAGGCCACTCTCAAAAATATTTTCCTAGACTGGAAGGCAACTTTCACACATAATTTCACCTGTCTGCCGCTTTCTTTTTCATCGTCGAGACTTTGGTATTCCTTTGGCTACTTTTTTGGGATTTCAGATAAGAGTAATCACTTAGCCAGGTAAATGACTAGCAAATGTTCATCTTTGCATTTTTAGCATCAGGATGACTGATAAGATATTTCTGTAATATTTTTCTTTTAGGAATAACTGCATCATTCTTTTGTTTGTGAATTTATTCTTTGTCTGGTGATTTGACATCTTTAAGATTTGTGTTTGAAACCATCAATTGTTGGAGCCGACAGGTTGCATGGTGGTTAAGGGCACTGGACTCCCACGTGGCTGACCACTGTTCAAGTCCTGGACATGGCAGCTTGCTTTCTTACTCTCACTGTTTCTTTCTCTTTCTCTGTGTGTCTCTCTCTGGTCTAATTGAAGAATAATGATAACAAATAAAGTTAAATGAATAATTATTTTAAAAATAAAAAATAAAACCATTAACTGTGGATCATAATCATCCAATGGACGTTCTCAGGTAACTAATTCTACTAAATTGATGTGCACTTGTCAGTCTTTTATCCTTCACCATAAGTAATATTTTAAAAACGAAGATAGACAATTTATTTTTCTGAATAGAAAAGCAATTTAATGTGCTGCTTTTATTTAGAGAGAGAGTTTTGCTATAGGGCACATGTGCTTGCTGGAGAGACAGAGACAGAGAAACAGAAAGCAAGAAATCGCCCCCGCCAGGGGCGATGGCTATGACACAGTCCCTTCTCCTCTATTCTCTTTTCAGGATGTCGGGCATGCACGCTCATACATATTTCAAGCCGCTGGGTCTGGGACTCAAACCAAGGTCTGCTGCGTGGTAGTCCAGTGCCTTAACCACTATGCCACCTGCTGGTCTTCAGTGTACATTCTTAATATGTTCTTTCTTCACCCTCATTGGTTCTCATTGGCATTAGTAGGTACTGACTAGACTCCTAGCGTATCTTTATCATTGAGTCTTATATTTTGAATCTAAAAGTATTTCTGTTCATTGAATTCTTCTATTGATTGTGTGCTGTTGACCTAAGCCTCTTATCCCCAAAATGGACGGAACCAGTAGCTGCAGATTCCCCACACTCCTAGTTTATTATACATGATCTGTTTAGGGAGTAGGCATGTCAGCTTCTTGGCAGTCAGAGAAAGCAGATTCTGCTGTGATGGGTCTCTGCCAGCGAGCCCTGTGGGTGAGAACTCGGCAGAAGGCTTCGCGGGGAATCATGCCGATGTCACCACATTGGAATGAAGGGCTGTTCCAACCATAAATACATTCTATAGCTAGCAGCTAAGTGGGGCTGTATCTCTTTTCTAAGAAGGAAAAAATGTGAAACAAACCAAAGCAGTAAATTGTGTTTATAAAGGGGGATATTTTAATTAGTTGAGGCCTTACAGTTATTCAAACAGTCTGAGCTTACGTTTCTTCTCGGAGCAAACATGACAACCATTATTTATGGAAAGTTTAAATGTCACGTGACACAGCTCCCCGCGGTATGTGTGGTTTTGTTGTCGCTGTTATTGTTGTTGTTTTTTTAAAGCTGTATTTGCTTTGCTTGTATATTTTTCTTTTAACCTTCCCTCTGCTAAAAATGCTTGATGTTTTGGGGAGGAGAGTTGCTTTTAGGTGGAGCGAAAGATTTGAGTCTCCGAGTGTGGAATCCCCGCCCTTCCCTTCTTGGGCACTTCCAAATAGTCTGGTTCTCAGCTCACTGGGAGCATGTGTGCCTAGAGGCCCCCATGGCCACATCTTTTCCAGAAATTTCCCATCCCTAAGTGTCCCTGCGTGAAGGATCTCATCGCCCCGTCGTTCTTTTTGACCGATGAACTAGTTTCCATTCCAGGGGAAAGCCTTCCAGGTGCTAAGAGAGCAGCATGGCGTGCGAAAGGCAGGTCGTGCGTCTCCGCTCCGGTGGGCTCACTGGATTGAAGCAGATAGAGGGACCGTGTTGGTGTGCATGCTTACCTCAGGGCAGCTTCTGTGCGACACGGAGCATGACCTGCTTTATAAGAGCGGCTTCTGAACCCAGGCAAGACGCAGCCCTGGAGGTGAAGGAAAAGGAGCGTGGCCTCGCGCTCGCATCACACCCCGACCTTTCTCTCTCTTCCTGGTTGACCGTTGTTCGGTGGGCACGCTCCTAGTTTTTTCTCTTGAGAGGGTTGGGGGTTCGAAAGGAAGACATTTTCTTTTAAACTTTATAAAACAAAGTAGATATCCTAAGACAAACCGCCAGAATTATTCTCTCTCTCTTTTTTTTAAATTTGTTTGCTCCTTGTAGAGGGGATTAGCTAGTCTTCCTTTTTCTTTTCTCTGTCACAATCTGGGGTGCATGTGAGAGAGAGAGGGAGAGAGACAGAAAGGAGAGGGGGACGTGCCAGCAAACAGGAGCTGGGCCAGACGTAAGCAATACCCTCGTGCAGCGGGGCTCCGAAGCTGCCTTACGGGAAGGTGATCAGTCGTAGACGACTCTGAGGGGCAGGGAGGCCCAGGCCCTCCTGAATGCAGTGTTCAGGGAGTAGGGCTGTGCGTTTTGACATTTTTCATGCCAGACTGTTAGCTTGCAAGAGTTTATTTTCTACGTGGTAAGTAACTGTTACTTTCGCTCAGTTAAACAGATTTTATTTTCACTCTTTGTGCAAATCGTGTGCCTGGTATTTATTTACTTTTTTTCCCTCTTAGTCTGTGGCAGCCCAAATGGAAAAGCATGAAATAAATGTGGTGTAAATGCATTTTTCTCTTTTTTCCATATTCATAATTGGACCCTTGAAAGCGAGGCAGAATTCCAGTCTGGCTTTGGTTCCATGTCTCTCCCGACCCAGCGGGCTGTGAGCAGGCGCAGCAGGGCCACGGCAGTCCTGCCTACCTGTCCTCCCCACGGCCTGCCCGTTTTACTGTTGATCTTCCCAGAAACCCTTGTTTATTTGGCTCCATTCCTGACCCACTTTCTCTTTCTTCTTCTTCTTTTTTTATTTTTTAGAGATTTTTGCTATAGGGCGCATGTGCTCTCCAGAGAGTCAGAGGCAGAAAGCCAGAAATCACCCCCCAGGAGGGATGGCCACACAAGCCCTTCTCCTTCATTCTCCTCTCAGATTTGGGGTATGCACACACGCACCTGGCATGAGTTTTAAGCCCTGGGTCTGGGACTCGAACCACAGTTGATTACATGAGTCCAGTGACAAAACCATTATACCATCCGCTGGTCCCAACCCACTTATTCTTTTTTTCATATACCTTCTTCCCAGATCACTGGCTTTCACTTTATTTATTAGACAATGTTTTCCAAGTTAAAAATAAAAATCAATACACTCCCTCTTCTGGGACATGAAGGTGTCTTGTCCTGCATCTCTTCCTTCCTTCTGTCTGTCTGAGTTAGACACCCACCCGTCTCACCGCTTTGCTTTCTGCTTTTACTCTGTGTCCTCTCTCGACCTCCAGATCTCCATAATTTGCCATAACACAGTCAAAGACTCTCCTTGCTTTGTGTCCAAGTCCTAGAGCTTTGGCCCCGTGGAAACCATGCCTCCTCTACGAGCCTCAGTTTCCTCATTTTTCTCCTCCTCATTCTTCAGTTAACCATGGCACCCGCAGGTGTCACGCCGGCACCAGAGGTGCAAGCCGTGGTGCAGTACATGGACACGGTTCTACACAGAGTAGGTTCTACCCACTGCTGTAAACAGAGCCGTGAACACCCGTCGTGCAAGGGGCCCTGTCAAACTCAGCCAGGCACGGTGCACTGACCAGCACATACCTGCGTGCTCAGAAAAGTCCGCTTTTGTGATCGTAATCAAAGGCAGGCTGATAGGGAAAGGCCTGACCTCTCTTTGGAAGTCAATTTTTTTTTTTTTAATCTCAAGACTTTTTACTTGTATTTTTGATTCTTATCTGAAAGCCATTCTTTCCTATTTTGGACAGAGCTTTTTTCTTTCCAATTTAACCTCCTACTCTATTTTTTGTTCTTTTCTGTCAAAAGCATAACCATTTCTTCTGTTATCTGTACCTGAAAGTGCAGAGGGTCCTCTCCAGCTTTTGTGGGACAAACCTTTTAACTCTGGTCTTTCATTCTCCAACCTAGGGGATGGTCCTAAGAGTTCTTCTTTTCCAAACTCTTGAATTTTCTCTTCGTTCCATGTTGAGGAGATGGTCATCCCAATTAGTTTAAACTTCTATCTAAGGATACCGTCAAGTTCTTGCCCTTCTAAGAGAATCCAGATGTGGTATTTAGATACAATTGCCTTTTTAAGCTAGTTCTTGAATGTATAAAGGAGTTGCAAGTCCATGGGTAATTTTTTCATATACATTTCCAGGAATTTTTTGAAGACATCCTGTATCTCGCTGTGTGAGTGTTTGAAACCTTAGGGTCCTTCAGAATAACCAGAGATTAAGAAAATTTGTCTTTAACAACTGAGCTAGTCAATTCATTGGAGCTATGTGTATGTTTGTTTATGTTGTTTTTTATTTACAAGTAACTTCCGAACTACATAATATTTATAGTTTACTTAGCAGGGACTTCCAGAAAATGTGTACACCTGACTTAGGGGCACAACCCACCACCTGTTTCTTAACATAAATCCATGGCTATAAATGAACATGTGACATTTCTTTTTTTTTTTTTTTTACTGTAGACTTTTTTCAGTTGCAGTTTTTTAGAAAGATAGTGTCACCAGTCCAATTGTTTTTCTCATTGGAATAAAGACAGACTGCAGCGGGGGGGAAAGAAAAAAACATGAAGAGCTAATCTTTTTAAAGTTTAGGGTGATGTCACCTACAAGTTTTGTACTTTCTAATACACATTTTTGCTCCCTTATTTCGCCAACAAGTATCTCCTGAGCGCTGAACGTGCTGATCTGGGCCACGCCTTGTGCGTGCATGGTGGCCATGCCCTCGGAAGGGCTCAGCAAGCAGACCACAGCCTGCTTGGCAGCTCGTTTTTGTGTGGTCTACAGACTTCAGATAGCCGGTGTGCTTGTGAAGAGTAACACACACACACACACACACACACGATATGTAACAGAGGCCTACGTGTGTCCCACAAAGTTTAAAACATTTACCTGGTTCTTTACAGAAAGAAAAAGATTGGCCTAGCCCATACCTTCTAGTGTCTTATATTTTGACATAGTAGAAAAGATAATATTTAAGAGAAGAAACCAACAGAAAATTCTCTTCAACTCTTGACAGCTGATAAGGAAACACAGGGGTTCTGGTGGGCTTTTCGAGAAGGTGACTTTGGGGTTAGACCAGAATGATGAGAATAAACAGCTCTGTTGAGTGGCTGGGCTTCTCACCCCTGCTGTGCCCCAGCCCGCCTCCCCTCCCCTCCCGCTCCGCACCCCTCCGCTCCGCTCCCCTCCCCTCCCCTCCCCTCCGACTCCTGCTGACTCCGGGGTTCAGCTGCCCTGGGTTCCTAGGCGCTGGCCTTGTTTTGTATTCCCTCTCCCATGGCACCTATCACAAGTTTTGGTCACTGCCTTCATGTCTTCCCTCCCTCCACACTAGACTTGAAATATCTTGGGGACAAGGACGCATGCCCTGGTTATCATCTCTGTCTATCGTTTTGCTTCATCTTCACTTAAATCTCCGATCCTTCACTGGCTACACAACCTCCCAAACGGTCTCGTCCTCACTACTCCCACTCCCACCCCAACCCAGGCCAGCTGCGGGCAGCCATGAGTGACTGGTCTTCCTGTGTTTGTGCCCACCTTCATCCCCGTTACTCAAGCAGGAGCTAGAAGAATCTCCTCGAGCGCAGATCAGGTCAGCCCCCCACTCGGACACGCCAGTGACTGACAGTCAAACTCTGAATTCTGGAGTCTGAATAAAGAAATCAGGCAGAACATCAACATAGAAAATTTGAACTCTCAGGCGGGCCTAGACTGGCTGCTGTGTCTTTCACCTCGTCTCTTTACTCATTGGTCGCCGTGTACCCTTCTTAGGACCCTTTATTTCCTGTTCGCGGTTGAATCATTAAGTGGAGCTCTGTGTAAATCGAGCTCACCTTGTGAAGACTTAAAACTATGCTGTAGCAACTGGGCAGCTGCAGTGAGACCCGCTCCTCGGAAAGGTCCCCATTCCTGATTTTCACAATCACATTTGTGGCATCAAAACTTCATAGTGGGGCCTGCAGGTGGCATGGTGTTTAAGGGCACTGGACTCCCACGTGGCCGATCGCAGTTCGGGTCCCAGACCTGACAGCTTGCTTTCTCCCTCTCTCCTGTTCTGTCCCTCTCTGGTCAAATTGAAATAAATAAATAAATGGATAGAGTTAAATAAAATAATTCTTTAAAAAACTTTCTAAAAGTAACCTCATGGTAACAGGCAACTAACTGACTGAATGATAACCCTTGTCAAAAGGCCTTGGGGAAGGGATTTGACAACCTTACTGCCGTCTAATGGTTTTGCTTTTCCTTTTTTCTCTTCCGTACTGCAGAGTATGAATTGGAAGTAAAGAGGGTGCAAGACATTCTTTCGGGAATAGAGAAACCACAGGTATGTCTTCTGGATTTCTCAGCATAAATGACACTTTCTTAAGTATTTCAAATGTGCTTTTCTTTCACCACACAGTAGGTAAGCAAAAGGGACCCTTCCCATTGCAGATTACTTATAAACTATGAAATAGTGTCCAGTTATTAATGGAGCATGAAAATACAGAACAGCAGTCTTCTGTGTAGTCACAATCCGCTGAAATGTCTTCTTTATTTAGATATTCGAAATGCAATTAAATATTCTTTCCAACTTCCAAGGATGTATTTTTTTTTCTTTCTTGGGTCTACAGAACAGTTTTCCTTTCAGTAACTTCCCTTTACCTGTATAAATGTAGTAATAATTATTTTAAAAACCTTAATAAGCCCAGATTTTTTCTAAATAATTTTTTTAAATTAAAACATTAGCTAAGAAAAATAAGTCTAGAACATTGGGCATGAAGGCCAAAAAACAAAAAAGGAAATCAGTGAGGTTTTAATTTTTGAGGTTTGATTTTTCCAGGTGCTTTGAAATTCAAGTGAAAAATTGAGAATGTTGATTCAGCCTTTCATCTGAGATTAGAGAGCCAAAGTTCTTTGGAGTGTTTTCTAGTTGAATTGGAAAATCTTGATTCTTCATGTGTTTCAAATACTGAGGCTTTTTAGTGGCAGAATCCAAACATGCCTCAGGGTACATCGTTGAGCTTGACTGAACCTACAAGCCCAGCGTGCTGGAGGGCAGGCACAGCCGGCCTGTGGAAGAGCAGGCGTGGCGAAGGAGGGGTCGGTGCCTGCGCTGGTAAGAAACGCAGGAGGGAGGGTTCTGAGCCAAGAATTTATGTAATCAGGACGGCGTGCTTTGAATGATCAAACAGCTGGCTGATGAGTTGGAGGATGAAGAGGGTAGGACCCAGGGAGAGAAGGGTTAGGAATGCTCTCCTGTGGTTGTGATGAGAGGTGAGGAGGTCAGGATTAGGGGTGCCATCAGCTGTGGCCAATAGGTTAGATACAAGCACCGTTCTTGGGATAAGTCAATTCCGCCTTAAACCTGAGTCATGCATAGCTGGACTTGCAGGTTAAGAGGCCTGCTCTAGAAGTTGCTTCCTCTAAGACGTCTGCCCTGATTGCTCTCCATGCCCCTCAAGTGCGATGCTCCCCGTAGAGCACAGAACTGTGCGTGCGTGACCTGCCCGGTGTCACCGAGCTCTCGTGTACCTCTGCCACCCTCCCACACTGTACTTCATTCACTTGTTCCTGTGTCAAATGAAGTTCTTTTCTTTAATATTTATTTATTCCCATTTGTTTGTTGTTTGTTGTTGTTGTTGTTGTTATTATTATTTGACCAGAGAGAGACAGAGAGAGAGAGAGGGAAAGTGAGAAACAAAGCTGCCAGGTCTGGGACCCGAACCACAGTCAACCATGTGGGAATACAGCACCTTTAACCACCATGCCACCTGCTGGCCCCTCAAATGAAGATCTTATGGGTGCTGTACTTACTCCTGCCTCTGCTTCGGCATGCCACAAGACCTCCTCCTGTCCACCTATGGAACTTCCTATTCCTGCTATACCATATTTCCAGTGCGTGGCTGAGAACAAGACAAATTTGTTACTGTAAAGTCTTAGAGATCTGAAAGTCCAGAAGGGGTCTGCTGTGATAAAGCGATGGTGTTGGCGGGGGACATTACTTTCTGAAGGATTTGAGAGAGA
The DNA here is from genome assembly GCF_000334495.1 of Tupaia belangeri chinensis. Lineage (NCBI taxonomy): Eukaryota > Metazoa > Chordata > Mammalia > Scandentia > Tupaiidae > Tupaia > Tupaia belangeri. The sequence goes on along the minus strand of NW_006159935.1, from coordinate 2,776,599 downwards.
GACTCTTGTCTCCCTGCTGCTTCCAGACTCCAGAAGTGGTCTCCTTGCTTGGCTCGTGGCCTCCTCTGTCTTCAGAGTCAGTGGTCATAGCCACCACCTCCTGCTTCCATGGTCACACCTCCTTCCCTGACTTTCACTCCCTCCCCGCCCTCTTTCACTAGAATGACCCTGTGATTACGCTGGGCCTGTCCGGACAATGCAGGGTAATCTTCCCATCTCCAGATCCTTAACTTACTCACACCTGCAAAGTCTCTTTTACCATGCAAGTAATACATTCACAGGTTCCAGGGACTAAGGGACAGACATCTCTGGGGTCATTATTCTGCCTCCCACACTGCCCCCCTGTCTCATAACCCTTCCCTGCCTGGTGACAGTCCACTCACCCTTCCTAGCAACAGTTTTTACAGTTTTTCTCCTCCTCTCCTCTCCTCCTACGCCTTCTCTCGGAGGTTATTTGCGATGATGTCCCATTTGTCCCTCTGTCCCTAGTAAGTGGCGCTGTCCTCAGCATCTACTGAGCCCTTAACAGGGGTGCTGCTGGGTGTGTAGCAGGCTGCTGTGGCTGTAGCTGGGTGTTGGCAGGTGGGACAAATGTCCAAGGCTGGCCAGCATCGGAAGATGAGGCCAGCCTGCTCGGTGGGACCCTCGGACAGCTGGTGACAGAGTAGGAGGCGGCACCCAGAGGGCTGCACCTGCACCTTGCAGTCTGGCTCCCTGGGCTGGGACCTGGCGTGGCTAGTAATGGTCTCTGTGGCCGTGGGTGGGTTAACAACCTCCCTGTGCCTGGAGTTCCTCTTCTTTGAAAGGTAGGATAATAAATGCCCATGGGCGATCTAGGAAGTAGACCATTACTCCTAATAGGATCCTCAGGGTGGAATTTTTGTCTAGAGTTCATCGTGTATCACCAGGCACAGGTGAAGCTCTGCTACACGCTGAAATGGGCAGGAGGGCTGTCAGGCCACCTTCCAGGGACAGAGGCAGTGAGCAGAGAGTTGGACCACAGTTGCAAAGAAGTTTGCTCTTCTTAATTTTTGCTTGTTTGTTTCCAACGCCTCTGGTAGTGCCTCTGAATGTGTTTTTCTTTGAGATTTTGCAGATTATTTTATGTAAGTGCAGAAACAATAGAACTCGTAGATTCCAATTAACTTTCTAGAACTTGAGGACCCTGAATTGTACAAGTCCTTTACTCTTCAGAGGACCAGACACTGTATAGCTCCAAATACTTGGTCGCTTTCCTTTTAATTTTATTCATCCAGCGTACAGTATAAAAATTGCAAGCTATTTGCTTTGGGACGTAACAGGGAGACGCACTGGGGTCCTCACAGGTGTGGCCCTTGCTGTGCCTGAGGAAGAGCACAGCGTTCTTGGCGGTTAGGAATGAACCAGCTGCCTCCAGCCGAGCCTGGTCTAGTCTCTGATGGTGGGGCTGGGCGCAGCCTCCCGGCACTGTCTTCCACATGCTGCTGGGCTGTTTACTTTCAGGATATAAATAAATGTAACCTAGAATCGTGGTTCTGCATTGTTTCCATCCGCTAATGTTTAGCTTATAGAAACAATTGATTTGTCGGTTCCAGAAGTGAATAAACTGACCTAAAAAGAAGACTTCCTTTGTAAGAAGCAATTCCTTGAAAGATAAACAGCTGTGTATGTGGGAACATATTTGAGAGTCCTAGCACAAAGGCGTTACAGAAGTAGGTGATGGTGAAATTTTTAGATTGTAGTACCCTTTTTCTTTGATCCTTTCCTTTTTTTATTTGTGTTCCCTTGTGCTAGTTAGAGTGAAGCTACTATTACTTCGGTAATATTTCCTCACGTGTTTCTTAATTAGATCGCTAGGCCTCCCGCATAATTAAATCCGAAGCCAGACCAAATGTAGAAGCTAGAACTTACAATTTTGAAAATTAAAGTAACAATTTAGTAACTGTGAAAGTGGTATTTCTGATTCAAATAATGAATATTGTTTGCATATAAAAATTGTGGAATAAAAATTATAAAATTTTGGGCCAGCACGTGGTGTGGTAGTTAAGGCACTGGGTCCTGCAGGGCCAACTCCACAGCTCAAGTCTCAGACCTGAGGCTTGAAAAACACATTGGATGATTGAGGGCAATCATGAATGTCAGGGACAATGGAGGAGGAAGATGGGACATGGCAGAGGATGGGGATGGGGAACCTAGGATGGCAAAACAAAAGGCAAGGTATGCAGGACACAAAAATTGGGAAATCATTTGCTGAGAACATATATGTTGATGTGCTTGATTGAGCCAATGCACAGTGTATTTTGGATGGAAAATTCATATGTGTGTTGTGATGAGAAAAAAAAAATTTATAATAAAAAACAAAGTATAAAAAAAAAAAAAGGAGAGAGAAGAGGATAAAGACAGCAGTGAACAATAGAGAGGCAGGATGTTGATGAGAAATAGATATGGTTTATTACCTGTTGATGTTGACATGTATAGTATTCTCAACTGAACCGGTCTGGAAAGTATTTCATGATGGGTGAAGTCTTTTTAATAGGCAAAATGAGAAATAGTGATTGACTGTTTAAAAAAATAATAATAACAATTATTGGGAAAAGCATGGAAAAGATATTGAATGATAAAGCGGGGAGATTGATATCTCTGTATTGACTGACATGCATGGCATTCCCTTTTGAAAAAGCAATGGAAGTCAATGTAAAGTTATATGTAATCTAGTGTAATAGAAAGAAGATTATGATGATAATAAAATAAAAAAAATAAAAAAAACACATTGGATGCATGTGCATGTGTTCCCAAAATCCCAAGAGGAGAGTGGAGGAGAAGGGATTGTAGTATGGCCATCCCCTCTGAGAAGCGGTGTCTCACTTTCTTTCTGTCTCTCTCTAGCAAGTACACATGCCCTGTGCAAAATCTAAAACAAATAGTACAATTTCACAGAGCAGTATTGAAACGCTGCAATGAACAGGACAGAGGAGCTAGGATAGAGCTAAGGGTTACATGTCAGATAAGCACATGACAATGCATGTTTGTAATTTCCGTGTGTGCGTGTATCTCCATGTTTATATACACACACGCGTGTAACAGCTGTTCTCAGGCTGGAATCTACATTTAATAAATACATCAACAAGAATGATTTCTAATCAGAAGTAGATAGTGGTTAGGGCCAGCAGGTGACATAGTGGTTAAAGCGCTGGACTCCCAGATAGCCAACTAAGGTTTGAGTCCTGGACCTGGTGGCTTGAAACTTATGCCAGACTTGTGTATGTGTGGCCAAAATCCCAAGAGGAGAATGGAAGAGAAAGGATTGTGGCATGGCCATCCTCTCTTGGGAGGGTTGACCTCTCACTTTCTCTGTCTCTCTGAGAGCGTATGCACCCTATAGCAAAAATCTCTTAAAAAATAAAAGAGGTAGATGGTGGTTTTATGAGTTCTTCAAAGTACTCAAAAACAGTTTAATTGAAATAATTCATATGCAGACTTACACTGGTGTAACCTACGTAATAGACCTTTTCACATCGCCAGTGCAGAAACAAATGTGAAATGTACCTTGTTCGATAACTTCGTAACCACATTGCCACTGTTACACCATTACACGGACATCACTCCTAGTCCTGGCGGATCAGTTAACCGTGAGAAAGTCAGTTAGCGCAGTGACTCCGAAACTCCCTGGGTGAGGAGACGGCTGTCGTGATGGACAGACAGGCTGTGTGCTGCAGCTCGCCGGTCACGGCTGTGAGAAAGCTCCCACACAGGGCAGTGTGGAGGCCTGTACAAGGACTGTCACTCGGGAACAGACTCGAACCCAGACAGGGTTCCTAGAACTCTTCCTCTGTCATGAAGGACCCTAGGAGAAGGTCTAGGCTTGCACGTTCACCTTTGTAGGATATTCTCTTACACGGCACCACGTAATTTCCTGGAATCGACCTTGAAACAAAGTGAGTTCCAAGCCTATTGGAGACCAAGTGCTATTTCTCTGAGGATTCCGGAGGCCGAGGAAGGGAAATGAGACCAGGAGTCAGGGAGAGCAAGGGACAAGAACACAGCTGGAGAACTGGCCCCAGAATGCTGGTATCAAGGCAGACATCCCAGACCTGCTCCTTTGAAAACAAAGGGACATTCCAAAGGGGCATTTCTGATTAGCTGGCATATCAGAAGAATGCCTCCCCACAAATAGCTGTGTTCAGATGGTGGCGTGCTCCCTGGGGGCTTGCTCAGGGAGCCTGGGGAAGACTGGACATTGTGTTAGCTGATGCTTCCAGTGTTGTACGTCTCTGTTCACTCACATCATAACTGAACCAAGTCCTAAAAGGAAAAAAAGTGAACTTATGATGAAAAAAGTAGTGCTTGCAAGGAGGTGAATTTATGGGTACGAATTTGGTATTTAGGGTACTGGCATCTGACTGAGCTGTTTTCAGACCCATTCATAGAGTTGGCATTACCACCGCGTTCTTGGGTGTGCAGCCGTGTCACACCCTGGCTCTGTGTTTTCTATTGCCTAAGCTGCCTTTTTCATTATAATCTGAACTCTTCATGGTGAATGACCTCCGATGAGGTTAAAAATTAAATATACTACCCAGTTCCTCAGGATCACTCACTAATGATACGTGAGAGAATTCAGCAAACACCGTCATGCATACCATCGTGTATTCTTACAGAGTTCCCAGGTATGCCTGGTTATTTTCTCTCTGGAGAACTGAGAGTTGGGCACCAGGCTTGTATGGAAGCTGCCTTGTAAGGACAGATGTGGCAGGAGCCTTATTTTGGACATCAGGAGTTTGATAGGAGCACACCATATGGGATATCTGTTGTCACAGTTCACATTGTTTACTTCGGATGAACTCTGAGCGAGTTCTACGCCACTGCTAATAACTACGAAATGTCATTAGGAAGTCGTGTCTGACCTGCAATGAGACGGAACTGAATCTGTTCGTCCCGTGTTTTTCTTCCTCAGGTCTCTAACGTCCAGGCAAGAACGGTTGTGCTGTCCTGGGCGCCTCCCGTTGGACTCTCATGTGGACCGCACAGCAGTCTCTCCTTCCCCTACAGTTACGAGGTCGCCTTATCAGACAAAGGACGAGATGGGAAATACAAGATCATTTACAGGTAGCGCACGTTACTATGTGTTGTTCTTTGTGGCTAACCTGTGAAGATGAAGTTGTTGAAGAAAAAAATGTATAGGCTTTGCAAATTTTCCTTTGAAGAGTTTATTGTAAAAATTAGCAAGAATTACAATGTCAAGAGCTAACTTTGTCCAGACTAGTGATAATCAGAAATGAGCAGCATAGAGCTATTTGGTATTGGTGAAATATATCGCTGTTTTCTAGCCATCAGTATAACGTTAATAAACACTTTCCATTCATGTCTGTCATGACAAAAAGTGACTATGCCTTCATTTTTGCATACATTGGACAATCATGATTATTTCTTACATTTTAGATCCAGGCCTTTTTATATCGGTTTTTTTTTTTAATTCTACAATATGGTTTTCTTCCCTTTCACCCTCCTTCTTAGCCTGCACAATAGTTGTTCAACCTGCAGTAAAGATTACTTTCAAATATCTCATTCCAAGGCTTTCTTAAATGGTCAAAAGTTGAACACACAGAAAAGGGATTAGCCCCTTCTGCTTTATGGACTCTGGGTACAATGATTTATAGCTGTGTTCGAAAAGGGTTAAGGTCTTTTCTCTATAATTGCCGAGCACTGCTCAGGTCTGCAGAGCGGGCAGTCAGAAAGCAGTTTGGTTCTACTTGTCTGCCCTCCCTGCAAGCAGCCCGTGCATGACTGCCCATTCCTAGGCTAATGTGGTCGCATACACCCCACTGCTCTGCCCGAGAGCTCGTTTTCTCTCCCGCATCATCTTGTCAGTGCTGCAGATCTAGATCTCCACATCCCTGTTCCTGATTTTTTAAGTGTATTTATTTCTTCCATGAGAGAGGTAGACCCTCCAGTAGGGTCTTCACACTGATCTTCCCCCAGCCTCAGCAGCCGGGATCACAGTCACGTGAACACCCCATGTGTGCAGGGAGACTTCAGGACACCAACCCAGACCTCCCACCTGGCCTCAGCCTTGTGGAGTACTGCGTTACCTCTGTACCCCCGTGGCTGGTCCTTGTTCTAAGTCTTGAGTTATCCACAGATGGGTCTTCTGGATAAAGACAGACACACGATGTTGCCCATTCTGTCTCACCGACTTCTCCCTGGGCCCCTGCAGTGTGTCCTCAGGGGCCAGCATCGCTCTTGCTCCCTTTGAACCTGGCCTCACACCGCAGAAACCGAAGGCAGTCCATATCACTGCCCTGCGGAGAAACCGCCACTGAGGCCTGACTCTTCTGTGGATAAAACCCTTACCTCCTTAGTCTGGTTCATAACCACTTGGTTCTGTTTTGAAAAATCAGCATGAGTAGAGACCTTGAAGAAATGCAGAGAGCCATTCCCCCCACTGCCAAGAAACAGGTAGATTCTACTAATGCCAGATGGACGTTGTAGACAGGAGCTGGTCTCAAGGGCCCAGCAGAGCGAGGCAGGTGAAATCGGTGAGAAAGCAGAGAGGTTGGGAATGAGCGAACAGCAGTTCCTGTCTCCCTCTAAAGGAAGCAGGCACCAGTCAGCCCAAATACTTGTTGCTTAGATTTGCTGATTCGTTAGATTTTTTTAAAAGTGATGATGAAAATTAGAATTATTGTGTAAATTGTCCTGGTATTAATTTAGCAAATGCAAAAAAAAATTAAAGATACGATGCAACTCAAAGAGACTTACAGGCAAGGTATGGACAGAGCTTTTGATTTGTAACTTTAAAAAACTGCTTTTATTTAGAATAATTTTAAACTTATGAAATGTTACAAAATAGATCAAGGAACAAATGCACTTATACTCCACCCAGATTCACGGGTTAACTTTTTCCTCATTTGCTTAATCATTTCTGCTCCTCCCCTTTTTACTTTCTTTCCTATCATTTTTTCCTATAAGTGGAAATATGTCATAATCCTTTACCACCAAATAGTTTAGTGCATTTCTAAGAATAGGATATTCTTAAATGACCACTATGCAGTTATTTTTGTAAATGCATGTCAATAAAATGCTTTACCCAATCCGTGGACCGTATTCCGGCTTTGCCAGTTGATCTAAATAATGTCTGTTATTCTGGAAGAATGGGGTTACAGCTTCTTCCCTCTCCAGGACAAGATCTAGTCTAAGGTCACATGTTGCAGTTAGCAATCATGTCTCTAGACTTCTTCAATTTGGAATAGTTCCATAGTAACTCTTTGCCTTTAAAACATTGACCTTTTTCAGAGTTCTGTTGATTTAATGGTTCATCTGAAAACAAACATTAACATTTATAATATAAAATAAGTCCTATCTATACACATCCCCTCACTTTCTTGAAAAATTTTTAATAAAACAGTCCTTATTTTATGTCTGTTGGTTCCTTATAAGTTGAGTAACTTGTGATCACATAAATGGCTTTATTTTCTGAGTGCTACTTTAGATTTATTTATTTATTTATTTATTTATTTATGTATTTATTTTTAAGAGAGATTTTTGCTATAGGGTGCATGTGAGATAGAGACAGAAAGCAAGAAACCACCCCCCAGGGGGATGGCCATGCTGTAATTCCTTCTCTTCCATTTTCCTTTCGGGATTTGGGGCACTCATACACATGTGTCTGATGTGAGTTTTAAGCCGGATTTAGGACTCAAACTGTGGTCGACTTATGTGCGAGTTCAGTGATGTTAACCGTTGTGCCCTCTGTTGGTCCCTTAGTTTTATTTTTAAGAAAGCTATGTATTAGGTGCATTCGTGTATGAAGGACGTATATTTGGTTTCATGAAGAAAATCCAGAGTTGAAGTAGTTGAGGTTCCTATAAAAGTGGGTCAGAGAGCTACCTTTGGTAGATAGCTGGCAAAGGAATTTATATTCATTCATTCATGCATGCATTTGTTTACTTATCTATTTATTTTTATGTATTTACTTTTAAAATATCGTAAGACCATTTGAGATTTTATCAGAAAGCTCATCTTGTCATTTTTTTCAGGTATAGCGTGGCATCATTAAAAGAAATCTGATTTTCTTATCAAAAATAAAGTCAATTTCTGGTTTATGGTTGAAACTGATACAGCAGTCTTGAATTGGGTCATCAGAAAAGCCATGGCATATTTTTCTGTTTCTCTATGCAAGAATGCATCATCACTTTTCTGACGACACTCTGTTATCAGTACATGGCTAGGAGACCCAAGTCCGAAGCTCGCTTTGCTTTTGAAATTGCTATTATTAACTAATGAGTGGTTTTTCTTTGCAGTGGAGAAGAATTAGAATGTAACCTGAAAGATCTTAGACCAGCAACTGATTATCATGTGAGGTGCACTCTGTTCTCAGTACATGGCTAGGAGAAGCTCGCTTTGCTTTTGAAATTGCTATTATTAACTAATGAGTGGTTTTTCTTTGCAGTGGAGAAGAATTAGAATGTAACCTGAAAGATCTTAGACCAGCAACTGATTATCATGTGAGGTGAGTTACATGATAGAATGTAACCTGAAAGATCTTAGACCAGCAACTGATTATCATGTGAAGCCGAAGGTATTGGAGAATCCAGGTGGCTAAAGTAAACTCACATCTCCCTTTTAAAAGTTCTGATGAATAACACTTGCCGGGCTGGAAGTCTTGGTGCTGTGTGCTGGCCATGGGTCTGTGTTCTGAACTGAGAGCAGTGGTTGGGGGGGACACGGATGCTCTCCGGGAACAGAAAAGCAGGTGGTACACGGAATAGATTTCTAAACACTGTTTTCTAAAAGTAATTATTATTTTACATGGTTCTTCCACAGTCTGTTGGACTGTATGGTGTAACATATATTTTCTGTCTATAAAATCAATGAATTTATTTTTTACCGTGGATTTATCAGCCGTCTATTGGAGACCGTATAAACCTAGGGCTGAAGGAGCCCAGCCGTCTCAACAAAGAAGCAGGCCCTTCCCATGTTAATGGCCAAAGAGCCCCTTCCCATGTTGCAAGAACACTTCGGGATCTTAAAAGCTAACCGATTTTGAATAGCCAGGTAATACAGACATCAAATTGCCTTTGGCAAGAACCGGCCTCATCTGGCAAAAGAATGAAACCCTGTCATGTGACATCTGCACTGTGATTTTCCTGGAATTTCTATTGTGCCACCTGTCTTAGGAAGAAATCCAGCTGCCCACAGACCTATGAGGGGAGAATGAGCATCTGAATTTTCACAGAACCTATCTGATTTTTTCATTTTTCTTTTTTTTTTTTTTGGTACCAATGTTTTAAAATATATTTACTATTTACATTTTATCACCATACATCTTTAGAGTGTACAAAACATGCTTTGTTTTTTCCCTTCCCTATCTGATTATTTAAAGATGCACCCACCCACCTATTTGCAAATACATAAGTTTGTGAGTATGGTCAGTATCGTTAAAAAAATTTATTTGTTATGTTTACATTTTATTTAATTTTTAAGATTACCAAAAAATGTGATTTTTTTGGATACACAGCAACAGATTCTTTCTCCTTTGTTCGATGATGTAAGTATACATAAAGACTGTGTAATAACACTGCAAGCATCAAGTAGACACCGTTTATTCTGCTCTCCAAAGGTTCACTCACACCACGAGCTCTTGTGGTAGGGTAGAGGCAGGGGAGCTAGAGGGAAAAGCATCCACTGGGTCATCAGAAAAGTTGCAACGCATTTTTGCAAAGAAAAACATAGAAAAATAATATATCATGACTTTTCCAAAGACCCAATATTATCTGAAGGCTTGAGTTCCAGTTGGTTCTGCCATGAACTGGCTTCTTTAACTTTAGGCCAGCTATGTAGGATCCTGTGTCACAATTTTTTCAGTTAAAAATGTAGGCAAACAAGGATATGTTGATATCATGCTGTCTTATTAGCCACGAGAGTGCTTAAGAGTAAATTTAAGGTGGTATAATGGAGAGCAAGGTGCTATTTCATATTCAGTCAGAAACAGCATGTCTGCTTAGCTAGGATATTGTTTAGATGGACTGCACCCCCGCCCCCCCTTCCTGTTTAAATCAAAACTTTGGATCTTTTCAGTCAGTTTGCTTCTGCCCAAACATACAGAACTGTGCATAGCCCGTCCCCACGAACAGATTCGTGTAGTTCGCATAATTGTGACGCTAAGATGACCATGGAAGTGGTTCGACCGTCCATCGGAATAATCTCTTGAATAACAAACCAGAGAGTGTAGCACCACGTAGGGAGTTGTGTGTACCCGTTACTCACTGTTACCATGGTTTCTTTCCCCCCAGGTTTTAATAGGATATTGTTGTTCCTTTACTGGAGGTTTACTTTATTTCCTGCTGTTGTGAGCTCACGGTATCCTTTCTAACAGACTCACCTGTCACGAAGGGCGTCTGTCCGTTATCCATCTTCCTGTCTGTCGTTTCCCTTCTGCTTTGTCCCTCACTCAGGGTGATGTCGAGAAGGCGTCTCATTAATTCATTTCCATGTCCTGTGACCATCTTGACCATCCCCCAAATGAAAGGAACATGGGGCGGTCCCCATCTAGAAGCCTCGTGTCCAGACTCCCCAACACGTCTGAGACTCCACACACACAGCACACGTATGACACAGCATGTGTACAGCCCAGGGTGTGAGAAGGATGATCGAGCTCTCTCTGCTCGCTGGACAGATAGAAATGTTTTTCTTTCCTCGGTCATGGTCTATTTTAGTATGTTTTAAAAACACTCTCTCCTAATAAAAATGTCAATAGCCCAAATGTTAACTTCTGTAACCTTCCTGTGCACAACCCGTATACGCTACTCACTCCCTGTCTTTTCGTCATCTCCTTTTTCAAGCTAGGGAAGAATCTTTCGGTATTTTCTTTCTCTGATTCAAAGATGGTTATTCTAATATTATTTATAGTAATAATACATAGGAAATAAAGAAAGCCTGAGCAGTGGTGTAGTCATCACCCTGCAGCTTTGATCTGCCCTTTCGCCTTCAGTGCTTTGGTCAGGCGGCGTGACGCGTGGAGGAAAGAGCCCGAAACGTGGGGTCATTAGCCCCGTCACTTCCCGAGGGCATGGCCCGGAACCACTGCGACCTCTTTAGGCTTATGTTTGCATTTGGAATCGAGGGTACTAATGATACCAGCTAGAGAAAGATGGTGTGAGGCAAATGAAATGTGTGCGCGGCTGTTACAAACCCGTAAAGTATGGTATAAATGAATTTTCCAAGGTTGTTGCAGTTTTTTCCACACTCTGAAATTTAAAAGGGCTTCCTGGTGCTAGTCCTTTGAGCCCGTGTGTAGTCTGACCGTGTCACTCCCACGTAGGGGAATAAGGCTGTATCATCCTTGACCCGGAAACACTGGAACAGGATCGTTTTGTGATTCAGTTTTGTTCCTATTCTCAAAGTCTTAGTTCCAGGAATGTAAGCTTTTGTCACACTCAGTAACGCCAAAAATCGTTCTAATAGTCACCTGGGAGTCCTCAGGAGACTGTGGAAATAATTTGGTCACTAAATTCTCATATTAGCAACTTCGAAAGTTGCTATCCCGTCACTGGGCAGCGGCAACGTGAGCGCTTACCTTCCCTGTCATTTTTATTTGGGTATTATCAGTTTAGAAAGGTCACCATGGTGGCCGCTACCAGAGCCAAGATGCCTATTCTCCAGTGGACAGGAAGTTCTTTCTCTTTGCTTTGCTGGAGCTCGTGTGCCTTTGTCAGAGACAAAGTACCTCTCAGTGGGACACAGTGACACTGCAGTCCTTCTTCTTTCATGCCTGCAGGATTTGGGGTGCACATACACGGCCAAGCCACCAGGCCTAGGATTTGAACCACTGCTGAATGTGGCATCCAGCTCCCTCTGCACTGTGTTCAGCCAGTGCGTTATGAGGTGGGCCTAAATTTCTTAAAAAGAAAGAAATGACGTCTCCACTAGGGCTTCTGCTCGTGCATTCTTTGTTGCTATTTATTTTGCTGTTCTTTATCCTATTCAGACTTAATCTTTATACAATGCTTTTCTCACTTTCAGCTTTGTTCCCGCCATGTTAGTGAGTATCTTGGGAGTTCCATTGGGTCTACAGACCTTGGGCTGCCTCTACTTGGCTTTAGCTCTTAGCTTGTTCCTGCCACCACCTTGCTATAAAGGGGAATTTGTTGAGTCCAGTGGCATCCTCGACACCACTGTAGGTCCCGTGCCTGTGGCCGTGTTGACTGACGTGTGCTATGCCGTTTAAGCCAAATCCTGCCTAGAAAATTATATCTTTAGGCATCTCATTTCCGGTGTAAAAAGTGTGTCTTCTGTTTCACTTCCTGCTGTGCAATTTGTCTCGTTGCTACACCTCCATTCAACCATTATTGTTGTTCTCTCCTAGAGATGATTGAAGGCAGCATCCCTTTATATGACACCCCTCTATAACATACACTCCTATTTGCAGAATTTAGGTCTTTGGTCTTAGCTCAGATTTTTATTAGAATCATCACTTTCCTATTTGCTACTCAGTTCTTACACACTTGTTATGTTGGTTTAATGTTGGTACAGTGTTTAAAAGGAATCCATCTTTACTTGTCAGAAGTATATTTATCCAGTGTTTCTATAAAGCACATCATGTTACAGACTGTATAAAGCCACTATTACAAAATCTCATGTGTGTTTGTGAAACAGTTTTTGTCTATGTATGTGTATGCGAGAGAGAGAGAGGAAGAGAGATTATATGTTAGGAGGGGAAAATGAGAAAAATTGGATGCATAAATAATTTACATTATACTTTAAATTGCCATACACAGATACATAGGCTTACATACATAAATATTTATACATACACACCTTTTTTTGTACAAATAAAAATTTGTCCATACACAAATGTATGTTGTCTGTACATTTCCCAGAAAAGTGTATTTCTGTTTTAACTCGTAGGTTTGTAATTAACATTGGCATTGAAATAACCATTTTACCATGAAAGTTAATCATTTATATTTTTATCAGGGATAGGATAATTAGGAATTGGAGTGATGGAATAGATAGCAATTTTATGACAAAATGTGAAGCAATTTTCCAGTCATTGGCATGAACAATTTGGCAGAGAAGTTGCCCAGAGATGATATCACATAATGACATTTCCCAGAAAAATTATGTAATGAAACATTTCCAAAAATATGGTTGACCAGCACAGTGCAGGATTATGAAACATGTGTCATTGACCAGAAACTGTGGCTCCTTACATGTTGCAGAGGTGCAAGAAGTTGGAGGCAGACTTCTGAGATTTTTAGGTCACCTGTTTATTAAGAATTTAGCCAGTATTTATGCTGAAGCAAGCAGGAAAACTCAACACGAGATTAATTATTCTGTTAAAATTTTTTTCTAGTCTCCTCCATGCCATTTGAGCCAGAGCCCATATAGAAAATTATATTCCATGGCATTTTAGGTGCAAAAGAAACTGAACTATTTGCTTATTTACATAACCTAAGAAAATGACCTACTTGACACATCCTCCTGTCACAGGGTAATATTTAGGAAAACCCACTGTATCGTGTGGAAAAAATGTGTATTTAGATGTTCTTTAAAGCGTAATGCCATGTCCAGAGACTTCTGCGTGTAAATGGCATTGGTAAGAATGTAGATGATTAACAGCTATTCACTGAGCAATGCTGATCGACAGATGCAATCACGAAATCCATAGCGTGTCAGATTTTTGTACTGTAGGTGACACGTGCATAGTGCCATTTATTTAAAGTAGATCGAGATAACCTTGCCAGCCAACTTTTTATTTATGAAAAACACTGCTCTTAATGCAATAAACAAACTAGCATCTTTTGGAGCTAACAACAAAGAAGATAACTCCATGTGGCCCCTGTAGTGGACCATCTTCAACTGCCTCAAATGTTTCCTTCTGCCCTCGAGTTCCCACTGCCATCCTCCCATCTGCCCACCAGGAGCCTCCATCTTTCATTCTCTAGTCCAGGAGATGTGGATTTCTGACTTTCAGAATCCCATTTAAGAACCCCTCTCTCCAGACAACTAGCTGTGGTCAGCACTGAGACTGCTTTCCTCAGCTGCGTTACCCAGATGGGTTTTTTTGTGCTAGCTGTGTTTGTGCCCATCCAGGACCCTGGTCTGTCTACGTCTAGTTCCACACTGGCAGCCAAATGCCCCATGATTGTAAACTGGGGTATGTTCGTGGTAGAGGCAGGGATCCTCAGTGGTGCCGTGAGAGGGGTAGAAGTCAGCTGGAAAGCAGTCTCAGTGCTGAGGAGACCTTAGGATACGGTGGGGATTGCGGCCAGCCGCACCGCTCTTGCGCCATCTGAAGGAGGCGCTGCTCTCAGCTTCATCCCATCTCTACAGGGTAGGGAAGAAATCACGTGTTGCCAGAACTTCTAGTTTGTAAGCGAAGCCAGACATTTTGTTTTGCTTTGTTTTCTTTTGTTTCGTTTGAGAGGTCTCCATATATTTTTCAGTGTAGCTTTAGTTTATAACTTTTTTCCATTTCAGAGGTTTTTTTTGGATAAACTCAAAAGTCAGCAGTAGTTTAATGAGCTCCTGTGTGTCACCACCCAACTTGTTTCTTCAGTGCCTTTGCCTGCTCCACCACCCCACAATGATTTTGAAATCAAGTTCAGACTGTATCCATTTCACCTATAACCCACATTCCCATCATCACACACCAACCGCAGACCAACAAATAATAATTCCGACTGTTCTCAAAATCCAGAATGTCTCCATTTTCTCCTTTGTCCCCAAAATGAATTTTTTTTAGTTGATTGCAATTAGAATTCATCATGGTCTGCTTATAATGTTGGGTTTATATGTCTTAGATTTCTTTGAATCCATAGGTTTTTCATTGATCTTTTCCTCCTTTTCAAGGTATTTGCTAGAGTGATTTTCTTTTGTCTGTAGTGTTTCCCACAAGTACGAACTTGGCTGGTTGCACCTCAGTTATGTGGCTTACTCAGCTTCATCAGATACAGGTTCAGTTTTCTGACAACACAGTTTTAGAGACAGTGGCATGCTCGTTTCTTAGGAAAGCTTCATGTCTGGTGTCTCTCTGTGGTGACTGCCACATAGATCCTTTGGTTGATAGGTGGCTCTCCTATTTCTAAACACTATTTGGCCTCTCCCTGGCATACACACACACACAAAGACACATATTGCTTGGGTCAGATGCAGCCCGTGAGCCACCCGTGGGGGAAGTCTAATGTATTCAACTTCAGGCTGGAGCTCTGCCCATGTCTGGGACTTTCTGTGATTCATTTTAAGTAATGTAGCTCCCCGTGAGCCTATCCTGACATGTGGAAATGAGCTCGCCAGACCTACCATTGGGTTTTTACCATCTCGTGCCAGCTTAGGTGGGTGCAAAGAGGAGCGTTTCCTTCGTGGGAGGGTGGGTGGAGAACATCCCGACCATGAGCACTGTTCGTTTTGACCAGATGTCATGATGTTCTTTCCGTAGGTCAGTCAGTCCTGTATACAATAAATACATATTTCACCTTCTGGGCTAGAAAGTAAACATTTCTGTTAGTACTTTTGACTTGCCTGACCGCTCTGATTTTTTTTCTTTTTGTTACGGATTTTGTGAAGTAATTACATTTTTTTTCATGTTATCAGTAGCTGGATTTTAGAGTTCATGCTTTTGGGATGGAGAGAGCAGAGGTGGACTGTGGGTATGTAGAGTGACATGGCTGCAGGATGAACAGAGGAGCAGGCAGTGCAGTACAGTGAGCGGTTAGATTTCCGGTGCTGAGCACATCCTAGTTGTGTGCTTTGGGGAATTCACTTCACGTCTCCAAATCTAGGTTTCCTTCTATCTGAAATAGGGTTAGTAGGATTTCTCCGCCTCATTGAGTGGGTGGTTATAAGGCATGTGGATGTCAACTCAGTAGCGTCATCCTTGCATCTTCATTTTAGGCCACAGAGGCTTCTTTGTTGTCTTTTTAAAAGAGTATGTTTTCCGTTTTTAAAAATAAATTCCCAGTGTTAAAAAAAAGAGGAAAAGTAGAAAAGAAGATGGTAAAACTCAACACAAGCCTATTTGCTGTTTGAAAGAGGGTGGCATTACAACAGCCCTTCCATGAA
>NW_006159935.1:2747700-2759952 GCF_000334495.1 Tupaia belangeri chinensis | reverse complement strand
CTTCCATGCAGCTTCTCTGCGGAAACCAGGCGCATATGTTCGGGGCTGAGCCAAGCGTTTTCATGTGCGGCGCGGACATCCCTGCTCTTGGCAGTCTGCGCAAAGCTCAGCATGCCCTGGATCAGCTCTACCTGAGCCCTGCCTGGGTTGACCTGGAAGAGACGCACTTGGCCGTAGTAAGCTGGATTCTGTGTGTGAAATGCCCGTTTTGTTGCCTAATGTGGACAGTGTTTTAAACAGTTCAGAGACGTCACCCGCCCTGTGTTTTGTACTTTGGTGCCGTCTCTCTGGCGCATGAGCCCCCATGACCACTTCTTGTCCCTTTTCACACATTAGCTATTAGTTCTACTTTTAGCTTTGTTTCTGAAGTCAGCCAAGAGGTGGTTTTTAGAATGTGTGTGGGGGGACCATTCTGGGGACTAAGGTTTCGTTTCCTCTTAGCGTATTCTGGTCCAGTCAGTAGACCATCTTCAAATGTGGCACAGTAGACCACATTGAGGCAACTACCCTGATGTATTCTTTTCTCCCTCTTGCTTACCATCTGAGTAGCATGCCGAGTAAAAGAGAAAGGACAGAGATTACTTAGCTCCAGTTGTGGAGTCCAAGGTCAGAGGGCCACGTGCGGGCCTTCATGCTGAGGAGGACTCTGCAGGGCCCCACGGCCACACAAGCATCACACCACAACAGGGCAGGAGCATGCGTATCCGTGTGTCTGTGTCTCTGTCCTTCTCCTTATGAAGCCACTAGTTCTCAGTCCTGGGGCCCCGCCCTGATGACCTCTCCTACTCCTAATTTCGGCCCGAAAGCCCCACTTGTTAGTACCATAGCAGGTTTAAGTTTCTACCCACCTAACATTGCAGTCCAGTTATGTTTCTAACACCGAAACTCTTGGGTGGCACGTCCCCAAGAGTTTATCCCTAAATGCTAACCATACGTAGGTCAGAACAGGACCAGCAGCTAAGAACAAGAGTCGCAGCGTTCACTGTGTAAGAAATGCTGTCATCGTTCACTGGTAAGAACCCTGATCTGATCTTCCATGATGGACCACTGACGCGATCTGTCTGTTCTGTTTTCAGGGTCTACGCCATGTACAATTCCGTAAAGGGATCCTGTTCTGAGCCAGTTAGCTTCACCACCCACAGCTGTGCACCCGAGTGCCCTTGCCCACCTAAACTGGCACACAGGAGCAAAAGTTCTCTGACCTTGCAGTGGAAGGTGGGTCGCGCTCAGTACACGGTCTCGATACCACGTCGTCTGTAGCCGTTGGAAACGTGTATTCAGCGCTATTCCAGTTTCACGGTAGTGACTGGGTTTCTACATGGCGCCTGTGTGGAACCAATTATTACAATGTGCAAAGGTGCCATTGCTGTGGGAATGGGCAAAGGGGTGAGCGGAGGGGACTTCAAAATCCAGCTTTCATTCCTTTGCAGGAGATTCGATAAAGTTAGGATCAGAAGCAATATTTTATAAATGATACAAATGCTAAAACAGCTAAATTCTATCCTTTTTTGATGTTTATTTCAACAAGCCTTTAAGGACTTATTAAAGCAATTTTTATAAAGAAAATTTTTAAAGATAAAGTAGGTTTATGGTCCTTTTGGCTTCTTCCATGGTGATTCTGAAATATTTAATATTTAAAACTGCCCGGAATTTTTAGTGTTCTGAACACATTAGGGCTTCATTCATCTTCACTAATGGAGCCCTAGGTATCAGTCATTATTTTTAAAAGGATGAATTATGTAGTTGTCTTCATGACATACAATTTACTGACTAAAAAGAACTTTTGCTGAAGAGAGAGGTTATTGTGCTTTCTTCAAGGTGCACCGTTAGCCTTTCAGCACCGCTGTGCATTCGCAAAGCGCACTGTTACTTAACTCTGCAGTAATTATTTCTGTATGGCGATATCTTAAAGCACAGATTAACATGTGCAGTAAGTAGCGGTCATGAAACTAGACAGTTTGGGGGAGAATACTAAAGAGGTAGGATGGCGAGGAAGAGCCCCAAATATTTTGTCCAATTGATCTGGGGCATTGGTTGGAGCAGCGTGACTCCTGGTGCGCAGCGAAGCGTGGACTTCAGCAGACCCCTCCGTGGGGACAGCTGCGTTCCTTCCGTAGCCAGTGGCCAGCATCAAGTGTGGTGTTTGGACAAGGGGAAAGTTTAAACTGGCTTAGACTCTGAACTATTTCATTTTCCTTTCTGGCTGCCAGGGATAATCCAGGTCAGTGATTTCCCACCTTACTAGTGTTTTCACACCCAGCTGGGCATTGTCGTTTAATTGCTTGGAGCATAAATATCCATTTAAAAGTGTGTTCTACATTTATACATATGTGTGTAAATAGATCTTTTCTTAAAGAAAGGATTAAAATCCGTTTAGTTTGGAAAACAGAAGGAATATTAGCAGAGGGACCCCAGGGTCTTGTAAACCTAAAGTTGGGAATCACTGATACATACTCTGCTTAAAACCTGGATGGAAAATAAATAAACAGATAAATAAATTCAGGTCTCAGACAAGCAGCAGCTTCAAGAAGAAGTTCTATTTTCTTTTGTTTAATTGCCAGAGCGTGCGTGGACTCGCCAGCGAGAGATGGAGTGAGGCGGAGAGGGAGGAGGCACCCCTGGTGGGGAGGTGGCCGCACCGCAGTCCCTCTCCTCCATGCCTCCGTCCTCTCAGGCTTCCACGCACAGGCACACATGCCCAGTGTGCTGCTCAAGCCACCAGGCTGAGACCGGAACCGTAGGCAGCCACGTGGGATCCAGATTTCTTAACCACTAGGCTATGGACCGGCCCAAAAGAGTTTTCTCATCGGAAGGAAACTGTCTCACGTTTTCTTTCTCCCTTTTCTTCCGGGAACCTTCTCTGGCCGTCAATCTGCTCTCAAATCCACAAAGACACTGAAAAAAGGAGAGAGATCTTCTGACCTCTTCCTCTTAGTCAGCAACGGTCATAATTTACACGGGAGATAATAAGGCAAAACGAGAACCAGTCAGTGTACCAATCCGCCAGGAATTAGGGTGCGTGTGCTCGCAGGAGAGAGTGAACAAGAGAGAGTGAGAGGGAAACTGAGAAATCACCCCCCAGGGGAGATAGCCATGCCACAATCCCTTCTCTTCCATTCTCCTGGTATCTTGGGCACGCACGCACACGCGCCTGGCATGCTTTTCAAGTCATAGGATCCGGGACTCAAACTGTGGTCGGCCATGTGGAAATCCAGTAACATAACCACTATACCATCTGCTGGCCCCCAGAAGAGGTTTTTAAAATTAATTTAGCATTTACTGAGCTCTGGGGGAGGTCATTATTCAGAATTCTAGAGCAACAGTGACTGTTTACGGGGTTCTTCCTATAAACCGGGGTAGGTGAGAAGAGGAACTTGTGTATATAATTCTGAGTATTTATCACATCTGCCTATTCTTGGAAAAAGCAACTAGACACTGATTTTAGGCAGCTCACACCAGACCACACATGGCAAAACGCTGAGCTGGGGCTCGGGTGCAGCTGGAGGGACCCGGGCTACCTTTCGTAGGGGTAAGGCATCCAGATATTCTTTGGGCATCCAGATATTCTGGGGATGCCACAATCCCTTCTCTTCCATTCTCCTGGTATCTTGGGCACGCACGCACACGCGCCTGGCATGCTTTTCAAGTCATAGGATCCGGGACTCAAACTGTGGTCGGCCATGTGGAAATCCAGTAACATAACCACTATACCATCTGCTGGCCCCCAGAAGAGGTTTTTAAAATTAATTTAGCATTTACTGAGCTCTGGGGGAGGTCATTATTCAGAATTCTAGAGCAACAGTGACTGTTTACGGGGTTCTTCCTATAAACCGGGGTAGGTGAGAAGAGGAACTTGTGTATATAATTCTGAGTATTTATCACATCTGCCTATTCTTGGAAAAAGCAACTAGACACTGATTTTAGGCAGCTCACACCAGACCACACATGGCAAAACGCTGAGCTGGGGCTCGGGTGCAGCTGGAGGGACCCGGGCTACCTTTCGTAGGGGTAAGGCATCCAGATATTCTTTGGGCATCCAGATATTCTGGGGAAGAGCAGGTCCAGGCATGTTTTTGAAATATGATCTGACTCCTCTCTCCCCCTCCCTCCCTCCCTCTCTTACTTTCTTTCTTATTTAATTTATTTCTTTTATGGGAGACAGACAGAAAAATCCGCATCTTTAACAGGGTCTCCCAGGCTGTGATTTTCTTCCCAGTCTCCCAGTATCATAGATGCCTGCACCTAGTGAGTCCAGGTTGACCAGGAGTCTGACCCGGGGCCCCCGCCATGGTGCCACTGTTGAGCAAGCGCCCTTCCACCTGTGCCATCCCGGCTCCTCTTTCTGACTGCCTCCACTCTCCCTTAGTTCCCCTGTCTCTCGCCCTCACCATCCCGGTGCTCCGGCAGAACCTGCAGGGACACCCTAGCTAGCCAGTCTTAATTCTGCAAGGTCCTCTTTCCTCCCAGAGCCCTCGCTTCCCTTCCCATTGTTGAAAACTTATTTTCTTAATGAAGCAGATCTCAGCATGCTTTGAAGAGGAAAGAAAATGAGGAAACTTCTTTTTATTAACCTGAAGAGCAAATAGCCTCTGGCGAAGGGAGAGTTACTGCCGCAGATCACTTTGTAATCTCTAACATCCAGAAATAAATGGGGGTCGATATAAAAATCCAGTCCTGACGGTGCCCCGGAGGATCCCTGGCAGTGTCTATCTCTCAAACGCCTTTCCCCCTTCTAGACTGGAATTGGGCCTTTTAGGAGCCAGACAATGCTGCAGCAATCAAATGGCATGCTCTGTGAGGCAAGCCATGGGGAAGGTTCCAGATCCCTGTCTGGAGTCCTCTCTGAATACACCAGGCACTGTGTGTCAGGGATCCATGGCTGCCTGGCGTGGAGAGCCACTGGGTGCTCTTGCTCGCTCACTCATGGAGGAAATAAATACATGAACTTAAATAAAGGGTCTCTTAAAATGTATGCCCCGTGGAAGTAGGGCGCTGCGTTGTTAAAAGGGCAGCGGTGGGGGGGTAGGTCGGCCTGGCTGTTTGCAGGGTGTGATTACTGCCAGCGAGGGCTCCACCTCCGGCTGAGTCCTGTTACGTGGGGGTGTGATGACGTTCGACTAAGGAACTTGCACGCCGCTGTGGGATTGGTGCCCGGCAGGAGCACGGAGCTGTGATCGACACTGAGTTTAAACCAAGTTGGGGACTCCCAGGTTTTGTCTGTGAACAACTTTCTCTAATCTCATTGTATGTATTTATTTTTTTAGGCACCAATTGACAATGGTTCAAAAATCACCAACTACCTTTTAGAGTGGGATGAGGTAAGCAAATATTCCTACTCACCCATGTAAAACACTGTTTAAAAATTGAAATTACCAAGCGTGGTCTTGACTGGGGCTGAGGGTAGATTACGGCATAAAGATCCTTTCGGAGGTGCCTGTGTGTGTGTGTGTGTGTGTGTGTGTGTGAGTTTATTTGTAAGCGATGCCACTGATAGATAAAGCAGGGTCTTATCTAGGTGGGGTTTCTGGTGTCTAGCCAACCATTCATTTGTATTGAAAATTGGCTGCTTCGTCATCTTACTATTGAGGAGGTTTTGAGAAGATAAGCACACTGTGGTTTGGGAAGGATAAGCTGCTTTTCCACTTTGGACACCGTGTGTGTCCTTTGGGGTGCACTGTGGACTGTTAGCGGGCCATGGAGGTGTCCCAGAACCTTGCTGTGCACACCTGTGGGTGAGGCCATCCGAGAGCAGGTACCTTCTTTGCCATTCGCGTCACCAGATGCCCTTGAATGGCATCCATGGTGGCAGCTCCTACTTTTCAAAGCCAGTCTGAGCCGAATGGTGACCTGGTCTATTTCCAGCCAAGAAAATGCTACACACACAGCATCAGGCACCAGCCGGGGATGCAGAAGCCTTCTGTGTCTAAAAACCACCTGTCCTTTTTGTTTCTGCAGGCCATAATTCTACTCGCTTGTTTTCCCTTGTTTTATTCTGTCTTTCTGTGGTTGAATAAACAGGCTAAGGATTTTAAGAACAGAAACTGTGGGCTTGGGGAAGAAATGCACGCTACCCCGTCTTTGCACTTAAATTTGGGGGGATGGAATGACTCAGGACATAAGCGTGGGCAAAAAGTGACTCGTCAAGTGTGGAAAAATATTTAACCCAGTGTAGACTGAAAATTGGATGAAATTCTCTTGATGAAATCTTGATGGGAAAGAGGGGCCCTTCAGTGCTTTGTGTAGAAGCACATTTTCCATCCGGGCTGCATCTGGACAGCTGGAGTTCCAAGTTACCAGAAACAATGACCTATTGTTCTTAGGATCCTCGTGATTCAGTTCGCATGTGCGGATTGGTGAGACCTGCCATAACCAGCCCGTGTTACGGATTTGGTAGATTCCATTTAAGGTGATTTGATTGGAACGTGAAACCACCACCGTGGCCCTGATAGATTTTTCCAGAGCCCAGAATGTTGGATGGAGCGTGAGCGGTGGTGCCGTGGCAGCACATGCTGTGGGAGGCTGACCCAGGTGGGATCCAGGTTCTCATCTGCTGAACGCCCCGCAGTCTGCCAGCACGTGCGCCCCGTGATCCGTGCTCATGAGGGCTGGAGTGCAGCATTGGGCCCCGCAAAGGGATGATCGCTCTCACCCTCGCTCTCTGTGTCACCCTCTTCCCCCTTTCTCTGTCTTTCTCATTCATGGAAAATAAACAAATACACACAAAAAAAGGTTGAAAAAGGTCTTGGATGACCCATGAGCATGGAGGGACATCGCCCCACCCCCCACCTGCCCCGCAGTAAGGAGGAGAGAGTTTAATGCTGATCTGTTTTACGTGTGGGTTTGTCGCACTGGCCTGGTGTTTTTTCTCCTTTCTTGAGGTTCTGTATCAGGATGGGCTTGATAAAGACAAGACTCCGTTTCATTTCAGACATGCTCTCAGGGAACTGTGTGTGTGTGTGTGTGTGTGTGCGCGCACGCACATCTGTCCATCCTGTCCTGTCCTGTGTTGCTTTCTGCTGCTCCACCTGGCACCACATCCTCCTATGTTCTGGAAGGTCAGGAAAAAAATGAGCACGTGAACAGGAGACCTCTGAGGAAAACTCGGGTGCAGGAAATGGTGATGGTGACCCCGTTGCTGCCCTGCCCACAGAATCGGAAACCGAAGTGTCCTGGGTGGCACGTCAGTGCACCATGGCACCGGTGACACGGGGAAGCCACATCAGGACCATGGAGGCTCAGCACAGCCCACTGTGGGCAACTGGTCACAAATGTCAGATGGTCATGGTGGCCCCTGCCTTCCCCTGCTCAGTCTCTGTGCCTCGTCTCCTCTTTTCCATCTAGATTTTCTGGCTTCCCCCTTTCTTTCCTCTTTATTTTCTCTCCCACCTTCAGATTCCTGCGTTTTGGTGAAGGTTCCAGGTTAATCGACTCACAGCTATCTTGCCACACTCGGGAATCATCTTGTATTCCGTAGCAACAGTCACCTTCTAGAAAGACGTTAAGGGGGAAAATAGAGAGGCAAGACATTTATGGGACACAGAATGGATGATCTGTTACGGTAACGTGTATAGTATCCTCAACTGGACTGTTGTGAAGTGTATTCATGGTGGGAAAATTCACTGTGTAAGCTAAGTGATGTATAGTGATTGAATGTATGAAAGAAATTAAATTAAAAAAAGAAAGAAAGAAAAATTGAAACTCTGTGAAGTGCACCCTTCCTTCAGGTGCAGAGAGCTCCCTGGCAGCGGAAGGTAATTGAAAGAGCACCAGGATTAGGAGGTAGCAGTTCTTTTTCAGGTTTGATGCCGTGTAGCTTGACCGCACTGTCCTTAGCCTGCCCGAATGTGAATTGGCAGACGTCAGCCCTGTCCCATCCACGTTGTACCTGTGATCTCAAGACAGATTATTTAAGATGATCTCTTCTGATCTCAAAATATTCTGAGACTACTTTAGAATCCTTTCCACTGTTGTGTGGCCGGCTCATTTATTAACAATTTCAGCATTTATGGCGTGTACTCGCAGAGCCCTGACACCACACCCTGTCCTGTAGGGGAGGTGCAGTGTAGGACAGGAACCCTCCTGTGCTAACTGGAAACACTAACGTGGGTGTACCCTCTCGTGCCTCTGAACAGGAACTAGGGAAGACCAGTACGTGCTGTTCAGCCCCTCCGTCTGGTCCCCCATCAAGATTTAAGAGTGGCCCCATTGGGTTTTCTGGCAATGAGATTACAAAGAATAAACCACGTTGTTCCTGCCCATCCAATCATGCCAGAAGTCTAGGTCTTGACATAGCTGTCTTGTCTGTGCTACTGTTTGGGGTTAATGTCGGGCTCAGGACCCCTTGGGGGCAGCTCAGTTGAGTGGGTCTTTGCGTCCCACATCCCTGCTGCCTAGACCTTGCTTTGAAGAAAGAAAAGCACAGGCACATCCAGAGGAGGGCAGCACCTGGCCTGCGGGGGTCAGAGACACGGAGTCTCTGGCTGTCCCTCTCACACAGAGTGTCTGGAGTACCTTGTAGAGTCAGGTACATCTGGGACCAGGCCTGATTCCAAGCTCCGCCCTGGTGGAGTGCAGTCGGGCAGGAGAATGGGAAGGAGAATTGGATTCACTGTCATCCTACCCAAAGCAGACTTGGAGTACAGAGAGATTGTGGGTGCACAGAGGGACAGGCACCGCTCAGAGTCCCAGCCAAGGCCCTGCCCTGTCCCTGCTCTCAAACCTGTTCTGAGAATCATGAGACTTCGAGGCAAGGCGCTTCATTCACACGCATGCCACTGCTACTACGTGGGTGTCCCCTGTGGCCCCATGTCTTTTATTATGGTATAGCAGCACTGGTGAGAGTTCCAGGGGACGTGTTCCTTTGTTCATTTTGTACTTGCCGTCCCGATAAAATGACCAGCTATAAAAGTCTGAGATTCTTGGTAATTAAGAGCTCAGGACATCAAGGTGCGCTTTGCAGACTCTCAGAGAAAGGCCTTCACCAGTGAACGAGGGGCCTCTATTTCCGCCAGGAACAGGATCAGTGTGCCTGACTGGTCTTTTTGGGACAATTCAGCTTCATCAGTAGCTAAGTGCATGCGGTCTCTGAAGCCCTGGGCAGGTGGGTCCTGATGGAGAACAGAAAGACAGCGTGGGGGAAGCTGACACGCCATCTCTTGTAAATTCGTGTTCGCTAATTTTGCTTCACTGTTGCATAGAACTCACTTAGAAAGTAATAGTTCTATAAGGGGCCTAGCCTTCGTTTTCTTCACTGATAACTAGATAACCTCCTAATGGTTAAGTCAATATAGCAAGTCATTAAGTCTGGCATGGCAGTGACAACCGAAGAACGGGATGTCCGGAGTCAGTGGCTTTCACTAATGCCCTCCGTGTCTGTATTCACCTGGAGCAGGTTCACTTTCCTGCTCAGAACGGTACCGTACCGCCTTCCTGGTCGCATTGCCTCATGGCGGACACTCAGATGTGCGTTAGCGTTTAGACCCCTGGGCTTTGAGAACTGGCCTGTTCTGCAGATCTCTAGCCGCCGTTTCTTCCTTCGGGGGATCCCGTTATGAGCAGCAAGGTCCTCGGTCATTTTCAAAGCAGTTTTCTACTTGATGGTCAGATGAGCCATCCTCGTATGTAACTTCTCCGGGGCCTCAGCGTGGGCCAGCCTATAGCCTAGCCGTGCGCGAAAGCGGATTCCGTGTGGCCAGCCACCGTTCAAGTCCACCTGGTGACTTGAAAAACATGCATGCACACGCCCCAAACCCCGACGGGATGGAGGAAAAAGGCCTGCAGCCTGGTCACCCCCGGAAGGCCACGCACACGCTTTTTCTCTCTTTCTTACTCTATCTGCCGAGCACACACGTCCTCTGGCAATAAAAAATAACTAAGTGAACTCGTAAGTGGTCGTCATTCTGAAGTCCAGCAAAGAAGGCAGGTCTGAAGTTTCTAGGGGTTTCTTTCTGCTAGATCTGAGAATTACATCTAGTGCAGATTTTAAATAAAAAAATTTAAAAATGCAAGAATTTTAAGTTTAATCCAGAATTATGAAAAATATATTAAGTTTGTTCTTAAAAGTGAAATATTGCTTCGGAAATAGACTTGCCAAGGTAGGGGATCTTTCCCACCAGGTAGAGACTTGGTGGGAGGAGGCTGTGGAGGTGGCGCTGAGGGGACCCTTGGGCCACTCCAGGCTGATCCCCGTGACCATCCTAGCCCCTCCATGACAGCCTTCCAGTTACCTTGGGCCCCTGTGTTTTATCTGTGCTTGATGACATGTCAGTATCTAGTAGAGGGGTGAGTCTTTCTAGAAGAGGCCGTGGAGGGAGAACAGAGGACATGGAGACCTTTTAGGGGGTTGGGGACCGTTGAAGAAAGAAGAGCTGAGGGGCTTTGGGTTGAATCATTCATAATACTTGCCCAGTATGTTTTAACGCTTCTGAAAAGATGGTGATTTGGCCTTTTCTTTAAAAACTTGAATTAAAAAGGTGAGCCTCGTGGTTCTTTTCCATTTTAGGAAAAATAGTGAGTTCTGGAAAGGACATATGTGTGAAAACTTACTTGCTATTTGAATTTGTGCTGTACTAACGGTACTATTGTGACTGACTCCTCAGAGCAGACGGAGGTCCCCCAAGGTCCTGCTGTGACCGTGTGGCGTGAATTCATGTTGGTGATAGCCCTCGGTTCTTTGGAGTTTCCCTAACGAGGCCTGGATTCATGTCTTTGCTTTGTCTCTAACTAGTCAAGCAAAAATAGAGTCATTATCTCAGAGCTGTGTGAAGACTGAACGGTGTGAAGGGAATATGACATTCTTGTATCCGGAACTTTAAAGGAGCCCTGAGGGCCAGCCCGGTGTGACAGCAGTTAAGTGCTGCCCCACAGAGGCTGCAGCCTTCCCATGTGGCTGCCTGTGCCCAGGCTCAGAACTCTGAAGGGCTGGAGGAAGAGGGGTCGTGGAGTAGCCGGGCCCTGCTAGTGGGTCGGGAGGGCTGGAGGGTGTCTCGTTCTCATCTTCCCCACATGCCCCGTGACACACAGAAAGCCCTGAAGCACCATTAGTTTGAACTAAATAAAAACTGAGGGGACCAGCAGTTGGCGTAATGGCTATATCTCTGGACTCCCATGTAGTTGACTGCAGTTCGAGTCCTAGAACCCGTGGCTTAAACTCACACTGGGGGCTTGCGCATGCGTGCTCAAGATCCCGAGAGGAGAAGGGATTAGAGCATGGCCATCCCCCCTGGGGGGTGATTTCTTGCTCTCTATCTCTCTGTCTCTCTGTCTCTCTGGTGAACGCATGTGCCCGATAGCAAAAACCTCTCCAAAAAAAAAAAACTCACCTGAGCGCTGACACCAGGGTTAGGGAGAGAAGTGAACTGGCTGTTATCTTCGTTTCTGGACGTGACGTGTAGGGCTGTAGGGAGGGACAGAGAACAGGCTTCTGAGAGTTCGACTGGTGGAGAATCTCCCCACACGGGACTCGGCCTGCCCAGGCAGCTCGCATCTGCTTGCTGGTGACGAGCGAGCCGGCACAGCCGTCACCTGTGGGGGACTGGGGAAGCAGGGTCACCAGAGACGTCAAGAGGAGCACAGTGCACAACTGAGAGCGCGGGGAATCATCGGCAGACCAGGCCCAGCCGGCCTGCTGCAGGAACCTCGGGGGTGGGGGTGGGAAGGGAGCTGTCCCTGTCTTAGCTTCGGCACATTCCGTCCAGGAGGAGCCGGTTCAGCTCCTCGGGGGTTGAGCTGGCCCTGTAAGAAGTGCGTGGTGACCAGTGTGAGTCAGACTCCCGCTCAGCTTAGGCGGCGGATGGTTAGTGCTGATAATCTCTCGGAATGCTTCTTGGCATGAGTGGATTTGCACAGGCTTCCTGGTTCCATCACAGCTGTTCTTGGAATGGGGGGGAGCAGAGCATCCACAAGCAACTTCTTGGGGCCCGCAGACCTGGCTGACTCCGCCTCTCCGCGGTGTCATACGCCGTCCTAGGTCGAGCTGGTCCATGAGACGGGGACCTACCTCGCCCCGCACCGCACCTGGCGGACCTGGAGCCGGAAGGTGCACCTCACACGGATCCATGAGCTCTCTGCTGTCCTTGGTGATGCCCCCGTGGGGTCGGGGTGGGTCCTGGGGTCGCGGGGCACTCTGTCCATCACCGATCACCACTGACACAAGTGCCCTACGCCACATCCGGGACCCGGCAGCAAGGCATGGTTAGTGGGTCCCCAGGGATGATGCAGGGGCTCCGCCTCATGAAGGTTTTTTTTTTTTTT
>NW_006159935.1:2747148-2747435 GCF_000334495.1 Tupaia belangeri chinensis | reverse complement strand
CCTCCCACCTTCGGCCGCTCTCTGCTGTTCACCACTCGTCACGCATGCAGGGTGGGGTCGTGTGCTTGGGCAGCAGACCTGAGGGTGGGGGAGCCTTTTGGCTGAGGCTAAATTACAGATCCGACCTGGACCCTGGACCCTGGCATATCAGTCGGATTTGTCATGCCTGCTTGTCACCAGCTGGGAGATGGCCTCCCGGGGCCTAGCTGGTAGGTGAAAGCCCACTCATGCCTTGCAAGCTGCCCAGGCTGCCAGTCCCCAACGGCTCCCCCCCTCCCCCTCTGGGC
>NW_006159935.1:2741971-2745892 GCF_000334495.1 Tupaia belangeri chinensis | reverse complement strand
CAGTGCACAACGGAGAGCGCGGGGAATCATCGGCAGACCAGGCCCAGCCGGCCTGCTGCAGGAACCTCGGGGGTGGGGGTGGGAAGGGAGCTGTCCCTGTCTTAGCTTCGGCACATTCCGTCCAGGAGGAGCCGGTTCAGCTCCTCGGGGGTTGAGCTGGCCCTGTAAGAAGTGCGTGGTGACCAGTGTGAGTCAGACTCCCGCTCAGCTTAGGCGGCGGATGGTTAGTGCTGATAATCTCTCGGAATGCTTCTTGGCATGAGTGGATTTGCACAGGCTTCCTGGTTCCATCACAGCTGTTCTTGGAATGGGGGGGAGCAGAGCATCCACAAGCAACTTCTTGGGGCCCGCAGACCTGGCTGACTCCGCCTCTCCGCGGTGTCATACGCCGTCCTAGGTCGAGCTGGTCCATGAGACGGGGACCTACCTCGCCCCGCACCGCACCTGGCGGACCTGGAGCCGGAAGGTGCACCTCACACGGATCCATGAGCTCTCTGCTGTCCTTGGTGATGCCCCCGTGGGATCGGGGTGGGTCCTGGGGTCGCGGGGCGCTCTGTCCATCCGCAAGTGCCCTACGCCACATCCGGGACCCGGCAGCAAGGCATGGTTAGTGGGTCCCCAGGGATGATGCAGGGGCTCCGCCTCATGAAGGTTTTTTTTTTTTTTAATTATATTTTATTTATTTATTTATTTTTTTAACTTGACTAGAGAGAGATAGATGGAGGTGGGGTGAGGGGGAGAAAGCAAGCTACCGGGTCTAGGACCTGAACCATGGCCAGCCGTATGGGAGTGCAGTGCCTCAGCCCCCATGCCACCCACCAGCCTCATATCCTGGACTCCTCTGCCACGTCTTGGGGTGGTCTCAAAGAACCAGAGGAATCCCTTCTCCCATGGTAGCTGCTACTGAAAAAACTGGAGCAGGCAGGATTTAGCAGCTCAACGGGGTCCTTAGGTGCCAAGGCAGAGATCGAAGGGGCCCCTCTCTTAGGGACCTTCCCCCTAGACACCTCACACCTTCGGCCGCTCTCTGCTGTTCACCACTCGTCACGCATGCAGGGTGGGGTCGTGTGCTTGGGCAGCAGACCTGAGGGTGGGGGAGCCTTTTGGCTGAGGCTAAATTACAGATCCGACCTGGACCCTGGACCCTGGCATATCAGTCGGATTTGTCATGCCTGCTTGTCACCAGCTGGGAGATGGCCTCCCGGGGCCTAGCTGGTAGGTGAAAGCCCACTCATGCCTTGCAAGCTGCCCAGGCTGCCAGTCCCCAACGGCTCCCCGCCTCCCTCTCTGGACTGTCCTAGTGCATCGACCTTGTCAAAGACTTGAACCAGATGAGGTCCGATGTCTGGAGAGAGGGGTGAGGAAACTGCCGGTCTGCCTGCTGGTTTAACTCAGGATTTCGTGATCATCCTCAGCGATTTTAGCGGGCCAACCCTCTCCTACGACAGCAAAAGCAGAGTGCCTTGGATTCAGACGCGTTCCGCGTTCCGCGTTCCGCGTTCGTTTAGTGACATACAGCCACAAACCGGCCCACCCCTTCCCTTCCCTTTGAAGCGGCCCCTGCTGGATGCTCAGTAAAATGAAAAAGGCATCGCTGAGGGAGGAGTGGGGGTTGGCACAAAGAACTGGGGATCCACCCAGAGGTGGAGAGTCCCCTTCCCAGGACGCTCCCCTGTTCTGTTATATATGGCTGTGCTGAGCACACTCGGGCTGTCTGATTTCTCAAGCCAACATTTATCTTTGATGTTGCCTGGGGTCGGCCGGTGCTGGAACAACGTCTAAATATAGACGCCCAGCAGACTAAATCACAGAGCCTGGCGGAGTGAAGTTGGCCAAAGCAGCTCTACTTTTTCATGTGATTCATCACTGCTGTCTCTGACAGGGTGGACTGCCGTTTCACATGCCCAGCCCGGAATCACTCAGCCCGTGTCTGGACCTAGCAGCCGTGGGCTACAAGCACATGGCAGCTGGTGACCGAATTCCTGTAACGTACCAGCAGGCAGTTGTCAGGCCTGGTAAGAGGCGCTCAGGAAGCCAAATGCATAGCTGCAATGAACCCGTAAGAGAAGGAGGCTGTGGGACCAGCAGATGGCGTAACAGTTACGTCGCTGGACTCCCACGTAGTCGACTGCAGTTCGAGTCCTGGACTCAGTGGCTTAAAACTCACACCAGGAGCATGAGCGTACATACCCTAAATCCCGAGAGGAGAAGGGCGAGAAGGAATTGCTGTGTGGCCACCTCCCAGGGTCTCTATATCTCTGTGTCTCTCTCTGTCTCTTCAGTGAGCACACACACCCTGTAGCAAAAATAACTCTTTAAAAAAGAGAGAAAGGAAGAGAGAGGTGGCCATAGGAAGAGGCCACGGATCGAGAAAACACCGGGGGAAGTCAGTCACGTGACCGAAGGCAGCCAGTTACCATGGTTTCTGCAGCTCTGTGTTGGACATTTTCATTTTTGTGGCAGGAGTGAAGCTGTGATGTGGGGAACAGGAAGGATTGTTTCCAGTCGATTAATTTATAGGCAGATGAAAACACCAGCCAATGCCTCTATTACCGCCTGCTGTGTTGGAAATGCCCACCCAGTGTTGTTAGTGCCAGGGTCATTGGAACTGTTCGCCAGAGCACCCACGAACCCCGCAGCCTGCACAGCTCTTCCGGCAGGAAAGCACTGTCGTCTGAATTCATTGGGATGGGTGTGAATTACATGTATGATCGCTACGAGGGTGGCACGGTCCTTAGCGAGAAACCAGCCCGCCCAGAGGATTCGCCTTTCCAAGAACCGAGGGTAGCTTTCTGGGGACACTTAGTAAAGAAGGAAAAAAACTGATTTGAAAAAGTATTTTGTTGCTGTTTTCAGTTACATACTTTGTCCAAATTTACACAGACAATAATGTTGCTTTTAAACATACTTTGAGCTTTAATAATTAGTTGTATTTTTATGAAGCGAATCAAATACTTTTTATATTCTTAGCTACCAAGTTTCAGACAGGCAGATCCATCTGCAAATAGGCTTTTCCATGGGGACTCTTTCCATTACGTTTTTTTGTTTTTTGTTTTTTGGAGAGGTTTTTGCTATAGGGCACATGCACTCGCCAGAAAGACAGAGAGAGAGAGATAAAAAGCGAGAAATCACCCCCCAGGGGGGATGGCACGCCGCAATCCCTTCTCCTCCATTCTCCTCTCGGGATCTTGGGCATGCACACACACGCGCCCGGCGTGAGTTTAAGCCGCTGGGTCCAGGACTCAAACCGCGGTCGACTACGTGGGAGTCCAGCGACATAGCCATTACGCTAACTGCTGGTCCCCATTACGTGTATTTCTGAGCAGATACTCGGAGAGAGACAGAAAGCTGCTATCTTGGTGATGGTTCCACGTGGAGGTCCTTTGAAAGGTGATCTCGTCCCTCCTGCAGTTCTGGGTTATGCCATACCTACACCACCCCCACCTTGTACTTAAACATCTCCCTGTTACTCTCTAAACTTAGGATGATATTATTCAAAGAACTTTATTTTGGTCTAAGACGTAGGTCTGAGGTGACTGCACTGTCATTGCTTGGCCATTTGGTTGACCTTTATCATCTGAAAGTCTGGTGGCATTAGAACTTCAGTGAGAAGTCAGTTCAGAGAGCCCCTTACTCCCCTGGATGCTTTGAGGGCAAGGCACGTACTGAGTCCGTGTAGAAAATACAGCCTTATTCAGGCGTGCATTAAACATTCGTTCACGTGTGACACGTTCTACACCTCACCTGCCGGCTGCTTATAAGGCAGGAGGTGTCTGTGAGTTTACTGAAATTCACAGGAGTAAACCTTCATGCTTTACACATACATGGGCATCAAATCGATGAGTGTAATACTGTGAAACAAGTGATTTAAACTTAGTGGGATTGGGAATGGCTTGCTGTGCCCAATACGGCCTGCGGTTC
>NW_006159935.1:2736645-2741708 GCF_000334495.1 Tupaia belangeri chinensis | reverse complement strand
GTTCAGCCGGGTGGGCTCACTGGCCGGGACCTACGTGAGCCATCCACAAGGGCCACGGCCTGGAGCACCCCCAGCACAGCAGCCTCGGGGCAGCCAGATTTCTCTTCAGATCATACAAAGCAAAGGCTTTTCAGACATGTACAAAGACACCGCCTTGTGATAGCGGGCTTAACTTGATTGCTTTCAGTCATGAGAAATCATTGGCTGGTATTTTTTCTTTAACTTTGTGTAGAACGTGTGGTGTTTAGGTGCCGTACCCCAAGACGGTTATATGTGAGGACTAAAAGCACATTGGCTTTTCCTGCACCTGCTTCTCTTCTGAGTGATCTGGATGAAAAGAGACAAGAAAAGTGTGTACCAGAAATGGAGTGATAGAGGGGACCCAGACCTTGCACCCGGCACTGCCTCAGTAGCCTGGTGACATGCCTGAGCTCAGTTGCCGAGATGAGAGGTCATTCCTGTGTGCTCCCTCACCTACAAGTTTGGGAACCCCGAGGCAGTAAGCAGTCCTGCCAGCTAACGCCCTACCTCGCTGTTACACATGGAAGGCAGGGTTATGTGTCCTATTCTTTTGGGAAGCGCACAGTAGAAAGGGTTTTCAAAAGGTTTTCACAAAGTTCATAGAAAATGTGTATTATGGGACCAGCAGATGGCGTACTGGTTACGTCACTGGATTCCCTTATGAATGGCCATGGTTTGAGTCCCAGACCCAGTGGCTTAAAAATCACTCCAGGTGCGTGTGCATGCATGCCCAAGGTCCCAGGAGGAGAATGAAGGAGAAGGGATTGCACAGTGGCAATCCCCCCGGGGGGTGATTTCTCACATTCCTTCTCACTGTCTCTGTCTCTCTCTCCAGTGAATGCATGCACCTTATGGCAATATATATATATATATATATATCTCCAATATATATCTCCAAATTACAAAGTAGTTTGCACTAAAGTAAACTCATACTTTAATTTTTCCACCAACGTCTTGAAGTCCCCTTGTAATTCAGCAAACTTCCACTTATTTTTTAGAAGACTATAAATAAATATTCTTAGGAACTTAATTTTAATAGCTAATTTTAATTTTTTAACTGTAGATTAGAAAGAAATGGGGAAAATATTTAAGTAGATACTGAAGGGACAGAAACAAAAAATAGAGAATATGTTCCTTTAAATCTTTTTTATTTACAATTTATCCCCAAATTTTATTTTGAAGCATAAGAAAAGGTTTGGTAAGGCATTCCTCCTCTTGAGGGAAGAGAGGTTTATATCCCTGAGGTGGTTACCACATCTTTTTTTTTTTTTAAAGGTTTTGCTATAGGGCACATGCACTTGCCAGAAAGAGAGAGACAGAGAGGCAGAAAGCGAGAAATCACCCCCCAGGGGGGTTGGCCACGCCATCTCCTCTCGGGATCTTGGACACACACGCACACGCACCCGGTGTGAGTTTAAGCCACTGGGTCCGGGACTCAAAGCACGGTTGACTACGTGGGAGTCCAGCAACATAGCCATTACGCCAACTGCTGGTCCCTATTACCACGTCTTGACAATGGTTCCAGGGTCAACCGCTCTCCGCTGTGTCTACATCTGTAAGAGTCAACAGCATTTAGCTTCCAGCAGGGTCTCTTCCCTCACGCCCGCCTTTCTGCGATTGAGCCCTTGTACAGGCTAGCAGAAGGTCACAGATATTGTCACCTTTCAGAGTTTGGCGGGAGCCTCATAGGTCCCAGAGCAACAGCTGGACTCATAACCGAGAGTGAGTGAGGCTGAAGATGGTGCTCCCGGGAGGCAGATGCTGACGGCGCACGGGCAGTCTCAGGCCTAGAGGGCTGGCATGTCATCGGGATGGCGACTCGTTTCAGGATGGGAACCCAGAAATGCAGAGAGGCACTTGGTTGCCAAGGCTTCGAACGGACACCCAGCCTAAGCCATGTGGACTCCATGGCAAATAGAATTGCAGCGGCAGAGGGAGCCGGCTTCCTGAGACACTGCAGGGGGAGATTAACCATCCAGACCTCTCTGGAATGCAGACGATCGTGTAGTTCACGTCGGCAATAAAGAGGAGCAAAGGCAGGTCTGGAGCTCAGGACTGGGGAAGGACTGACTGTGCCTGCCGTGAGTATGAGCCAACCTGCCGGCCAGGCGAGCCCTTTCCTGGAAAGCAGTTTGGCCAGAGCAGAGGACAGGCACCCTGGGCCGTGGTCAGGAAACAGTTCTCGCAGTGAATTGGCACTCTGGGGCCAGGTCTAGGTGTGGCATGATAAGTTTATTTATAACTCTGAACCCAGTTGAGTGAGAAGAGGAACACGCAGAGTGGGAGACAACCGGGTTATGGGCATCCCTCCACGCCAGGCTGAGCACCTGCACATTTCTCTGCACAGTGTTCGTCCTCCGAGATGTCTTCCCATTCTAGCGATGAGTACCCTTGCCCGGAATGAGCTTGGTGCATGCCCACGATGAGATGGGAGCAAGCCGGCGGACTCGGAACATCTGCCCTGTCTTGCCGGCAGTGAGAGTTAGGCTGGAATCTGGCTGCAGGCTGTTTGGTCCATGTCAAATGGCGCCAGTGGCCCAGTGGCTAGGTCTGCCCAGAATGGCCGGTGGTGTGAGCTGTGGGCCGCTCTCACCCATTGCTCTAACTGCAGTGAAGTTTCGTTCCTTCCCAGTCGAGGACAGGAACCCCCCTCCTCATGGAGACGGTAGAGGGGTCCTAACCCTGAGAGCTTGTGGGTTGCATACCTGATCTACCAAGGGACGGAGAATCAGGGAGCTTTCCTGGAATCCCTGTCCCAACTCTTCCCTTGTGGACAGATAACACCTAGGCCTTTTGAGCCCTTCGGCCTTCACGCTTCTCCGTGTGAAAGTCTGCGAGTAGCCGAGCAGTGCAGCTGTCCGGCCGGAGCCATCTCTGCTCGTGTGCGCAACCAGATGATTGGTGACAGCAGGCTTAAAGGTTGTCAGGGTAGAGCCCATCCCTGCCAGGACCATGTTTTAATAGGAAACTTTGCACAAGATTGACTCAAGTTACTACAAAGTTCCCTGGGCAGCCACAGTGGTGCAGGCAGTAGGTGCCCCCACGTAATGCAGGAGAGCAGAGTTCAGGTCCGGGGCCCCTGAACGTGCTCGGTGTACCTGTAGGTACCCATGATCCTAGCGGCTGGAGGGGAGGTCGTGGCATGGCAGAACTTGTCGAGTGCTCGCTCACAAACGCACGCTCTCTTCCTCTTGCAAAAGAAATTAACTTTAAAAAAGGCTTTTCTGGGACCAGCAGATGGTATAATGGTTACCTCTGGATTCCCACGTAGTCAGCTGTGGTTTGAGTCCTGGATGTGGCAGCTTGAAACACTCCAGACACGTGTGCATGGGTGCCCAAGTGCCAAGAGAAAAATACCAGAGGAAGGACTGTGGCGCGGCCATCCTTGGGGAGGGTGATGGCTCACCTTCTGTCTCTCTCTCTGGCAAGCATATGCACCTTATAGCAAAACTGTCTCAGGAAAAGAAAAAAAAAAAAACAAAAAACAAAAAAAAACAGGTTTTCCTAAGTAAAGCTAGTATACCTCAGTAACCCTGTGCAGTGTAAATTAGATTTTATTAGCAGAGGGAGCGTGCCATAGATGATAATCTTTCAGAATCACTTGGAACCACGTTACCTACAAAATATCAAAGCTGTGATTTTCCATCTGTAAAACTTCACCAACAGCAGCAGCTTAGACATCTGTAATTTCTGAAAAATGATAAGCGTTCTCATTATTACTCCCGTCAACTCGTATGAACCTTTCAGTCTTCTAAAGCATTAGCTTTTTTGAACCCTGTCCATTTCTGTCAACAGAAATTGGATGATATTTGATTTGTAAATGCAGGTTTTAGCCTGGGATCTCACTTGAATTATGACTTCTCCCCATCTTCTGTACCTTTGAGCCCAAACTTCTCTCTCCTGAAGGCTCAGTGCCATCCAAGAACATGGCTGACGCCCCGTCATGGGACCGCTGGAGCCAGGCCTTCTCCATCTTTTTTATAATTAGTTATTTTTATTCATTGTTATTTTTAATTTTGCTATAGGGCACATGTGCTCACCGAACAGAAAGAGAAAGCAAACCACCAGGTCTGGGATTTGAACCGTGATTGACCATGTGGGAGTCCAGCGTCTTAACCACCATGCCACTTGGTGGCCCCAAGGCCTTCTCCATCTTACCTGTTAACCTCTCAGCCATAGATCACTTTAGCTGTGACTTATGGATATTAACTTTTTTCTTTCTGGATATCCGTTTTCTGTTAAACTCATGTCATACACGAATGTTTATATTCTAAAGCTTCTCTCATGTCCGAAATATCTTGTTAGTCTACTTCCCTTCGCTTTGGTTTTATTCTCGGGGACTTCTGAAAATTTACCCGTAGGCTCTAATTCCTTAACTTGACATGTGTCCCTCAACCCTGTCAGACTGCGTTGTCCTAAAACTTGATTTCAGGGTTCCTCCACTCGGTCTTCCCCCATGTTCCTGGGTTCCGTGCACGCAGTACATCCTAGAAGGTGTTAAGGTGGAGAGTTTGACTCTTGCTTTGTCTGAGTAGGCTGGGGTTCATTTGACAATTTGTTACTAAAATGGAATTTTTTAAAAATGTTTGCACTATCGGGAAATGTCTTGAAGGTCCCACGATGCCTCTCTTCCCAATTCTTACGTGAGCCCACATGCTAAGGCCCTTGGCAAAGAAAAGTCTAGTTCCCACCCTTGCTGCCTACCGACACGCCCTCATTTAGGCCGGTCTGGTTATCCCCATAGTGAAGCAAATCAACCTGGTAAGGAACAGACCGACTTGTATTTACTGGCTGTAGTTCTAAGCACCAGAAATGGGCAAAGGAGACCAAACAAAGACACAGAAAAAAACGAGGCATTGAAAGAGAGCCAGCGTGGAGTTTGGAAGGGCCGAGAGCTTCCGCGGCGGCAGGATGTGCTTTTCTTGCACTGTTTACTCTGAGTTCAGAGGTGGGACCGACCGGCTGAAATGGATACAGAATGTACAGGCTCAGTACAGTGTAATCAGACACTGAGCCATTAGGCAAATGTATGCAAATGAACC
>NW_006159935.1:2734924-2736614 GCF_000334495.1 Tupaia belangeri chinensis | reverse complement strand
GTCCACCTGACTGCTCAAGGTTAGAGTGGAAGGGCCCGCTGCCAGGAGCAACTAAAACCTGTTGTGCTTACCTGCATTCTCCCGTTCCTGTAGTTGTATCTGAATGCACTTCGAACCTTTGAGAAAATGAACACTGATTCTTAGAGACCAGTGGGAATCCACTCCTTTCCATTAGAAAGGCACTATCCTGCTTAGGAAGGAAGTGGAGTGGGGGGAAAGTTAGCTGGAAGATGAATGTGGCTTGGTTGTTTTTCATCTGTTCATCGGAGTGACATTCAAGCTAATCATGTGTTTGTTTTATTTTTAATTAAACCTCACCTGGAATGTGTTTTAGTGGTAAGCATTTGGAGGTCTGTGCAGAGGAAGGAAACACTTAAATTTGCTTAAGAGAAAAATGTGCTTGCTTCATTCTTTATAAAATAGAGAACTTCAAACATATTCCTGAAGCCCTGGGCCTGTCTGATGAGAATGCTAACTAAGATCCATTCAATGTGAGCATGTGGTTTTCTTTTGCGTGAGCACAGATAAGGTATTGGGGATTATGGATAGGAAATATTTGTCCTAGAAAAACTGCTGCTATGCCTCAGAGCATAGCATAAGGTAGTTAGGTATTTTCCTTACTCCTGGGAACAGACCCCCTGGGGATGTTTTAACTCCTGGAAGCCTCACATTGGGCTGAGTTGGCAGAGGGTTGTAATATGTACAAATGAATTCAGTTGGTGTCCCCCGTGTGTGCCATCCATCCTCCTACTCTGCAAGTGCTGACCCCCCAGATTGTCCAAAGCACTGTCCGGAGGAAAGCAGATGTGGGCAGGATGGTTCCAAGGTGTGTGACCAATAGTTAGGGATCAGTGAACAGACAGCTCACCGGCTCTGGACTGTATGTGGCAGTGGGAGCCACGTAGGGCAGGCAGGGAGGGAAACAGCTGCAGAGGGCTTTGTGGGGCGTGGCCAGCTGCTTAGAGGAGTCCCGGGTGCTGTGGTTCCTGGGTCAGGCACAGTTTCAGAGCCACTGGTGCTGTGGCTGCAGACAAGCTGGTTGATCAGACCAGACTGGGGAGTTTTGTCCAACTCAAGTGAGGGAAGAGAGGGCCTTAGAAATTGTGATCCTTGGGTCAGCAAGTAGCATGGAGGTTAAACGCTGGACCCCACATGGCCAGACTTGCAGTTCCAGCCCCAGGCTCAGTGTCTTGAAAATTATGCTGGGCATATGTGCAGGCCTGCCTAAAATCCCAAGAGGAAAATGGATGGCGGCAGGGGTGTGGGGGGGATCATGGCGTGGTTGTTCCTCCCTCCCCAGATTGTGAGGTGATTTATCACGTTCTCTCTCTGATGAGCGAAAGCTTAAAAAGAGGGAAGGAGAAGCAGGAGAGGGAGAAAGAAAGAAGGAAGGGAAGGGAGAAGGGAAGGGAGAAAGAAAGGAAGGACAGGAAGAAAGTTAGCTGTTAGTTCCTGAGAGAACCCAAACCAAAACCACTTCAGGCATTCCACAGGGGGCGTCGACGATCTCTCTCAACGGTAGGATTTTCTGTAGTTTCTGTATGTTAAGGACGAGATTTCTTCGTAGATGGCTGTGTGTCTAATATAGACATTTCCTGTTAGCTTTTGTTCTGCCGGCTTGCTCCTTCGTTTTCTTACGATTCATTATTTTAAAATGATGTGCATTGTTTCATTGTTTCCTTTTAGGGAA
>NW_006159935.1:2719781-2734893 GCF_000334495.1 Tupaia belangeri chinensis | reverse complement strand
CAGTGGTTTCAGACAGTGCTTCTTCGGGAGCCAGAAGCACTGCAAGCTGACGAAGCTTTGTCCAGCCATGGGGTACACGTTCAGGCTGGCTGCCCGGAATGACATCGGTACCAGGTATGACATTCCCGGTCACCTTGCCCTCGGTTGTGGGGTGGTGATCCTGAGCTTTCTCGCACGCTGCGGGAAGGTGTGAGGAGGCCTGCTGCCTCCACAGCGAACCAACGTGAGATTTTCCAGAGGGAGTCCCCCTGAGCAGAAGGCCTCTTCAAGGTGGCGAATGCCATAGGCCTCTCTGAAGCCTCGTGAGCCATCCTCTGAAGGCCCAGCAGGGGCCTCTCAGAGCCAAGGCGAAGAGAGCAGTACAGATTTTGAAAGTAATTCTTCTTAGGGCTGTTTCCTTTTTTTCCAGACTATGTGCCGTTTCTTTCATCACTTGAGCAGGCTCTTTATTAGTTACCTTTTTTCAATCACGCGAGTATTTCCTGATGCAGAGGGAGGGGTGCTGCGCCAGCTATTGTCTGGCCCAGAGCAGTCCTCCCAGGAGAGGAGAAAGCCTGGGCCGTCCTGGGCT
Source organism: Tupaia belangeri chinensis (assembly GCF_000334495.1). Taxonomy (NCBI): domain Eukaryota; kingdom Metazoa; phylum Chordata; class Mammalia; order Scandentia; family Tupaiidae; genus Tupaia; species Tupaia belangeri. Next base: position 2,734,322 of record NW_006159935.1, on the reverse strand, counting down.
CTGCTGCTTGTCCCGGCTGCAACAGAGAGGCAAGAACAGGTGTGTGTGGAGCCCTCAGTCATTAAAGAGGCTTCGCGAGGCCGTGTTTCAACTGCACTTGCTGGCAACTCTTGATTAAGGGGAAAAAATCTTTATCTTTCAACTCTGCCTGTTGAAAATCTCAAAGGTTCAGCACATCAGTGATTCCCAACCTTCTTCCTAGACTAAAGCACTTTTGTTCATGTCACAAAGTTTTGCACACCCGCTCTCGCATCCCAGCTACCCATTGTAGTTTGAGAGTTCACTGGTCGAAAAAGTCATTAGACAGAAGCGTCTGTGGTTCAAGCATGTTTGCATGAATTAGAAGCATCTACAAGCTTTGGAAAACACTGCTGTATGCATTTATAAAACCCTTATTCTGTCACCAGTTATTGGTGCTCACATTAATTTGCAGACTCCTCGGTAGCTTTGTGAACAATGCACTGAGCTCTGCGTCCTGTTCGAGACTTTGGGGGTGGGGAGGGACAAACTTTTAAATATATTGACCTACAACTTGATATGCTTTTCTTTTTTTTAATTTCATTTATTATTATCATTACCATTATTTAATTTACTATAAGGCATGTACATTCACCAGAGAGAGACCAAGAAAGGGAAGGGAGAGAAAGGGGGAAAGAGGGAAAGTGAGAAAGCAAGCCGACAGGTCTGGGACTTGAACCACCATCGACCATGGGGGAATCCAGCATCTTAACCACCATGGCACTTGCTGGCCCCTCGATATGCTTTTCTGGTAGCAGATGATAGAGGGAAATAGGGCAGGTTGAAGGCTGTCGTTGGGAGTATCAATGAGAGATCCTTGCCTGCCTTTGGGTTCTGAGCCTGTCAGGCCCCAGACTTCCAACTCGGGCGAGGTGGGCAGCGTGTGGCCTTATCCCCCTCAACACGGAGACTCACCTGCTCCTAACTCTGTCCCACTGTGTGCGCTTCTCTTCAGCGGTTACAGCCAAGAGGTGGTATGCTACACGTTAGGGAACATCCCTCAGATGCCCTCTGCACCCAGACTTGTTCGAGCTGGCGTCACTTGGGTCACGCTGCAGTGGAATAAGCCAGAAGGCTGTTCGCCAGAGGAAGCAATTTCTTATACCCTGGAAATTCAGGAGGATGAAAACGTGAGTCTTGTAGATTGCGTACCTGTGGCTATGTTCCGTGTAAGCCCGCATCGTTGTAGCTACAGGGGGTCGTGAAGTAGATGAGCCACCCGAGTGCAACGCCGGCCTCTTCGTTCCCACCACCTCCACCACCACGAGCCTGCCCTCCCCATCCCAGTAAATGACAACCCGTGCTATTACTGGGGGAAGCCGAAAACCCTTGGCCCCAAATACCAGTCAGCAAATCCTTTTCAAGTCTTTCTTCAAGTTGTCCACATCACCAACCATTTTCACCATCTCCATAACGACAGCCTTTGCTAGCCACCACCTTGCCCCGGGAAGTCGCAGGGGCAGCGTTATCCTCAACTTCCCCTCCTTACCCCACGGCCTGAGCGGCCCATAAATCGTGCCTAGGTTCCGTCAGTGTTCTGCTCAGAACCTCCCTGCCTCGGGGCTCTCAGCAGAGCCCTCCTGGCATCCACAGTCCTGTGTACAGGCCCCACTGCCTTCCCTGCTCCTCCCACCACGGCCTCCCCGGTCCCTGCCTGTCCCTGAACATACTCAGCACGTTCTGGCCCGAAGGCCTGTGTGTTCCCATGCCGTGTGGTGAGCATGTGCTTCCAGGTGGCCCTGGCCCACCTCCCTCGCTGCCTTCAGGTCTCTTTGCCGATGTCATGTCTTAGGACAGCCTCTCCCTGACCACTCCGTAGAGCAGACTGTCCAGGGACGGAACTGTTCTGCAGGATATGCTGGCCCACGGGGAGCGCCCGCACACGTGTGGCTCTCAAGCACGGGAGCTGTGGCTTGTGGGCCCGTGGGGCTCAGGGTTGTTTCTTATTTGTTTGCTTTGTTGTGTTTGTTTGTTTTGTCTTGTTTTTGTTTTTTAAAAATTATTTAACTTTATTTATTTATTTGAATTTATTTATTTATTTTAATTTGACCCAAGTGATGGGGGGTGGGTAGTGAGAAAGCAAGCAAGCCTCCAGGTCCAGGACTCGAACCACAGTCGGCCATGTGGGAGTCCAGCACCCTTAACTGCACATCAACTGCTGGCCCTCACAGACCTGAGGTTTTACCTGTGGTACATGTTAATTCAGCGAGCCAAATGTGGCTGCCATGCTGCGCTCACAGAGCTGTGGGGAGCAGCATCTCACAGGCTCCCCCTCGCCCTCCTCCTACCCAGTTTTAGTTTTTGTTCCAGCACCGACTTCCACATGGCATGCTTGCTGTTGCATGTCAGTGTTTTGTTTTTAGTTACTTTCTGTAATGGGCACATAAGCCTCTTGTGAGCAAGGCCCTATGTGCTCTTGGGCAGTGCTGGCTCCTGAGAACCTAGTAGAGAGCCTGGTGCATAGAAGGTGCTCAGCAGCAGTGGATGGATGGATGGGTGGATGGATAGATGGTGGGTGGGTAGGTTGGTGGATGGATGGATGGATGGATGGATGGAGGAATGGATGGATAGGTGGATGATGGTCAGTACTACTGAATGAATTTCATACATTTGACTTCTAGTGGGATGTTTATGCTCTTAAAGGATCCCGCCTTCCCCCTCTTCTGCCCTTCCCCCCTTGGCCAGAAGCGGAAACCACACGGATGGCTACTCAGATACACTTCATTTCATAGCACACTGCAACTTGACAGTGAAGTCCTCAACAAGAGCCTTCTTATGTGACAACATTGTTAAATAAAAAATGTTACAGTGCTGGGAACCAGCAGTTAGCGTAATGGCTATGTCGCTGGACTCCCACATAGGCAACCGCAGTTCGCGTCCCGGACCCGGTGGCTTAAAACTCATGCCGGGCGCGTGTGCGTGTGTGCCCAAGATCCCGAGAGGAGAATGGAGGAGAAGGGATTAGGGCCTGGCCATCTCCCCTGGGGGGTGATTTCTCGCTTTCTGTCTCTATGTCTCTCTCTCTCTGTCTGTCTGGCGAGCGCATGCTCCCTATAGCGAAAAAAACCTCTCCAAAAAAAAAAAAAAAAATTAGAAAGAAAAAAATGTTCCAGTGCTTACAGCCCCAGGAGAACTTAGAGTGTGATAGCAACATTCTCATTTAAGGCTCGAGTGCCGTCTATAGCACTGTGGGTCTCCGGTACTCTGCTTTGCAGTAGCTGCCAGACATCTGGCCCCTGGCGATGGTAGGAAGAAACAGTATAAAAATTCTATGTACAAACGTCTTTAATGCCCAGATTTTATGATACTGATGTGTTTTTTTCTGGCTTTGCTTTTTCAGGATAACCTTTTCCACCCAAAATACACTGGAGAGGATTTAACCTGTACTGTGAAAAATCTCAAAAGAAGCACACAGTATAAATTCAGGGTGAGTCCGTCACTGTGGGACCTGAACTGCTTAAAAAGAAAGTTGCACCGTTTCCCATTTCTAATTGACTCTACAGGTTAAAAGACGCTTGAAGTTCACAGCACTTCACATTTCTAAAGTAACATTTATAAAGCGCACACCATCCTTAGTTTGTGGGAGAGCAGACTGTCATAACGTGCAATATACATTGTCTCAGGGCGCGGCCCGCCCCGAGCCTGGGACAAGGCGAACCAGACTCCGATTGCACCTGCTCCCCGCCCCCCTCTTCCATGCTGCTCCTTTCAGTTCAGTTCGTTCCTCTTGCTCTGCATTTTCCATTGCTCTTCTGCCCCTTTCTTCACGGTTTCATTTTTCTCTTCTAATTACTCACCCTCACTCCACTTAGGCCGTCCTGGGTCCTTAACAACCACTATTAACCTTCACCAGAGGACTTCGTATTGTAGCCAAAATACAGATTCAACTTCGTGATCATTGAGGGAAAGAAAAGGCAGTGCGCTTGGTGCATTTGGCGCACTGACCCTGCGCATAGCGACACAGAGCCTTGATAGGAAAAGCGTTTTGGAGAGAGAAGGTTGTCTTTGGTTCAGGCCTCTCTCTAACTTGGGGGCTGAATGGCGTTACTTGACGGGCAGCCGTCACTTGATGAGTAGCTGTCATTATCCAGGGAGGTCTGACTGCTGGAGGAAAACACTTTCTGCCGTGTTAGGGACACTGGCTGCGAAGACGTGGCTAGACTGCAGCTTTTCTCCACCAGGTGGCACTGCCCTACTCTTAAATAAGTGAGATTTGGTTTTTGTATGCTTTATCTCCCCAACGCTTTCCTTCCATGAAACAATAGGAACTAGCTGGAGACATATTGGTTTAATTGCATGGAAGTGCTGCAAAAGTTCATGGGAAAATGGAATTATAAAGTAGGAGTTTATTTTAGTGCAAACATTTTTGAAATCTGTGCATAGTTTTTTTATACTAAGCATTTTCCATGAACACTTTGAAAATCCTCTTATGTCTTCTTGAAAGGGTAAAAACATTGTTAGCTAAAATCCACTTTATGGTTTTATGCTTAATTGCTCATAGTCAACGCTCTAGAAAATAAATCCTCCTTAATGAGCGCCTCTGTTTAGACAGAGAACGTGTGCATGAGTGTGCGTGTGTGTGTCCAGCCTGAGTTTACAGATGTCCCGATCTCGCCATGTTAAAAAGTTATCACCAGGGGCCAGCAGATGCCGTAATGGGTACGTCGCTGGACTTCCATGTGGTTGACCGTGGTTCAGGTACTGGACCACGTGGCTTAAACTCATGCCGTGTGTGTGTGTGTGTGTGTGTGTGTGTGTGTGTGTGCACGCGCGCATGCAAGCGTGCCCAAAATCCCGAGAAGAGAATGGAGGATAAGGGATTGCAGTATGGTCGTCTCCCTGGGAGCTGATTTCTCGCTTTATGTCTCTCTGTCTCTCCCGCAAGCGCACACACTCTGTGGCAAAAAAATCTCTTTTTTTTTAAAAAAAAAAGGTCTCACCGATTTCCTGTCTGATTGCTAAATGTTAATGTTTTGTTTTGTTTTGTTTTTTCATTGTGATGCAGCTGACTGCTTCTAATATGGAAGGGAAAAGCTGTCCCAGTGAAGTGCTGGTTTGTACAACAAGTCCTGACAGGCCTGGACCTCCTACCAGGCCCCTTGTTAAAGGACCGGTTACACCTCACGGCTTTAGTGTCAAATGGGGTATGTTTTGCTGCCTTTTTTTTTTTAAACAGATTTTTAAAAATCAATTTATTTCACTAGCCAATTAGTAAATAAGTAAAAAAAAAAAAGCAGTAATATTTGCAGGAGTTTTATGCATTTGAAATGTGTGAAAAACCTCTTAAGAATTCTACAAATTGGAATACACTGTTCCATTAAAATGGAATTTTAACAGACAGTTAAATTTTAACTACGAACATGGAGAATTTTAAAAGTATCTCATTTGTTTTATGATTTTTTTATATTACATATTTTTCTTATATTTTTAATGTATTATTCAAATGTAGTATTTCTAAATATATAGTTCATTCTTCAGTAGCTCACCCTTAAAAAAAAAGTTAACTAGGAACCAGCAGTTAGAGTAATGGCTATGTCGCTGGATTCCCATGTAGTCGACCACGGTTCGCGTCCCGGACCTGGTGGCTTAAAACTCACGCCAGGTGTGTGTGCGTGCGTGCTCAAGATCCTGAGAGGAGAATGGAGGAGAAGGGATTGCGGCGTGACCATCCCCCCTGGGGGGTGATTTCTCGCTCTCTGTCTCTATGTCTCTCTCTGTCCTTCTGGCGAGCGCATGCGCCCTATAGCAAAAACCTCTCAAAAAAAAAAAGTTAACAGTATGTAATAGAAACTTTCTGATGTGTAAAGTTAATATTGAAAATATATCTCAAAGTTTAGGTATGTCTGTCGTCTTAAATAAATTTTGGAACACAGAATGTTTAAGTTGCAGTGGATTAGCAATACTTTTGTTTTCTTTGTCATTTATGTGTAACTAGTCTTGAACTTCAGGAATTTTTCATATTGAACTTCATATGGATTTTGGTATTATTTGGTGGGAGAATATTATGGCTCACCTTCATTACAGGGGTTCTTTCAGTGAAGTGAATGAAATGACAAGGTTGTAAACATTTATAACTATTTAAAACTGGTGTGTAATTTTTACTAGCATTATATAATAATATTAACTACCTAAAAGGAAAAAAAAAAAGTAGAAATACAACAACAAAATTTGCCTGACAGCCAATGTAAGGGGAATTTTAAACCTTAAAAGACCAGTTACTGGAGACCAACCATTAAGATACTTAATTGTTTCAAGTTGCCTAATTATTTTGAGGCAGAATTACTAAGATTATTTTCTTGGAAGAGGAATATAATTAAAAGAAACTATAAAAAAGTAGGTGTATTTTTCGCCAGACTGTATAGCTTTTTGCTCAGAAAATCCTAGCATGTTCTTTCAACATGACGATCACTTTCATTAGCTATATGCTGTAATGTTTAACTTGATAATTATTATTGCACATGTCTGTTGCTGGAGTGTGTATACATGAATGGAAATACCAGGGGAAAGGAAAGGAAAAATATATTTTCTAGATCCGTATGTTGTAAACTTAAGTGTCCTTAGGAAAAGTCTCCTTTCCCTCTAAGGACGTAGAAGTTACAGGCTGACACTAGAAGAAAACTCATCAGTCTTGCAGAATTATACAGAAAAGCGTTTTTCTGCTCAGAAAATAAAACCCTGCAGGCATAGAGTTACCAGTAGACCATTTACCCAAGGTGAGATAAGGCCCTAGGGATAAGCTGGACCCTTCTTCAAGCTGTCTGCCTGGTACCACATTCCTTCTGATCTGGATCTCTGGTTTTAGATCAGGTCTACCCGGGATATGAAGTTTGCTTACTAGCAAACTATGATGGAACAGACTGACTCCATTTTAGTATTTTATTTACTTGGTCAATGCCTTTTTGCACTTCTTTTTCCTTCCCTCTATATCTCTCAAAAGAATCTGGTCACTGATAAAATAAGTGAAGTTAAAAAAAGACTAAAATAATAAAAACAAAAAGTATATGAATATTTCATCCTATATAAAAATGATCAAATATCAAAGAGTGGCTTTTAGATTTCTCAAAGTAAATTCTTTTTTTTTTAAGAGGGATTTTTGCTATAGGGCATGTGTGCTCTTCAGAGAGACAGAGAAGAGAGACAGAAAGTGAGAAATCACCCCCAGGGGAATGGGCACTCTTAGGATCCTCTTAGGATTCTGGGCATGCACGCACTTACACCCGGCGTAACTTTCAAACCATCAGATCCAGGATTCTAATCATGGTTGACCGGTGGGAGTCTAGTGACATAACCATTATACCACCTTTTGGAGAGATTTTCGCTATAGGACGCATGCGCTCGCCAGACAGACAGAGATAGACATAGAGACAGAAAGCAAGAAATCACCTCCCGGGGGGATGGTCACGCCACAATCCCTTCTCCTCCATTCTCCTCTTGGGATCTTGGGCACGTATGCACACATGCCCGGTGTGAGTTTTAAGCCACCGGGTTCGGGACGCGAACCGTGGTCGACTACGTGGGAGTCCAGCGACATAGCCATTACGCCAACTGCTGGTTCCCTCAAAGTAAATTCTTAATGAAACAGAAAAATCGATTCAGGGCCAGCCTCACGGTGTAGTAGTTAAATGCAGCGCACAGGGGGCTGGATCCCAGTGAGACCACAATTCAAATCCTGGCCCTGGTTATGTGCAGAACACAGTGGGAACAGGTGCGTGCATACCCAAAAGCCTGATAGGATGGAGAAAGGGAGGAATCAGGACGTGACCACCCCCCAGTAGAGGGCTCGTATCTCTCTCTTTATTCCCACCCTCCTGCAAGCACACGTGCCCTCTGGCAATTAAAAAAGAAAAAAGGGGTGGGAGGGGAGGGTCAATTCATAGTTTTAAGTTTTATAATTCACTTAAATGCTAATTCTTTGCCACTTCTTGCTCAAAGAATTTTGAATAGTATTCAAGGTTTTTGGTTTGTATTTTGTTTTTCAAAGGAGTTGGAGAAAATTAACTATTGTGCCTTTTAGTCAGGCTTAAACTTATGACAATATGTTATATAATGTTATGTTTTCTAGTGATATACCAATAAAAATCAATACTTGTTTATTAGTAATGAGACATTTGCTTCCTTTCCAGATCCTCCGAAGGACAACGGTGGTTCAGAAATTCTCACGTACTTACTGGAGATTACTGATGGAAATTCTGAAGGTGAAGCGTCTGGAAATATTCTATTCAGACCCAGTAGCGAGCCCTTTTCCTCAGACGGTGTACCTCCTTCTAGTAATAGCAGGCAGCCGTTCGCTTGGATGTTAGAGGCATACAAGCAGCGAACTTTAATCACATATTGGCGGTTTTTCTGTTTCAAACACTGTCCCAGAGAGCAGAATCTGCTTGAAGCATGCGTTATATTTTAAACTGTCACGACATCTAGTTTTCACTGATGTCACCTAATGATATAACCACCTAACAGGCAAAAAGCAAAGTGGAAATCTAAAATGAAATACTGACTGACAGCCAAGCAGCATATGGAAAGTCTGAAATACTGTTAGGCTTTTATCAAAGACCAACTAGCAAGACCTATGATGTCTTCTGTTGTGTGTTTCTATTTTCTATTTTTCTGTTGCCTAATGTCATTTTTAAAACCAGATGATTCTAATAAATAGGGTAAATGAATTTAAGTTTTTCATCCCCTAACACTCTTTTCTGGAAATCCTTTTAAGTAAAGAAAGCGTCAGAAGTCAGTAGCAGAAAGGCTCAGCTGGGGGTCATGGGGGTCCTCTGATCTGTGAGACAAGATACAGTGCCATGTGCTAGTGACAGGTGTCACTCTCCTACCAGGGGTTCCAGTCGTCTTTTCCCTGTAGCAGAATTCATTGCTGTTTCCATTATGGTTTAGTTTCGGACCACATTCAGACCTCGTGGTCAGCAAATGTAACCCTCAGGGCGATACTCAGTAGTCTAGCGAGCAGTACGAAGTATGAGGAATGAGTCCATGTCATTTTAGTGTTTCAGTTTGTCATGGCAGTGGAAAGAGAGCCCTTTGGCTGTTAAAAGAAGAGAAAAGCACTGATGCTGGCTTTTGTGGAAAGCGCTGAGCCCTTTCTTTTTTCGGTGGTCGATATTATGACAAAAGGCATCAACTCACGTGTGATTCTTGTTTTACAGCAAACCAGTGGGCAGTGGCCTACAGTGGGGCAGACACGGAGCACACGCTCACCGACCTGAAGCCGGGCACTTTGTACAGGCTCCGTGCGTGCTGCATCAGCACCGGGGGGCACAGTCAGGTGGGCGTGTCTCCCATCAAAGCCAGCCCCTTCTGTCAAACTCGGACGAGCTTTCGGGAACTTTGGTGCAAAGCCACCACGCAAGAATGTGTCTTAGTCATGGTTACAGGGTCCCCTCCGAAAACGACAAATAGAGATTTTGAGTTGTGCTTTAAGGGACCCACAAAATAGGCGTGGGTGATTCTCAGCTGAATCGTGGTACTTGCAGGGATGTTTAAGAACATGGGTTATTTCTCAGAAAACATGGGTTATTTCTCAGAATCATGAGACAGATGAAACCCGTCTGGAATTTGCAGTAGCTACATGAGAGCACCACCATTATTGCAGTGATAAAGAAATAAAAAAGTGTAGACCTTAGACTCAAAAAGCTAGGACCTCCTGGACAGCTCTGCTGTTATCGGTTCATTTTGTGAGATTCTTCAAGGTGCTTTGCTGCCATCTGCTGGAAGATGGTTAGAAAAGCGACACACATCTGTGCCCACAGAGCCAAATAGCAGGGCCCGCCCTGGTGCAGTGCCCAACCCACGCAGCTGTGGGCACCAGCCGGTCCCTCGTCTGCCTCTTACCTGACCGTACCCTGGCCCCTCGGTGTGCCAGGAGCTTTGGTTTCACCACGTGGTGTTCTTAGAGGTGCAAATCTCTTAATGCCTTACATATAAAGTAGTCTAGGCATGAGATCATTGTTTGAGTGGTTTTACCTTATTTTAAGAAAATTGAGAGAGCAGAAAAGTGGTCAGGTATGTTTTTCTGTAGAGATGTTGAACATTATGATTTCAAATCATTAATATATATAGAGAGAGTGGCAGGTTGGGTTGGCTTTTCCACAGAATGCATGCCTGCCTTGGAAGGCTGGCTGTTCCCAGTCAGCCCACCCCACATCCTCTGCTGTTCATTTTCTGCCCTGCAGCCCAAGGGCAATAGTACTGCAGCGTCTAGATCGTCCATGTAGACAGAGTTCTTGTGAGTAGGAGGCCAGCTAGACTGCTCTTAGGCGGTGCCTCCCAGGATGGAGCGTGTCCCCGTTAGAGCCACAGACTGTCGGTGGGTACCGCCCCTGACGGCATCCCCGGATACGTGGAGCCGTTCCTCTGAACCGGTCCTCGGGGGAGACTGGGTCTGGCTGACCACACAGCTTGGCTCTGTTCTCTGTCTCAGAAGCAGCGTCAGCAGTGTCAGGCAGTTTCTTCCCCAGCAGACTCAGGCCACCAGGTCCTGGGAAAAGGAGGCCCGCACTGACTTCAGCACTAACAGAACCTGCTGGTTAACGCCAGCCCCGGCTGACTGAGGCTGGCTTTATTTACTCTCTGCTCAGTGTGTGGCTGGTTGGCCATTTGTGGCACCGTTTTACAGTGTTTTCTTCCAACCTCATGAAAATTCTCCTAATTTTGGCTTAAAGGGAAATAAACCCTACGATGCACCACACTCGTACCTAAGCCGATTTCAGAAATCGTCATTCTGGTTTTTACTATGCTGCATGCAACACGTTCACACACATGCATGTTCCTATGAAGATCTTAGCGCATAGAAAGCATGTAGTCGCGTGTTCCCATGGGGTGGCATTTACAGTGCTGGGTGGAGTTTGTTGGTACGCAGAGGTCTGGTCCATGCACGGTAGCTAAGGTGATTCTCTGCTGTCTCCCTGCAGTGTTCCGAGAGTCTACCTGTTCGCACACTAAGCATTGCACCGGGTCAGTGTCGACCGCCCAGGGTTCTGGGTAGACCAAAGCACAAAGAAGTCCACTTAGAGTGGGGTGAGTGAACAAATCTTCACACTGTTTGGGCCATCGGGGCCTTCGGAGATAAAGACTTGATGCTTTGTAATTAAGTGTCAAGCCTGCCTTCTGCAAAACGTACTTTTCTGTTGAAGATGTTCAGATGCGTTTTACTGTGGGTTGGCTGGGCTTTGTTGTCCCTCGCCCTCCTGTTCCAGATGGTGCTCTGTGCTCTTCACGCTTTACCCTCCAGGGGGTGCTTTTCTAGGGATAGATTCGGACCAGCCTATCTTTTCCGGGAATTTGTCAACTTTTTATAAGTTAAGATCAATTTAGAGAATAGACCAAGAAAAGGCTCCTAGATTAAGACGGAATCTTTTCTCCCGTGGGTGTGCAGTGACCCTTGCTGCTTGGCCACGTGTGTTTTCACGGTTTTGACGTAAGCTGTACTAGCACTTCCAGCTGGGCCGGCAGTTACGGCATGGACACTTTCAAGCAGTTTTAACATGCAGAGCTCTGGCAGACCACCTGGTCACACGATGTTTGTTTAAAGCGTAATAAGATACCATGTCCGTTGTAGGTCCTATACCTGTATTTACATGAGCTTTGGTTTCAAGTGAAAGAGAAGATTTTTCTCTCCTCTTCTCCTTCTCTCGTATTAGAACATGAAGAAATTAGCCTAAACTATTATTTTGAAATTATTTTATTAATGTACTTCCTTTGGAAAATATAGATAATATTGTTGGAGAACTCTTCTCTTGTAGCTCTTTTTTTGGTGGGGGAATGAGTTCTTTTTTAAGAGAAATACTGGAGACCAGCAGATGGCATAATGGTTATGTTGCTGGACTCCCACGTTGTTGACCGTGGTTCTAGTCCTGGACCTGGTGGCTTAAAACTCACGTCAGGCACGTGTGTGTGCATGCCCAAAATCCTAAGAGAACAGAGGAGAAGGGGTTGCACCGTGGCCATCCCCCTCGGGTGGGGGGGTGATTTTTCACTTTCTCTCTCTCTGGTTAGTGCACACACCCTGCAGCAAAACTGTCTCTTAAAAAAAAAGAGAGAAATGCTGAAGACAGACCACCTCCGTGATGTTCTGTAACACTAGTAGAAAATCAGCTGTGGTCTGACCACCTAACGGCACGGAGATGTTCTGAGATGAAGCACATTCTCCATTCACAGACGTTCCTGCATCTGAGAGTGGGTGCGAGGTCTCAGAGTACAGCGTGGAGGTGACGGAGCCCGAGGACGTGGCCTCGGAGGTGTACCACGGGCCGGAGCTGCAGTGCACTGTGGGCAACCTGCTCCCCGGGACCGTGTACCGTTTCAGGGTGCGGGCTCTGAACGACGGCGGGGTGAGTGCAGCTGTAGACCACAGCAGAGCCTGGGCGGAGTGCTCGCCGGTCCCACCGCGGTCCCTTCACTGTCCCGGTCACAGCCATGAAGGGAGTGCGTATAAAGCCTGGCTTCTGAACAGTATTGTGATTCCGTGTGGACACAGCCTTAGAAATGCGCTGTCTCTTTTGCTTTCATATTATCCTATTAAGATAGAGGTTAATAAGACTATCACCCTGCAGATGCTTTCGACAGTTCTTAAAAATATGTTTTTCTCGCATTGACTTTATCAGTTCTGAGAATTCGGCCTATGAGATAGTCCTATTAGTTCTGTAACATGTTCTCTAAACGAACCAATGATGTCTGAGATCAATTTTTACAACTGGAGGGGGAGGGACCAGCAGTTGGCATAATGGCTATGTGGCTGGACTCCCATGTAGTCAACTGCTCCTCTTCTCCTTCTCTCGTATTAGAACATGAAGAAATTAGCCTAAACTATTATTTTGAAATTATTTTATTAATGTACTTCCTTTGGAAAATATAGATAATATTGTTGGAGAACTCTTCTCTTATAGCTCTTTTTTTGGTGGGGGAATGAGTTCTTTTTTAAGAGAAATACTGGAGACCAGCAGATGGCATAATGGTTATGTTGCTGGACTCCCACGTTGTTGACCGTGGTTCTAGTCCTGGACCTGGTGGCTTAAAACTCACGTCAGGCACGTGTGTGTGCATGCCCAAAATCCTAAGAGAACAGAGGAGAAGGGGTTGCACCGTGGCCATCCCCCTCGGGTGGGGGGGTGATTTTTCACTTTCTCTCTCTCTGGTTAGTGCACACACCCTGCAGCAAAACTGTCTCTTAAAAAAAAAGAGAGAAATGCTGAAGACAGACCACCTCCGTGATGTTCTGTAACACTAGTAGAAAATCAGCTGTGGTCTGACCACCTAACGGCACGGAGATGTTCTGAGATGAAGCACATTCTCCATTCACAGACGTTCCTGCATCTGAGAGTGGGTGCGAGGTCTCAGAGTACAGCGTGGAGGTGACGGAGCCCGAGGACGTGGCCTCGGAGGTGTACCACGGGCCGGAGCTGCAGTGCACTGTGGGCAACCTGCTCCCCGGGACCGTGTACCGTTTCAGGGTGCGGGCTCTGAACGACGGCGGGGTGAGTGCAGCTGTAGACCACAGCAGAGCCTGGGCGGAGTGCTCGCCGGTCCCACCGCGGTCCCTTCACTGTCCCGGTCACAGCCATGAAGGGAGTGCGTATAAAGCCTGGCTTCTGAACAGTATTGTGATTCCGTGTGGACACAGCCTTAGAAATGCGCTGTCTCTTTTGCTTTCATATTATCCTATTAAGATAGAGGTTAATAAGACTATCACCCTGCAGATGCTTTCGACAGTTCTTAAAAATATGTTTTTCTCGCATTGACTTTATCAGTTCTGAGAATTCGGCCTATGAGATAGTCCTATTAGTTCTGTAACATGTTCTCTAAACGAACCAATGATGTCTGAGATCAATTTTTACAACTGGAGGGGGAGGGACCAGCAGTTGGCATAATGGCTATGTGGCTGGACTCCCATGTAGTCAACTGAGATTCGAATCCCGGTTCCAGTGGCATAAACTCATGCTGGGCGTGTGTGCCTGCCCAAGATCCCAAGAGGAGAATGGAGGAGAAGGGATTGCGGTGTGGCCATCTCCCCCGGGGAGTGATTTCTTGCTTTTTGTCTCTCTCTGTCTTTCTGGCGAGTGCATGCACCCTATAGCAAAAATACCTCTCTGGAAAAAAAAAAGAAAAGAACTGCTGTACCCTAGAAGAGTGTGCAATGACTATAAGCCAGAAATGATCATTTCGAAAGTCCCACTTATCTATTCGTGACAAATTAAAGCACAGCGTGTATCTGACTTAGTTTTCTTTGTCGTCCTCTGAGAAATGTTAAAGACACGGGTAAGGTCTATTATCTGTTGACGAGGATGTGTGTGGTGGTCTCAGCTGGGCTGGACTGAGGTGTCTATCATGCTGGGTAAAGTCTCTTCACAATCTAAATGATGGATAGCGACTTAATGTGTGAATAATAATAAAAATAAATGATAATAATAGTGATAAATAAAATAATCATTATTTCCTTTTCTCTTTTTTTTTTGGAGAGATTTTCACTATAGGGCGCGTGCGCTCGCCAGACAGACAGAGACATAGAGACAGAAAGCGAGA
>NW_006159935.1:2718854-2719379 GCF_000334495.1 Tupaia belangeri chinensis | reverse complement strand
CTGGGTGCCGGGTCCCCTGCCGCTAGCCGAGCCCTCGTTGGCTGTAAGCTGAAATCCGCACACGCGTGTGTGCGTGCTCCTCTTTTCCAGTACGGTCCCTACTCTGACGTCTCGGAGATTGCCACGGCCGCGGGGCCTCCCGGACAATGCAAAGCACCTTGCGTTTCCTTCTCGCCGAATGGATGCGTCCTCGTGGGCTGGGAGGTAAGTCAGGCACGTGCTCTGCAGAAGGTGCTGTTTCTCTTACAGTTCAGGCTCCGAGGCACCGAGCCGGGACGCACATGAAGGCCATGTTCTTGTCCTACGTACCATAAGTTCCTGTGGGACATGCTTGTGTCACTTAGAATCGTGGCCGTTTTAGTTCCACTGGTCAGAGTTGAGAGAAAACGGAGTATCTCGTTTGTGCCTTTCTTTACCCGTGTTTGTCACACCCTGGGGCATGTTGCAGTCACCTCCAGCCTGGTTAAATAGGAGCAGAGTAAGGTTTGCATTCCTAATCAAAGTACCCACTTACTGACTTTCTGG
>NW_006159935.1:2707858-2715845 GCF_000334495.1 Tupaia belangeri chinensis | reverse complement strand
TAATCAAAGTACCCACTTACTGACTTTCTGGTTTGCAGAGTCCCGAAAGGTCTGGCGCCGACATCTCAGAGTACAGGCTGGAGTGGGGAGAGGATGAGGAGTCTTTAGAACTCGTCTATCACGGCCCGGACACCAGCTTCGAAATCCGAGACCTGCTGCCTGCCGCGCAGTACTGCTGTAGACTACAGGTGGGTCGCTGTTACTCAAGATCATGCGGCCCCGGAAGGCCCCTCGGAAATCCAGCTCTAAGATTCTTTATGGGATTACGGGATAATGGGGAAAGATTACTTTTTCATAAGTTTGATTGTTAGGGTATCTTACAGTTAATTTTGGCCTCTACGGGATCTAAAGTGTAAGAGCAAAATCAGGTTCATCTCCACTCACTGCCCTTGCATCTTGCTTGCTTGTCAGTTCACTAAACAAATGAGCGTTCAAGGGAGAGGTGACACAGCTCCTTAGAGACCCTCCTGTCTGAGTCCTTTGAGATGCCTGTTTCTGTGGGGAAGACGCTGAGAACTGGCGAAAGACAGAAACTTCACATACCAGCCGCTAGGTGGAGCTGGAAACAATGCTAACTGCCTTAGGTTCTAGGACTCCCCCGAGTGGCCAGATCAAGGTTGGCCATCTGAAAGCTTCCAATCCATTTGAAGTTCGAATAGAACTTCAAGATCAGTTGGTTCAAACCTAACCCCCCAGAATCACAATAATCATGCTTTACTTTGTTTTTATTCACTTGGATAACTGATTTTTTTTAATAAAGTCTCAGTGTCCTGAGAAAATAGGGTTTTGTTCACATTTCCCTCCTTGTTCAGTAGCATTTCTCGAGCCTAATGGTGTAGCCGGATCATAGCATGGTCAGGAAAGATCCAGAGAGTACTGAGATGGGGTGACCTGGAGTTCTGTCTTCACACTCATTGAGATTTTCGTAGATAAAGAAGCAAAGACGGCAGATTGGGGCTTCCATCTGCTTTAAGTCATGGATCAAGTGGCTTATTACATGTGTACCGAGTATTTCTGGCCTCTTGGAGAAAACATTTCCACTCTAAGTTAATTTTCTAGATCAATGGAAGCTTTTCTCTTAGCGCCAAAGTCTGCTTCCTCCCAAGTATTTCGGATTGAACTCTCCATTACACGCCTTCCTTCCTTCCTCTGGAACGGCGCACAGGGACGTAACTGACCCTCTGTCAGGGAGTCAGAGTCACCGTGCAGTATGTGATCTTCAGTAGGGATGCTGAGTCACTGGGAAGAGGTTAAATTACGTGGTCCTGTTTTGGGAACAAGGCAGGATATAAAGAAAGAACCGTCTGCCACCACAGTAAAAGGTTCGCTCCACTCTGCTTTTTGTGTTTGGGTGTCTCTTCGAAATGTTCTTCTGTTTCCTTTCTTCCTTTCAGAGCATATGTTGTCACTTAGCACTGTCTTCCCAAAACTGCCTCTGAAAAGATACATTGATAAGAATAGAGTCCGCATAATAATCTTTTTCCTGTGTTGTCAGGGATAGAAACTATTTCTAAATGTCTGTATGTTGGCCCCCCTTGCCAGTGCTTCTGTGCTTCTGTGTTCCATAGTTTGTTTCCCTCCGTCAACTGTGATCTGAAAATGGAGGCGTGTAGTACAGTAAAGATTTTGAGATAGAGCCCGATCAAAAAACTTTTATTACATTATATTGTAATAATTGTTCCATTTTATTATTGGTTATTGTTGATTTCTCCCTGTGTTTCATTTATAAATTAAATTTTATAAGTATACTCATATGGGATAAAACTTAATGTGTGTAGCGTTTAGTATCATCCGTGGTGTCAGGGACCCACTGTGGACCTTCGACTCGATCACCTACGAATAAAGGGGCACCACTGCTTATCTGTTATCGAACGAGTCGGCCCCTGTGAAGTACAGTGTGTGCTTGCACCAGCACGACCGCTGTGCTTAGCAGTTACTGCCAGTGGATGGGCCTCTTCAGTCTGTATCAATTTCTTCGTATCTATGGACCACATATAAATTACTTTTATTTAGACATTACTATAAAGACAGAGTTAACTTAAATATCCTTGTAAATATTCTACACCTTAAAAATTAAACCTTTGTGGGGCTAGTAGGTGGCATGGTAGTTAAGGCACTGTACTCCCACATGACCAGCCATGGTTTGAGTCCTGGACCTGGCAGCTTGGAAATCATACTGTCACATGTGTGCATGCCCAGAACCCTAAGGGGAGGGTGGAGAAGGGATTGGGACGTGGCTATCTCCTACCCGGGGCAGGGGTTGATCTCTCTCTAGTGAGTGCACGTGCCCTGTGGCAAACAAACAAACAAAAAAAGTAAATCTTCATAATAATTCTACTGTGTGAGTGAAACAGTTCTTACATATTTTACTCAGTAACTTTTAAATTGTTATCTTCTTCCTTAGGAATACTTTAATTAAGAGATGCCAAGTAATTATATTTATGTGCAGCATATTCTATATTCTATTATATTCTTGGCACATGATTATTTGTAAAAAGTGCTTTAAAATTCACTTTTCTTGGAAAACTTATAACAACAGATGATCTAACTAAAAAAAAAAAAAAGTTCTCCATGCAGTCGAGGTAGTAAAAGAAAGTAGGACCCGGGTAGAATCCTAGCGCACAAAAAGGAATTGTTGAGAATCAGTTATAGTCGAATTAGGTTTGTATTGACTTAATAGTGTTATACCCATGATAACCTCCCAGGTTCAATTATTATTCTGTGGTGATGTAAAATATTACTACTAGGACAAACAGGCTATGCGAGGAGCACAAATGTCTCTACTGTTTTTCACAACTTTTCTGTAAATCTAAAATAATGAGTTGAAAATGAGAACTTTTTTTTCTTATTGAGTAATTTCTTACATTTCATTGTTGTGTGTCTTTATGGAGCACAACATGCGTTTTGAAAGCGTGCATGCCGTGTGGTGATCAGACGAAGGCTGTTACCATGTACACTGTCTTCAACAGAGAGTCTGCTGTGAAGTCAGCCTTCATGACTTTCTCCGAGAGGAAGGGGCCTAAGCACCTACTGTCAGCCGACACTCTGCTGGGGTTTTATTTTATTAATTCTGTGAATTAAAATAGAGACTAGCAGGCAATGAAATCAGAGGGCTGATGGGGGCTCTAGAAGGGTGTTGGTGAGCAGACCAGAGAAGGGTCTCAGGCATCTGTGAGCCTGAAGTTTGCTCTGAATGAGATGCAGAGTCGCTGAAGGAATCTGAGGGGAAAATCATGACTCGTTTAACAGCATCACTCTGATTGTGGCAAATATAGACTGGGGCAAGGGCCAGCAGAGACCAGTTAGAGGTCACTGGATGGCCAGACAAGACAGCGTGTAGCTGACCAGAGCTGTACAGGATGGTGTGCTGGAGGCAGTATAAGAGGGAAAGTACCCACGGGTGACCCCGTCATTCCTTGAGTGACCCGAGGACAAGAAGACTACAGGAGACACAACGGGGCCTTCTGTAAAGACACAGCAGAGGCGAGGAGCTGAGGGACACTCACGTTTGAGACGCCTGCCCCCTCCAAGCACAGATGCTCAGTGGGTGGCACCAGGTGGAGGTATTCAGTGGGCCGTGGGTGAAGGGGCCTCGACTGGCATGCGGGCAGAGGCCTGCGTCCACATCTCTGTTGGGGAGTAGGACATTGGTGGTATCTACCCCCAAGAAACGGTCAGATCTCCAAGAGTTTGAGAGAGCAAAGGGGAGGAACCAGGGACTCAGTCCTGGCAGCCAGCAGCGCTCACAGATCAGGCTGAGGGTAATGACCAGCCAGGAGGATCCTGCCCTGTAAATCCAGAGACTGGATTATTTCATCCGAGTCTGAGTTCCCACCTCCGTAAAAGGCAGATAAAGATACCTCCATTCAATAGCGACCTCAGGAGGGCATTGTTCAGATGGCGTCTAAGACGGTACAGAAACCGAAGTGGCCCATGAAATGCAAAGTGTTCTTCTCAATTATGTTTATCAGAGGTGCTAACGACCTTGTTTTCTGCTTTATTCATGGAAAAGATATGATTGTCATTTTTTGAAACACAGTCACTAGGTTAAAGTGGATGTTTTCTAGGAGTGATTGGTCCCCGTGCATCTAGAAGTAAAACGCGTCCTCCTTTAGCCTTGTCTAACGGCCGCAATGTGGACGCTTTCGAATGTGCTGACGGTGTGGCTGTTTTCTGGTTTATTCATGGAAAAGATGTGATTGTCATTTTTTGAAACAGTCACTAGGTTAAAGTGGATGTTTTCTAGGAGTGATTGGTCCCCGTGCATCTAGAAGTAAAACGCGTCCTCCTTTAGCCTTGTCTAACGGCCGCGATGTGGACGCTTTCGAATGTGCTGACAGTGTGGCGCGGCCTCGGCCTTGCTGTTCTGTGTTTTAGGCCTTCAACCAAGCGGGCGCAGGGCCGTACAGTGAACTCGTGCTCTGCCAGACACCAGCATCTGCCCCGGACCCCGTCTCCACTCTCTGCGTCCTGGAGGAGCAGCCCCTCACCACCCACCCCGATTCACCCTCCGTGTGCCTTGTACTGAACTGGGAAGAGCCATGCAATAACGGATCGGAAATCCTTGCTTACAACATTGACCTTGGAGATACCAGCATCACCGTGGGCAGCACCACCAGCCACATGGTAAAAGATCTCCTTCCGGAAACCACCTACCGGTGAGTGCAGGGGCCAGAAATAGAGCTGCATTCCCCATCAGCCCCAGGACTGCGGATCCTCAGGTTCTGCAGGCCAAGCCTGTGATTCTAGCCATTGTTACGCAAGGCATTGAAGAGTGCGAATGCAAACGTTGCTCGGTTACAGGTCCCCAGGGCCCCGGACCCGGGAGAGGGTTTCCCTACCACTCTATGTCAGCCCTCCCCTTGGTGTCTCCATCCTTGATTTCTCCATGTTTTCACTCTGACTCAGGTCACTGGATATCTGGCTTCACCCATGAGCTTGCCCTCCTTAGACCAGGGCTTCACCATTCTTCTCATGCCCAAAGGCAACTACAATGTCACAGATCATTTATGAGTAGATTTTATTCTAGATTGTACAAGGGGCCAGGGAAGAGGAGTTACATCACACCACGCGCGCACTCAGTTAACATCTGCTTCTCTTCTTGCCTGGAGCTCCTTACCTGGGAGGACTTTCTCCCACCATGGCCTGCAACACATCAAGTTACTTAATTCTGTCTCCAAGTTGACAGAACACACTCAGAGCAAAGTTTACCATCATCAATTGGGACTTTGTGCTTGGAAGAAGTTCAGAAGCCAGCTGTGATTATTCAGGCTGGCCCCGGTAGGGTATACCCTCAGCCAGACTAAGAGCTTCTCCAGGAGGAGTGGTGGAACCGCCCGCTCAGCCTGTGGTCGTTCGTGGAGTCTTCACGCAGGTTACCCAACGTCTCCATGTCTGTTTCTCCTGTTGAATAAGGAGGGCAAGGTGCCGGACCTCATCGACGTCCCTGGGGGAGTACATACATGAGTACTAAATACTGACAGAGGGGCCCAGCGCACAGCAGGTACACACCAGTCAGGGCTGTAACTCCATCAAGACTATGATCCAGCAGAGTGGCTCATTCCTGGGGCTCGGTAGCGGAGGTGAAGGCCAGGCCAGGCAACTTGCTTTTCTCAGTAGTGATTTTTAATTCTGTTGTCTGATAGATATCCTTCCTTCCTTCCTTCCTTCCTTTCTTCCTTCCTTCCTTCCTTTCTTTCTTTCTTTCTTTCTTTCTTTCTTTCTTTCTTTCTTTCTTTCTTTCTTTCTTTTTTTATTTTTTGGCTATAAGGCACATGTGCGCCAGAGAGACTAAGAGAGGCAGAAAGTGAGAAATCCCCCCCAGGGGGGTTGACCACAGTGCAGTCCCTTTTCCTCCATTCTCCTCTCAGGATTTTGGGCATACATGCACATATGCCCGGTGTGAGTTTTAAGTCGCCTGTTCCAGGACTCCAACCGTGGTCAGCTACTTGAGAGTCCAGCATTGTAACCATTAATGCCATCTGCTGGTCCCAAAATGTAGTTTTTAAAAAGATAGGATAGGTTGAAGTAAGCATTTCAAAATCTAGGTTGTTAATTTTAGGGCCGAACACTGAATAAAGTGAAAATAAACTTGTTGACTCTTCTAAAAGTCTATCTCACTGGCAAAAGGCATTTGCCATTGAACCCAAAGTGCGGTTTGAGTGAGATTATCTTTGAGTTGGCTTTGTAGCCAGCTTCAGTCCAAGGCATGATGGGAGATGGTGGTGGTCCTGCCACAGGAGCCTGAGAGCCTGAAGGGACCGGGTCACACCCGACTCCGCCCCCACCCAGTGTACAGATCCGTGCCCTGACTGAGCCCAGCAGCCTCTGTTCCTGCCTTGTAATTCATCAAAGTGATTCCTGCCCGCTGGGGTCAGGGTAGACGCTGGAGATGATAGTGTATGTGCCAACTCGGCTTCCACACCTAGCAGCCACTGGGTCGGTTAGATCGAAGTGCTTAACCTGATTCAGACTTCAGAGTCCTCATGTCTAAAAGCAGTGACAGTAATAGTCCCTACCCCATGGCACAAGCCCTGGAGCAGAGCAGGCTGTCCCTGTTTGTCATGGTGGCTGTCAGTGTTAGCGTTTTCCTCAGGTCCTGTGCTCTGTCTCACCCTCACCTTCCTGAGGATGGCGTAAAGGTAGCCAGTTCTTGCAGCTGTTGCTGGGTGCATGGCCACCCCTCAGCGGAAGGAAAAGCACAGGTGGTATCAGCCGGTTGAGCGCATTGTGGAGTGAGGGGTGGCAGTAATGCAGCCAAGTGAAGGTGTGCCTTGCCGTGCCAGCACCGTGCCACCACCATGCCAGCTGCTCCTCGGGCAGGCACGGCACACTGTCCTCACTGTTGGGAAGAAGTTAGAACAGTACCTCTGCAGAGGAGCACTTAAGCTCACCGCAGTGCTTCTTCCTGGCTATATCCCCTGCGATGTTCATTTCAAAGGAGGATTTGCTGCTTCATAAATCTGCATCGTCTGTATTTTTTCTCTTTCTCCAGGATCAGAATTCAGGCTATAAATGAAATTGGAGCTGGACCATTTAGTCAGTTCATTAAAGCCAAAACTCGGCCCTTACCTCCAGTGCCTCCCAGGCTAGAGTGTGCTGCAGCTGGTCCTCAGAGCCTGAAGCTTAAATGGGGCGATAGCAACTCCAAGACGCACGCGGCCGACGACATGGTGTACACGCTGCAGCTGGAGGACAGGAACAAGAGGTAAGGCCCTGGGGGCCCGCCCTTCTGTGCCTCCGGCTGGCGGGTTGAGTGTAGCTCCTCATTCTTACGGACTTGCTCTTATTTACTCTAAAATACCCTTCCTCCCGATTGCAAGCTTCCTCTGTATTTGAGCACTGCGTTTATACCCAGTCCTGTGCCCTCCACTCCGCCTTTGGAACTTCTTACTTAACATTCTAAAGATCCTGACTCCCTGTCTGTGGCAACGCATGCCTGTTTTTTGTCTATAAAGCCAGATAGTAGGGACAAGTTATCTCGAGGGAAACTCGTTGGATTCCAGTTCACACCACGAGGCAGCGTTATGTCAGTCACGAGTGGAGGGAAGGCGACGCAGGAAGAGATGGTACCTCTTTACAGATTCAGTGGCTAGCCCGACAAACATGTTTACCGGTCTGACGGTCTGAAAGAGCTCTGGGTGATGTACAGGAGGGGCCTGCCCTCTGTCTGTGGGCGATGCGAGCGCGATTTACTGGAGCACATACGAGATTCTTTGTGAGACTCCGTGCTCAGGAAGCACTGTTGTCTACAGAAATCAAATCTAGCCTTCAGTGTAGTATGTATTTAACCTAACTTCGTTTCCTCTAAGAAGAGCAATCAGAACACAGGCATCCACACTGCCTTTCGGACCGATCAGCGCTGAGCTCAAGCCAGCGGTGGCAGAACGTTCTGTTACTAAAGTCCTAATCAGGGACTCGGGCAGGGGCGGGGATGGCCATAAAACCAAGGCAGCCATCTACCGGCGACAGCACCCTCGTTCCTGCT
>NW_006159935.1:2691666-2707844 GCF_000334495.1 Tupaia belangeri chinensis | reverse complement strand
TCGTGCCTGCTGAAGCACGAGCCCCGTGTCCCTCAGGTGTGTCTGTCACCCTCCTTCATACGTTTAAGGAGACTGTTCCTATTCAGGCAGCTGACCTACTTACCACAGAAACTCCCTCCAGTCTCCACCGCAACGCTGTGGTCAGGGGCTTGGATTCGTTCCATGCAGTGGACCCTGGGGGCCGTCAGTAGAGACCAAGATGAAGGAATTACAAGGCCAGGCCTCCAGGAGCTTACCAAGCCACACGTGGTCACGGTGCATTGACACCACAGGAGAGAAGTGCTCGTGAGTTGGAGGAGGCAGAGACCATCTGGTTACTAAGATGGGGAGAGGTTGGCACCAGCAGGTGGCCTAGTGGTTAAGGTGCTGGGCTCTCACATGGCTGACCATGGTTCGAGTCCTGGACTTGGCAGCTTGAACTCATGCTGGGCGCGTGTACGTGTGTGCCAAAATCCCAAGAGGAGAATGGAGCAGAAGGGATTGCAGCATGGTCATCCCCCCGAGGGGTGATTTCTCACTTTCTGTCTCTGTCTCTCCAGCAAGCACATGTACCCTATAGCACAAATCTCTCTCTTAGAAGATCAGGAAAGGTTTTTTGAAGGTGGTGATATTTGAACTTGACTTTGAAGGACCTAGCAATCCTGATAGTTTGACTACAAAGGACAAAAAAGAATTGTCCTGTTGGAAACTAGTCCTGCTATAAAGAGCACAGAGAAAGTAAGGCTGCCTTTGATAGGTTCGTTAGAGATCAAGTCCTTCTCTTTCACACACACAACCGTTTGTGTTCCTGTGCTGTGTGCTTGGATCATTGTCCTGGCAGCAGACTCCGAGCAGGAAGGGACTGCAGAGTAGGAATGAGGAACAGAAACCCCAGGAAATATGGAATGCTAGAATTGGGGGCCATTCTTAAACACATCTTTATGTTTTCCATGGACTTCTGGCCTCGGTGGTAGAACTCTCCATAGAGAATAGCATCCAGTTGTACCTGCTCCTGCGTGGCCGACCCCGTGTCTCGAGTCCAGGACCCGGTGGCCTGAGAAACACGCTGGGCGTGTGAGTGCATGCCCCCAGCCTGGCAGGTCGGAGAGACGGAGGAGAAGGGAGAGCTGACCCTTCCCCGTGAGGGCGACTACTCTCGCTTGCCCTGTCTCTGTCGTCTCTGGTGAGGGCGCATCCTCTAGCAAAACAAGACAGCAAACAGCAAGCACAGAAAGGTCGCCAACCTCAGTGACTGAATTGGGAGCCGAGCCACTGTCCCCTGACCCCCAAGGCCCCGTGTCTACTGCCAGCGCCAGTAATGTCGCCCCAGCTTGCCGAGCCCTGCCCTGTGTGGGGCTGCCATCCAGGGCCCCGTGGAGAGCTGGGCAGAGGTGGTTGTGGCCCACCATCGGACGCGATTCCCAGTGGCTCCTCAGCACAGTGCTGGCCGCACAGGTACGTGTCCAAGGCATGCTGTCCTTTGACGGTTACGTGTGCCCTGTCCTGAGGAGCACAGAATCTGATCGGTGTGTGCCCTGTCCTGATGCTGGCCTGGGGAATCACAAATGACGTGCCCACATTTAAAAGGCAGTTTAAGAAAGCTCACCATTAGGAACAGTATTTTTCTTAATTTTATGAGCTGGAGTCCAAATTTATCTTTTCTAAATTAGATTCATCCTTGTTCTTAGAGATGCATCACAGTGATGGGAATATAGAGCACAGTGAACTCTGGTTATATGTGGAAGAATTTTCTTGGGCTGTGATAGCATGAGAACAGGCTGACCCAGCCTGAAGGTGACCTTCTCTGCTGTCTTGACACTGAACTCTTCCAGTTTGCCCCTCAAATCCAAGCTTTCACCTTCCGATCTCGGCCCATGAGGATCAGGAAGAAACCATCTGAGCTGGCTGCATAATACTAGGCCTCCCAGTTCTAGTCCTCTTTTATTTTCCCTCTTTTTTTTGGTGGTGGTGGGGTAGGGGGGTGTTGCCATAGGGTGCATGCGCTCACCAGAAAGACAGAGAGACAGAAAGCAAGAAATCACCCCCCAGGAGGGATGGCCATGCCACAAACCCCTCTCCTCCATTCTCCTCTCGGGATCTTGGGCACACACACACACGAGCTGGGCATGCGCTTTAAGCCACCAGGTCCAGAATTCGAACTACGGTCGACTACATGGGAGTCCAGCAACGTAGCCATTACGCTAGCTGCTGGTCCCCCGGTTCTAGTCGTCTGAGATTCTTTAGGACCTGGAACTGGCCCCTCCAATTAAAAGACACCTTGCCCTCTTCCTTCCCAAGTAGCTGCTTTCGCACTGAACTAGCTGGGTGACTTCCTAGTTGTGGCTTTTGAAACAGTGCACGTGTTGTCTAGCATCTGCATCAGTGTCGGTAAGCACCAGTACTTCCTATGGATGCGGCCAAGATTATGTGTCCCGTTTCTGGCCATGGCGCAATCCAGAGGTGGCGTAATCGTGGTTCCAGTGTGCTTCCTCTGTCCGTGGGCTCCCAGAGTGTCTCTCTTGCTGTGAATGTAACCAGTCTGTGGGCTTTTGAAAGGCGGGCTGCTGATGACGGAGTTGTCTGAAACTGTCTCTGGCCAGCTACGAAGGGGTTCTTAGCTACAAATCAATGGAAAGGAACAACTCAGGCTGACAGGTGGCATGGTGGTTGAGGTGCCGGACTCCCACATGGCTGACCATGGTTGAAGTCTCAGACCTGGTGGCTTGCTTGCTCTCTCTCTCTCATGAATGCATGTGCCCTATAGCAAATTTTTAAAAGTAATAATAATGAATAAAATTAAATGAATAATTTTAAAAAACATGTTCAATTACTAATTCCATACTTGCCAATCATCGGATTAAAGAGCTGAGTTGAGGGACCAGCAATTGGCATAATGGCTATGTCGCTAGACTCCCATGTAGTCAACCGCTGTTCAAGTCCTGGACCCAGTGACTTAAACTCACACGGGGCACGTGTGCATGCATGCCCAAGATCCTGAGAGGAAAATGGAGGAGAAGGGATTATGGCATGGCCATCCCCCCTGGGGGGTGATTTCTCACTTTCTGTCTCTGTCTCTTTCTGGCGAGCGCACACACCCTATAGCAAAAACCTCTCCAATCAATCAATAAAGAGCTGAGAGTTGATTTTGACTCAACCATTGGCTCTCTTTTTTTCCTCATCCATACAATGAAGGGGTTAAACTAGAAGATGATTCTTAATGTCCTTTATGTATTTTTCATCTTAAAGCAATGAATTTTTATATTGGGTCATCAGAAAAGTCATGACGTGTTTTTCTACACAAAAATGCAGCATGACTTTTCTGACAACCAAACAGAATGGGCATCTGTGAGCTAAATCTTTTTAAAACTTGTCCCTCATAACAGATTGAGGTGTGTTATCTTTGTCTCCATACTTTTAGCTTCTGCTTTTCAGAAGTAAGAAAATGAGGGAGAATTCCGTTCAAAGGCATCTCTGGGCCCACAGAGTAGGTACCATGAGCAAAGCTCACCACCTGAATTGAAAACATTTATAGACAAGAAGTTATCATTAAAAATTAAATGGTGGCAGACATGCCCAAGGAATACTGCGGGGATTTGATCCATTTATGAATCTTGTGATGGATGAGCGTGTGGAGATGGCAACTCGTGGGCAACAGGACAGCACTGGAGTGGTGTAATATGAGGACATAGTATCCTCGTGTTAGAAGCCTTGGGATGAGTATAAATAATAGCCGTTCACCAGACAAACCCGGGTCCCCTCGTCAGCAGGCCCGTTTTTACTATGATGTAAAAATCAGGTCGTGTACATTTTCATAATAAACTTTTTGTTAAGTAAAATTTTTTTTTAAATTAAATTTTTAAAAAAGTAAGAAAATAAGGACACTAACTTGCTCAATAGTGACAACTTCATTTTCAAAACCTGTCATATTGTGCATCTTTGATACACTGATTTATGTTTATATACATCTCAATCAAAAAAATTGGAAATGACCTAGAGATTTATAAATATAGTGTTTGGCCAAAGATATTTCTAAAGTTTCGAAAAGAACTTTATATTATTTCGGGGACTTCTACCAAGTCTTCCTACCCATCAGGTGAAAACCTATATTGTTTTTGATAAGTCAAATTGATTAGAACTTACGATGATTGGCAGCTTATACATGCAAATACTATGCGTAGGTATTGGGTGGACAAAGATAGTAAGGTAGATTGTGCCCTTAAGCCTGAAGTCTGTGAGAGGTGGCAGATGGACAGATACGTGAAAGCAGACTACGGTGTGGAGGGCTTGAAGACTGACATGGTCCTGGAGTATTAGGCAGATTGGGGGGATGGCATCTATGATGGCTTATATTAAATGAACAAGGAAGGCTTCTTAGGTTGGGTGAGTCTTAAAAGGACGTCCCGATCCTGAGGACTCGGGAGTGGATGGAAAGGCAACATCTCCGGAGCAGAGAATAGAACCCTGGGTCTTTCTCCAAGTAACCATGTCTTTCTTTCTTTGTATTCTAGAACTGTTGACTTTTTGGCTGATTTGCTTTGGGTTTTCCTTATGTTGGGGCCTATTTGTGTAAATAGGAATTCTGAAGGGCATCTTGCCCAAACCCCTTGCCTCAACATACATCAACTTAGAACTCACCCAGATCATGTGGACTTTGTAGAAATGTCCCCCTTAGAGAGGACATTCATTTCTCATGTATTCAAGCCTTAGACCCATGGGTCCCCAGTCCGTATTTATGTAGCAGCTTTAAAGCAACACCTCATATTTATAAGACTAAGTTTATACAGCTAGTGGTTAGATTGTAATCATTCAGTCAGCCGCTGTTTCTTGAATTACAACTGTGTGCTAGACCTTATGAGGTATGTGGCCTGTCTATAAGAGCTTGTCTTCCTGAGGAAAGAAATTAACATTAAAAATGAGCAGACAACGTAAGAAACTCTATTTAATCTTAACAGAAAAATGAAAATTAGATTAGTTCGGCTTTAGCGTGATTAAGTCTATTAATCTTAGCAGAATGGCACAGCAGATCTGAATGTTTTTGTTTCTCATGTTATTCAAGAAAAATAGATCCCCAAAGCAAACCTCTTCATAATGCTGCGTTAACCTCGTGGAGACACGAGAATAACGGGTCCGCCTGTGCGTCTGAAGCATCAGTGCTGCGCTGGCTCTTGAAGATGTGTGTGTCCGCGGTACCGAGATGAACTGTGACCCTCTCTTAGCAGAAAGGGAGTCGCTGCTGTCTTTGCCCTGACCCTCGCAGGTCTGTTTCC
Source organism: Tupaia belangeri chinensis (assembly GCF_000334495.1). Classification (NCBI taxonomy): domain Eukaryota; kingdom Metazoa; phylum Chordata; class Mammalia; order Scandentia; family Tupaiidae; genus Tupaia; species Tupaia belangeri. The sequence continues at coordinate 2,702,598 of NW_006159935.1, read as the reverse complement.
CGGTAACCATGCACAGCAGCGAGGAGGCGGTAGGAGCGTAGATTCCAGGAATGCATTTATGGTTCATCTGTTGTTCAGGTTTTGTTAGACAGCCGGTGCTTTTCACAGCAAGGCTCCAGCGAGATTGGGTGGGGGATCTAGTGGAGCAGACAACGGCCACTTGCTGTCCACAGCTCAGCCTTGGGCCCCAGGCTCATGTCCCTTCAGCCAGCAAAACCAGGGCTTGGTCACGTCCACAGGGACTGCTGTGGGCCTTACAGAGGGCAGGACGCAGTCTGTACAAAGAAACCTGAGAGAATACGCAGCTGGCAAGCAGCGAAAGTGCCCAGATGCGTGTGGGCCCTGGAAGAGGACTGACCTTTCCCGGTCTGCCCGTTACAGCAGACTCCTAGCCGAGCTTCTCAGAGCAAGTTGCCGACCTAAATGGAGCAGCCGTGAGCCAGCGGGCTCGGGGCTGGCCTGTGAGCGACCCCCGGCATTCACTTCCCGTCATGAGCCAGCGAGCTCAGGGCTGCCCTGTGAGCGACCCCCGGCATTCACTTCCCGTGCTTCATTGGACGAGGTCTCAGGTGACATGATCACTTTAGTTTGACAGAGAACATGTTTATGTTATGTGGTTCTTGACATGGGTGTCAGATCTTTGTTATAATCCCAGACTCGTCACTGCGTGTCTAAAGGGCCAGAGGCACATGCCCTAACTTTTTGTCTTTGTCTCCAAAGTGGAAGTAGTGATGCCTTCCTCACCTACATGATGGGGGAAAAAGAAACCTTTTAGAAACCTTTCTTAGAGAAGAATGAAAATTCAGCCTCTAAAATTCATCCTAGGGACCCGCAGTTGGTGTGGTGGTTAAGGACTGGACTTTAACATGGCCAACCATGGTTTGCGTCCCAGATCCAGTGGCTTGAAACTCACACCGAGTTTGTTTCTGTGTGTGTGTGCACGCATGCGCACGTGTGCACCCCCAAAATCCCTAGAGGAGGATGGAGGAGAAGGCATTGCAGTGTGGCCATCCCCCACAAGGACTGATTTCTCATTTTCCTTCTCTGTCTCTCTCTGGTAAGCACATGTGGCCTATTACAGGAACCTAAAAAAAGAAGAAAAAAAAATTTATCCTAAAGAGTAGTCAATTTCAAGTTCAAATGTCTAGGCTCAGGCAGAGATGAGAGGTAGAAAAAAAAATAGCTATTTAATATCTTAATGGGACTAGAGATATCATTTAGATTAGTTTTTATCTCCATTTATTAAAAACTAAGCAAACACTCTGACAGTGACACGGAGTAGAACAGACATCCTGCAAAGCTGGCCTATAGAGGGAGGCCCTGCGTGCCCAAGACCTCCCTGGGTATACCAGGCATGCACTTGCCCCTGACTGGGGACAGGTCAACGCTGGGGTGCAGTTGTAGTATCAAGACCTTCTTGGGTGTGCTTTCTGTCTCCCTATTTCTCTTGCTCATGGAAAAATAAATACAGACTTTTTAAAATTGGCATAAATAAGGGACCAGCAAATGGCATAATGGCTACATCGCTGGACTCCCATGTAGTCGGCTACGGTTCGAGTCCTAGACTCGGTGGCTTAAACTCATGCTGGGAGTGTGTGCACGCGTGCCCAAGATCCTGAGAGGAGAATGGAGGAGAAGGTATTACAGCATGGCCATCCCCCGAGGGAGTGATTTCTCGCTTTCTGTCTCTGTCTTTTTGGTGAGCGCACATGCCCTATAGCAAAAACCTCTCAAAAAAAAAAAAAAATCGGCAAATAAACAACAGAATGGAATTGAGTACATTTTCCTTGGGTAGAGGCATGGCCACTAACAAACTGGAAAACTCGGGAAGGAATATTCTTAAAGATGAGATTTGCTATTTATGTTTGAAAGCAAAGTAGAATGAGGTTTTCAAGATTCTCAGGTAGTAGTTAGAAATACTAGTCATTCTTTCTTCGAATACGCATAAAATTGCTGCTTTACCGTGTCAATGTATAAAGTATAACTTAAACAATAAACAATTTCTATTTGAAAATAAATGTCCTTTTATTCCCTTATTCTCTATGAAGAGTTAAGGTTATCAGTAACTATAGTGAAATTTTACTTCTTCTAAAAGGAGCGTGGGGTCAGCAGGTGGCATGGTGATTAGGGTGCAGGACCCCACATGGCCGACTGTGCACTTTTGAGTCTCGGACCTGGTAGCTTGAGTAATACACCAGGAGCATGCGTATGCCTGCCCAAAATCCCAAGAGGAGAAGGGATTGTGACATGGCCATCTCTCTGGGGAGTGATTTCTCACTTTCCCTTCCTGTGTGTCTCTCTCTGGTGAACTTACATGCCTTATAGCAAAAACTAAAAAGGCAAAACAGAGGCGCCTAGAGCTAGACGGTGGCACAGCAGTAAACCCCGATGCTCTGAGGCTGATCCCTGTGTAAAGTTCTGGGTCCACACTTGGAGACCTCCCTGAGAACACCAGGCATGAGTATGCCCGGGATACAAGGCTGGCTGAAGCCTGGTGGGTTGTGGCCTCCAGACCTTGTTTGGGATTCTCTTTCTCTTACTTTTTCTCTCTGTCTCATTCATGGATAGGGAAGGAGGAATGGAAGAAGGAAAGAAAGAGAAAGAAATGAACATAAAAATTCAACCCATTAATCAGAAAGTACCATAGCCTGATCACTCACAAGCTGAAAGATCCTTCTCTAATCAAGGACTGGGTAGGGGTAAGAGGGAGGAGTCGGACATCATTAATCTTTTGGAAATAATAAGTCTGCATTTTCATGCTCAGGGTGTAAACTGGGACTGTCATCAACCTCAAAGTCAGCTTAGGAAACGCTGCTTCCCTGCTTCAGGTGTCCCCACCCAAGCCCCCGTTTCCATCTGCTCTACACGGAACGGGTAGGACTCCGTGTTCCTGCAGCTGAGCATGTGCTGTTTCTATTTTGAAGATATTCCATTCCTAAGCGGCACTTGAGTAATGCAGGAAATAGTCTCTCTCTCTCTCTCTCTCTCTCTCTCTCTCTCTCTCTCTCTCACACACACACACACACACACACACACTCCACAGAGCCCACGGAGTCCAGGAAAATTCAGGAAAAGAAACATGTCGCTGTTAAGGAATATGGCCGTAGGCGGCTTCCTAACAGCTGCGGCCCGGTGACGCTGAGCGTGTTCTGAGAGGGGCCGTTTGCAGCCTTTGCGGAGGCCACTTCAGGTGAGCAGGTTCGGCCACTCCACAGAGTCCATATTAATGGGCTGCTGTCCGCCTGTAGTTGGCCTCGGGCCTGGAGAGTGGCGAGGCAGTAAACACACAAACCTGAGCCTCTCCCGTGTTGCCTGCCGTGGGTTTAAGGGACAGGCCAAAGCGCTCTTGGAGGCTTCTTTACAAACCACAGTGTTTTAAGGAAGCAAATTTAAAAATTCAGTAATTCTTTACATACACACACACACACACACACACACACGTGCATACATGCACACACACACAGTTATAATTGCGCTTGCAGGAACATTTAAAGCTGTAACATGACTGAAACTTCAGTTGTACTTCAGTGAAAAAAGGTCATTTTCTGTTTTGAGAGATTTTTTTTTGCTATAGGACATGTGCGCTTGCCAGAGAGACAGAGACAAAGAGACAGAGAGAAATCACCCCCCAGGGGAAATGACCACGCCACAATCCCTTCTCCTCCAGACTGGGCTTACCTGGAAAAGGAGGGAGGGAGGAATAACTTCCCCTTGGCCTGTTCTGAGCTCCATTCTGCCGAGAAGCCCCAATTTCCTTTCCAAGTGGCATCACCTTGCAGGGCGGCCTCCTGCAGCTGCCTCGTCCCCTCTCCCTGAATCGGGGGCAGCGTCTCCTTCAGAACCTTCTTAGTCACTCACACTTTTTTGGACAACAAGCACCCTGTCTTGCGCTGTCTGTATCTCTCTGGTCAAATTAAAAAAATAATAATAAATACATTTAAATTAAAAATAATTCTTCTTAAAAAATGTAAACCAAGTTAAAGAAACAAAATACCCCCAAAACAGCAGGTTTTGATGTTTTTGAAAATTGATCATGTGTTTGCTCGAATTAGATTACACCCCAATGAGAGAAGTAAATCTGCTTCAGGAAAGTTCTCTGTGGCCAGGAGTGGTGCTGGTCATATCCCAGTCCAGGCTCAGACACAGACCAGACTTACCTTCCCAAGGAAGGCCGCGCGGAGAGGAGGGCGGCAGGGAAGCAGTTCTGTTCCTAAAGTCCTCTCCAAACGCTTTTTCCCATAAGAATCATTCATTTAGTTTCTTCTTCCTCTTCCTCTTCTTCTTCTTCATTTGCTATAGGGTGTGCACGCCCCAGAGAGCCCCAGAGGGTGGGAGAAGAGCGTGAGCCCTGTGGGAAGTTGGTAATGAAGATGTAACACTTCTTAAGCTGTGGCTTCCATTTGTGATACAATTAAGGGCAATTACTCCCATTAGAATCCTAGCCTAGGTGAGGCCCAGTTAATAAATTGCTGTTTGCCTCCAGCATTAGCAAGGCTGTCTCACCAGGATGGCAGTGTGTGAAGAGGGCTCAGTAGGTTGCCATGGTATTTGTGGGATTCAGCGTGGCGCCAGCGTTCCCAGAAATAAAAAATGTTCAGCCTTCGGTAATAGGTTTGTCCTTACCCAGTAAAGCAGACAGACCCTAAGTAGGTGAGTGGACTGGGGCTCGGGAACTCGATCACAAAAGCCCAGGAGGCCGTGATGTTTTAAAGTTAAGCACCGGCCCGGCGGGTTTTGTAGAACGGAGTCATTGATCTCTGTGTGTGTCTGCCCATGTATCATCCCTCCATCCGGAGAACTCGATCGCAAAAGCCCAGGAGGCGTGATGTTTTAAAGTTAAGCATCTGCCCGGCGGGTTTTGTAGAACGGAGTCATTGATCTCTGTGTGTGTCTGCCCATGTATCATCCCTCCATCCGGAGGGTCTGTGCTCCAGCACACGGACTGGCTGCTGCTCTCCTTGGGGAAAACCCTACCACATAGGACCAGCTAACCCACAGGGATTAGGCCTCATTCATCTTCAATCCACAGGGCCTCGCACGCAGCAGGTGCCGAGAAACATGCGCCAAATGAACACGTGAATTCTGCTCCCCACCCCCCAGGCCAAGCTGGCCTGAGAGTCAGACACCTCGAGCTGTGATTATGCCACTGCCTGCCCCAGTTGTGAAGCGGGCAGATTGTCCTCAGGTGCTCGGAAAAGCCCTGGAGGCGAGACCCAGGTGGCCCGTGTTGGCCTGGACAGTGCCGGGAACTTGACTGGGTACTGGTGCTCCAAAGTGATTTTGGACCAGCAGACCGTGGACCCAGAGACTCCTACAGAGCCTGGACAACTTACGGGAAGTTATGTTATTTAAAAAACTTACAGCTAAAAAAGAACAACATTAACAGTACACTGTATGTTGCAGTAATCCAGTTTCATTGTGAAAATGTTAGGGTTTCAAGAATCTGAGGCTTTTTTTTTTTTTAATCTTGCTAGAGGACACATGCTCACGAGAGAGAGAGACAGAGAGAAAAAGTGAGAAGGCATCCCCGTAGAGATGTTCACAGCACAATCTTGCCTTCATGTCCACCTCCTTTCTGGATTTTGGGCACGCACACGTGGCGTGTTTCTCAAACCACCAGGTCTGGGACTGGGACTGCAAACTCAGCCATGTGGGTTCCAGCTGCCTTAATAAGCATAGGCCACAGGCTAGCTGGCCTTACTTTTTAATTTTTGTGCCATCTGTGCTTACATTTCATTGAAATAACAGCAGAGAAGTCCAAAACAGTCCTGAATCAGGTAGACGGACCAGACATTGCCAGGCCAGACTGTCCTGCCCATTCGGCTTTTTCTCTTCTTTTGATTAACCTGACAGAGGAGTCTAAATGGAGTATTATTTTACATATTCTCCTAAAACTCCATATGCCTGGGGCCAGCCAGTAACGTGGTGGTTAAGGCAGCTAGATTCCCTGATGGCCAACTTAATGATTCGAGTCTTGGACCCAATAGCTTGAAAGTCATGCGTGAGCAGGTGTGTCCAAAACCCCAAGAGGAGAGTGGATGAGAAGGGATTGTGGCATGGCCCTCTCCCTGTATGGGAAGGAAGGACTTCTCACTTTGTTCTCTGTCTGGTGAGTGCACTTACCCCTATGACAGAACACTTTAAAAAAATTAAAGAACTGTTTCTGGCCAAACCTCAATTCTTTGGAAAATTCAGACAAAGAGAACATCTTATTTCTCAGGTATCCAGTTAACATTAACCTCATTGTCTAGTACACCTTATGTTAGTTAACACTATCGGCTTATACATTTTTCAGTTGTTTTTTTATTAGTGAGTAAAAAGATGAATAATAATGAAATCTAGAACATAATTAAAGGAGTCTCATCACGATCTGTGTGCTTCAGATTGTTTTTCTTTTATATAAACATACATTAGACATTCAACTTAACCCTAACAGAGCAGCTGGTTGATCATTAATTCAGACCGTAGGAAAACCGTTTACTGAGTCGGCCTAACCTGACCCACTAGTTCGCATTATAATTAATCCGTCCTCATTAATGGAAGTTCAGCCACCTAATGGACTCTGCTCCTTCCTCCAGGTTCATCTCCATCTACAGAGGACCCAGCCACACCTACAAGGTCCAGAGACTAACGGAATCTACGTGCTACTCCTTCAAAATCCAGGCAGCCAGCGAGGCTGGGGAAGGGCCCTTCTCGGAAACCTACACCTTCAGCACAACCAAAAGTGTCCCTCCCACCCTCAAAGGTCTGTAGACCGAGTCTTCTACATGCTGTCCTCCTCAGCAGGGACGTGTCGGGGCTTAGAGGAGGCCGCTTGGTTTGGGCCTTATATGTACTCTTGGTGTTTCTAACTTCAGCAAGATGGAGTCGACATTCTGAGAAAGGAAGCTGAGGCATGGGTTCTCTGAAGGAAAGGAAAGGCCTTCCAGGAGGTGTACAGGTGACAAGGAAGTGGAAATGTCACAAACTGTCAGTGAGAGTTCTCATCCCCATGGCGACAGACACACAAAAGATCTGAGGGACTCTGGGTTAGAAATGAGAGCCAGATTCCTGATGTTATAGCACTTACTACACTTTTCCAAGGAAGGTCTGAGAATCTCCTTCCCTAGAATCCCCTTCCCAGAGACGTTCACAGGGGCCGCAACTGACATGTCTCCGGGAGACTGGTGCCCGGGAACCGGGACGCCCTCCCCTCTGCCCAGGACGGCCACGGAGCTGCCTTGGAAAAGCTGCGGCAGGGACCTGGTCCAGTCTGGAGGTTTCTGAGTGACCAATTTCCTCCTCCATTCCTTTATTGGGATGAGGAGACCCCTCCGATCCGAACTTCCATCTCCCTCAGGACGTGTGAACAAAAGCCGCCCGCTCTGCCCAGCCCTCTCAGGGACTCTTGAGGCTCTGCCTTCCCCACCCAGAGGTCCTGGTTCTGGAGGGCCTGCTGCTCATCTGTAAGGGAGGCGGGCAGTGTGGTGGCTTTATCCAGCAGCAGCTCAGACGACCCTGAGGCCGCTGGACAGAGGCAGACATCGGGCTGTGGGGCAGGCCCTGGGTGTGGTCTGGCTTCAGGAGCGGGGTGGTTCGACTGCGGCTTCCACATGCAGGAGCCGCCAGCCACTGTGGCCTCCAGGACCTGGGGTGGGGTCTGGCCTGCAGGCTGTTCCCCGCCACCCCTTCTAGGACCGGTTTACAGTATAGGTCCTCTCTGCTTCCTTGCCCCACTGGCTCCTGGGTAGCTTCTCCTCTGCGTGATTAAGAACATAAGCACTGGGACCAGCAGATGGCATAGCTGTCACGTCACTGGACTCCCACATGGCCAACTGTGGTTCGAGTCCTGGACCTGGTCACTTCAAAATTATGCCAGGCTCATGTGTGCCCAAGATCCTGGGAGGAGATTGTGGTGTGGCCATCTCCCTGGGTGGGGGGAGGGTGATTTCTCTCTCAGGCATGCATATGTGCCCTAAGGCTAAAACCTCCTTTAAAAATATAAATAAATAAAACTTACTGCACATGTGCATACGCACACGCAGCTGGCAGGGTCACTTGGGCAGTGCATGTCCTGGCTCTTTGGCACAGCCTCGCCTTCCAGCTCTAACAGAAAAGCTTTCTGAGAGCCGCGTGCTGACCGAGTTGTTGGGACCCGAAGGGGTTGCCACATTTGCTAGCGAGTGACCTCAAGGTCTTCCCGAACAGCCCCGACTTTGCCGGTCTGCGTGGGGATTCCTTCTGTGGAGAACAGCAGCGCATGAGTAGCAGGGGCGTGCTGTGGTCCGTGAGCCCCAGAAGGGGCGATTCCTCACGCTGCCACGTGCCTGTTGTCTTCGTCTCGCTCTCAGAGTCAGGAAATTGTTGTCTTTGCCGGAGAGCTGTTTAGTCTGATAAGACGCCTTATTTAGTTTTGCCATAAATTGCTTGACCTTTTGTCCAAGCAATTCCAAAATGGGGTCTTTTTATTTATTTTTTTTTAGAAAATTTTTCTGGAAACAAGATCATATGGAATTACAATAGGAACAACTGCCTCTAAAGACTTCATTATTTATCATTAGAAATGAAAGTGGAAGGGGTTCCAGAGAGAGGAGTTACACATTCTAATAGGAAATTGTCAGATTTTGGATCAGGCTTTAGAGATAAACTAAAGCTATGAGGAAAAACAAATTTTTAAGAGATTTTTGCTTTAGGGCATGTGTGCTTGTCATAGAGACTAAGAGATAGAAAGAGAGAAATCACCCCCCGGGGGATGGCCACACCGCAACCCCTTCTCCTCCATTCTCCTCTCAGTATCTTGAGCACGCATGCACACGTGCACCTGGTGAAAAATAAACTACAGAATGAGTATACATGTAACTGGTAAAGGCTTTCAATGCTGCCCATTCTGTAGACAGGAAATTCTCCTCTCTCGCCTCCCCTCACACGGATATACCCACTCTCTTCCTGAACCCCGACGTGTACCTGTCCCTCCCATGGGAATCTGCTTATGTTTCTCTACTTACACCTTCTCTTCTCCTCCCTCCGCTATGTCTGAGGTCCCTCAAATACAGGGTCTATGTTACCTATTTCTGCATCCTCCAGGTACTTGACACCAGGCCTACCCCACAGAAGGTGCCCAATAACCATTGGAAGAGGAGTAGCAAGGTCATCCAGGCCAAGTAGTTATTCCTGGGAGGATGAGCAAAGGGTTTTTCATTGGGGCTTTCTACTCAGGACTTGTCGGTGCCTAACGGCCACCCTGCTGGTTTCTGGGGAGCTGGGCAGTGAGTCCCCTCTCAGGGTTAGACGTAGGCCTGATCCTACCCTATCTGGAGTCTCACTAATTAGGCTGAAATGTTGACTGTGAACAGGATACTTGGAATTTTGAGTTTGTGCGGATTTGTATTTCAGCACCTCGAGTAACACAGTTGGAAGGAAACTCGTGTGAGATTTTATGGGAGACGGTACCACCCATGAAAGGCGACCCTGTCAGCTACATCCTACAGGTGTTGGTTGGGAGAGAATCCGAATACAAACAGGTAAGACCGGTGTGCTGGCACCCAGCAGCTGGTTGGAGTCAGGCTGGCTCCTGCCTCTGCCCGTCGCTGGGAATGTTTCAATGAGCTGCATTTTTTACACGTCAGCGATGAAAACTGCCTGGCGTGTACGTTACCTCATTCTAAAGGGCACTTGAGCCTTATTTTTCATGTCATTGTTTCATGACGCCATGGGAGTCATCTAGGAGATGACCGGCAGAAGCTTGTCCTAGGAGGAGCGTCACTGGGTACCTGCAGTCGGTCTTGACAACTACAGAATGAGTATACATGTAACTGGTAAAGGCTTTCAATGCTGCCCATTCTGTAGACAGGAAATTCTCCTCTCTCGCCTCCCCTCACACGGATATACCCACTCTCTTCCTGAACCCCGACGTGTACCTGTCCCTCCCATGGGAATCTGCTTATGTTTCTCTACTTACACCTTCTCTTCTCCTCCCTCCGCTATGTCTGAGGTCCCTCAAATACAGGGTCTATGTTACCTATTTCTGCATCCTCCAGGTACTTGACACCAGGCCTACCCCACAGAAGGTGCCCAATAACCATTGGAAGAGGAGTAGCAAGGTCATCCAGGCCAAGTAGTTATTCCTGGGAGGATGAGCAAAGGGTTTTTCATTGGGGCTTTCTACTCAGGACTTGTCGGTGCCTAACGGCCACCCTGCTGGTTTCTGGGGAGCTGGGCATTGAGTCCCCTCTCAGGGTTAGACGTAGGCCTGATCCTGCCCTATCTGGAGTCTCACTAATTAGGCTGAAATGTTGACTGTGAACAGGATACTTGGAATTTTGAGTTTGTGCGGATTTGTATTTCAGCACCTCGAGTAACACAGTTGGAAGGAAACTCGTGTGAGATTTTATGGGAGACGGTACCACCCATGAAAGGCGACCCTGTCAGCTACATCCTACAGGTGTTGGTTGGGAGAGAATCCGAATACAAACAGGTAAGACCGGTGTGCTGGCACCCAGCAGCTGGTTGGAGTCAGGCTGGCTCCTGCCTCTGCCCGTCGCTGGGAATGTTTCAATGAGCTGCATTTTTTACACGTCAGCGATGAAAACTGCCTGGCGTGTACGTTACCTCATTCTAAAGGGCACTTGAGCCTTATTTTTCATGTCATTCATGACGCCATGGGAGTCATCTAGGAGATGACCGGCAGAAGCTTGTCCTAGGAGGAGCGTCAGTGGGTACCTGCAGTCGGTCTTGACAGACGTTTGCAGTGTCCAGGTCTGTGCGTACTGGAGAACTACAGCACCAGTGGTTCACTGCAGAGCGGCAGTGGTCTTCGTTCAGCCACTGAGGCCTAGATCCTATCTGCCTTTTTGTAGCTTATGATGGAAAGGGGTTGGCAGGTGGCATGGTGGTTAAGGGCCCTGGACTCCCTCATGGCTGACTGCGGTTCAAGTCCTGGACCTGGTGTCTTGC
>NW_006159935.1:2671106-2691054 GCF_000334495.1 Tupaia belangeri chinensis | reverse complement strand
ATAGCCAGTACGCCAACGGCTGGTCCCGCAAAGGGCCATTTCTTAGCAGCACCTTTAATAGGGACATTCATTTATAGGTAACTCATAAAAGCCGAAGATAAATGCGACCTATCTGAAACATTAGCAGCATTTGCACAGATGTCTTTATTCAGTTGTTAAGGCTTACATACACAAGATGAGGAGAAAATAATTTGATTCAGAGCCTTAAATTGATGGTTGGTGTTTTTTGTGTAATAGTAAAGAATGCGAGTAAAATACATCTTTAAAAAATCAAAGAAAATTTTGGACATCATGTGTTCGTTTGTTGATGTGAGGTGTCAGATAAAAGGAAATCATTGTCAATACATTTTGCAAAAACTTTTCTTAAAGATGACATCTGCCAGTATCGGGTCACGTCAGTAGGTGAATATCACAGAAGTCGCCATCGCTCCTTTTAGGTGGGACAGAAACACCACGCTTTCCGTGAGACCGTCCAGGCTCGGTTCATGCTGCGTGTGCGAGTTCAGAATAAATGTTTTCACGTGAGCGTGTCTCACCTTCCCAGAAAGATCTGATCAGCTTCAGGCTCTCTGCTCAAACAGAGAGCAGAGAATTTTCCCCACTCGATTTAGTTATTTTTAATCTTACTTATTTTTGAGAGAGAAATTTTGCTATAGAGCCTGTACATTCGCCAAAGAGAAACAGACAGAAAGTGAGAAATCACCTCCCTCCCCAGGGGGAATGACCACACTGTAATTTCTCCTCCTCATTCTTCTCTCAGGATTTTGGGCACGCACTCATGCACACACACCCGGTGTGTTTAAACCCTCCGGGTCCAGGACTCAAACCGCAGTCAGCCATGTGGGAGTCCAGCGTCGTGACCAGTATGCCATCTGCTGACCCCAGATTTAGCATGGTCTGTTCCACAGCAATGAAAGGTGGTGGAGACTCAAGTATTAGGCGGTTTCACAGCGTATTGTTTGACACCTCACAGTAATTCGTTTCCCGAAAGTGCATTCATGCCTGTTTATCGTTGTATTTTAAAGCCTTTTATTCCACATTCCATACTCTCCTGTGCACTCTTGGGAGACTGTTCTTCTCAGAGAACAGCGGCTGCTGTCTCACCCTGGGAAGGCAGCTTGGTTTGCTCAGTATTTATACCTAACAGGCATTGCCAAAATATGGGTGAGCGGCTTCGTAATGTGGATTTCCACCGGCAGACTGGCTGTTTTCATTCCGTTCACTTACTGTTGTTTATTTAGCCCCACGGACACATAAACACTAAGGTAATCGTGCACAGCCCTAAGTCTGCACAGAATATCTGCCTTACTGTCAGCAGCCATAAACGGTGCTTCTTGGTGACACACAGTAGGACAGGGCAGGCTCGGGAGGCTGGGAATATCCTTCTCTGCCTCTACATTTTCTGTATCTGCCAAGAACTGAAGAAGGCAAGCAGCACATGGAAACCACAGCCGAGTCAGGGCCAGTCTGTCCTTGCTTTCGTTTCTGCTTTTGCCTCTCTGCATTCAGTAAGCATCAACTACACACGTTGTGAGGCCCACATTCGCGTCTTCTGGACATGAGATGTGGCAGGAAACGTATCTACGTTGTGTGTACAGAACAGTGGCTGAGATTGTTGTAGTCCAAGGATAACAGGCTCGGGGGGAAGTGAAGGAAAACGCGAGCCGTCATGGCTGTGTCAGCGTGCCAGAGTGCCGGGCTCTCGCGCTGCTCTGCAGACCTCGGTCAGGGCCCTCATCAGACAGCGTCACCAACAGGTGGGCTCGCGCCCTCATCGCTCCTCGGCCTGGCGCGTAGTGGGGACCCAACCAGTATGTTCAGGAAAGGGACGTTTCTACGTAGCAGGGCTATTGACGCCCATGGTGGTGAGTAGACTTCAGCACAGGATGGATTTAGAAGCAATGTTTATAACTGAGGTGGAAGAAAACAAAAACAAAACGAATTCACCCATAATAAGAGGGTGTCCTTCTCCCCAGACGGCGTATGGCGAGGGTCGTGCCCTTCCTGGTGTTTTATTGGCAGTAGCGACTGCCTGGTCCTCGCTCCGTAACTTTCTTTTATTCAGTTAGCACAGTGTGGGGCCAGCACCTGGTTTTCATTATTAAGCAGTCTATCGGATGTGCATGCGCACTGGAGAGACAGACAGACAGACAGATGGTGGGAAATCACCCTCCAGGGAGTTTGGCCACACCACAACCTCTTCTCCTCCATTCTCCTCTCAGGATCTTGGCCACACACGCACATATGAGTATGTTAAGTCACCAGGTCTGGGATTCAAACCGTGGTCGACTACATGGGGGTCCGTTGACATAGCCATTATGCCATCTGCTGGCCCCTCAATAAGCCTCTCATAGAGCAGCAGTAGTGCAGTCTCAGAGCCCGGGCCTGCTCGCCTCGGCTCCAGGACGGAGCCCCCTGCCTAGCCGCGGGCCCTCAGCCGCGTAGGCCTGTCTGTTGAAGGCCGGGGGGTCACAGTCTGCCTCCCCCAGTCCTGGGGTAGTGGAGGAGGTAGCTCACCTCACCGGGCCTCACCTCTCTCCTTGTAGGATGGGTGATAATCCTTCAACTCAGATGATCACTGTGCCAGACCCATTCAGTTAGGGCAGCTGTGTAAATGATGACATGGCCCCAGGTCTCAGGGAGGGTGACATGGCCCCAGGTCTCAGGGAGGGTGGCATGATCAAGGGGCACAGGTAAGCCCCACAGCTTCCAGGCTGCCTTCTCAGCAGCCCTCTCGACAAAGCTCAACTGTGTTATTTAAAGAATTTCAACTGCACAGCATGTTATTCTGAATTAAGCGTCATGGATTCTTCATTTCATTTATCTAGATATTACTTTAAATCCTCCTGTTTGGAATAAACATGTCAAAATCTCTTTAAAATATATTATTCATTAAATCAAGAACAGAAATAGTCTTGGCGAAAATACTATTGCGTATACACTTACTGCAATATTATGATTGGTTACTGCAATAAAGAACATCTCAAGTGGAGCTCTGCCTTTGAAATCGGCTTGCAGCAGGAGGAAAGGCCTGTAATGGTGCCCCTGTCAGAATGAGTGAGAACGGAGGGGTTGGAGACGTGGCCGGCTGCCCGGAGGCGCAGAGCTACACAGCCCCAGGAAAGTGGCCCCAGTGGGGTGCAGCTGTGGAGGCCTGATGACCTTGTGGACCTGTGGCAGCCTCGGCTCCTAAGGGTGACTGGGCTGTGAGTACCCGTAGACATGTGGCAGACGCCAGGCCCGTGTCGTGGGGTCTCCCCTTTGACCGACTCCTGCAAGTGCCCTATGTCACGGGCCGTGGGGCTCCTGGTGCCAAGCATTGGCCTGATGGTGGTGCTTCGGACTCTTGCACAGGGACCAGGGGAGTGTCAGGCCCGTCGCGGTGCAGTGCTCCTGACTAACGCGCTTTCGTGCTGCCATGCCTTATATGCCTATCCGTGCCGGACACCATCCTGTTACCCCACTCACCCTTACCAACAGGCCTATGAGAATCAGTATTGTCTTGGTTTTAGGGGTTTGTTTCTCACCTGTGAAAACTTGAGGGTGCCCTTCGAGGCACAGGTGTTAAAGATGTTGAATTGATTTTCAGTGCTTTTGGGTGACTTAATACCATCTAGGGCTTTCAAGGCTGATAGGTTTTATTTAAATTCCCATCGATTATAACACAGGTTTATAAAAGTAATAAATTCCATATGCATTTTCATTTAGTTATGTAAAGTATGATTAGCTTATTCTGTGTCCAACTATTTAGTTTAAAAAAAAAATATTGAGGACCAGCCCATAACTCAGCACTTAAATGCTAGATATAGAAAACCTGATAGCACATGGCTGACCACTGCTTGGATCCTGGCCTCGGAGGCTTGAGAGACATCCCAGGGGCTTGTGTGTACCCCGAGTCCTGACCAGATGGGGAAAGGGAGAAGGGGTTGCGTTTGATCATGACACTCTCTCTCTCTCTCTGTCTCTGTCATCTCTCTGTCTCATGCAAATACCCTTTGGCAATTAAAAGAATTAAGACATTAAGTTTCATTTAAAGCTCATCACCCTTTTTTTCTCTGAGCCTGAAATTTTGTCATGTTTTTCTGGGAAAATCTTCACTGTTCTCCATGGAGATGGGATCAGCCTCACCACAGTGGCCATGTGAATCTGCTGGTGTGCTGTGTTCGAATCAAAGCCCAGGAAGGTGCGCTCTGAAGAGGCTGCACCCCAACACTTACGCATCTGAAGAGAGAGAAGGGTACAGCAAGTTTTAGTATTAAGGGTACCTCAGAACTACTCACCTTTTTTTTTTCTTTGATATCTACTTAAAAATACTATCAATTGCTAAAATGAAGATAGTTTATGTAGGCTTATTTTTTTTTCCTACATCAAAAATGAAATAAGGCCCAGCTGCAGTGGTGCTAGCGTTCCGCTCTGAGCCAGCTGACCAAATCCAGCCTCTCCGTCACCCACTGCTGCGAGAGGTCTCCCCGCGGCCTGCCTAGGTGCCCAGTTCTCTGGAGACTCAGCAGCTACAGGGTCTCACGCAGTGGCCTTCTTATTGTCCCTGCTGCTGGTCTGCCCTCCACTGCACAATTTACCATGGCACACTGTCCTGATTATACCATGTCTCAGAACCTGCAGGGCCAGCTCCCTGCCTCACCCACCACACACGTTCTTTTCTTCTTTAGCATTGTCCTTGCTATTCTTGTGCAAAGCATTATTTATGTATATATACATGTATGTACACACATATACACACACACATATACATATATATTAAGGTTTTTGCCATAGTGCACGTGCACTTGCTGGAGAGAGACAGAGACAGCGAGAGGGAAAGGGAGAAATGACCCCCCCCTCCTGGGTGAATGGCCATGCCACAATCCCTTCTCCATTCTCTTCCTGGGATTTGGATAACCCACACACATGCACCTGGCATGATTTTAAGCTGCCAGGTCTGGGACTCAAACCACGGTCAACCAAGTATGAGTCCAGCGCCTTAACCACCATGCTACCTGCTGGCCCCCATTAAACGTACATTTTTAATGATAATCTATGTAAAACAAAACATCCTCGGGCTACAGCCCAGTATCATGGAGAACATGGGGAATGAGGAAAACTGTGTCAGCTCTGTGGAAACTGATGATTCACACCAAAGCGAGTCAGTTATCATCAAACCGTAGGAAGCCAAAAGCCTCCGAAAATGGGTACTAGGAATGTTTTCATTGTTGCATATCTACAAATTAATTCAAAGGGCTTATGAATATCGCTGAACTTTGTATTTTCTATCAGTACGGTGAAAACAACTTATGTCCTGATCCCGCCTCCTCAGTCTGGCTGTGCCCGGCGGTTACCTCTGTGTTTGCGTGTGGGTGTCGGTGCTCCATGCTCACATTTACTTGTATGTGATAACTGTCCTCCTCCTTTCAAACGATGTGGTATAAGAGTATTCATTCTGGTGTAGTCGAAGGCACTAGTTAGAGAACATTCACTGAGCATCTGCTGTGTCAAGCCATTGACGAAGTCTGGTTGCTATGGAGACAACAGAACACAGTCCCACACTCAATATATGTATGTATTTTATATGTAGGGGGGAAAAAAGATGTTGACACTGTGTTGGCAATGCTTGTGAAATACTAGCTGAAAGACATATTTACAAATTGAAAACCCAACTTTTTAAAAAAGTTGTTTTCTTATACAAGCAAGCGAGAGAGAAAGAGACAGCACCCCAGCCGAGTCCTGACACTGTGACCGCCCCAGCCTTACCCCGGGCGATGAGCACGTGCCCCTGGCAATCCCAGAACCCTGTCTCGGAGCACAGCCTCAAAGAACTGGTCTCCCCACAGTGCACTCTCCAGCCCCGGAGCCTGCTGGGAGACAGAAGGCGTGTACCCTTTGCCTTCTGTACATTCTCAGAGGTCTTCCCTCTAAGGAGTTGAGAACTGAGAAGTTCCATCAAAAGTAATATATGAAGTCTCGATTCCCTGAGTTAGGTTTCTAGGAAATTAAGTGTACCCCCTGGGCACACTGTCTTAAAAGAATATAGACATGTAAATTCTGGAGACCATAGAAATTATTTACATAGATATAAATATACATTTATATATTTTTTATTTTCTATTTTATTTTATAATTCCTCACTTCTGTTTAATTGCTGTACATCTTTGTGGGGCACAGCATGGATTTTCAAAACAGACACCCACTTTATGAAAGTCTCTAATCACTATGGCGATGGGCCTTTTTTTTTTTTTTTTTTTTTTTCCCCTTTTGCTTCCAAGTCAATTTGATGGCAGAAACGAAGAGGCCACTTCACAAAAACTCTGCCCAAGCCTTTGGCACAAATTCAGCCTTGGAACTGTTTTCCATAGCATCGAAATAAAAGTCACTGCTTTTTCTGCAGAGTAGGAGGAGCCAAGTGGAGTGATCGGAAAGGTCTTTGGTGGATCGATCGAGACACAGGCAGAGTAGAACTGCAATCAGAATCGAAGGAACGGCGGCCGACTCACTAGTCAGTTTCTCATCTCCGTCTGTCATAGTCAGAGTCACTGGATTTCATGTTTTATGCAGCGTGGGGTGGAATACCTTTTTGTTAATGGATGAAATACAGATGGGGAGATAGACCTTTTTGTATCATTTTCTTAGTTATAGAGTGGCATTAAACCAACTCAGTGTCCACGAGGCCCCCAGTGGTTGATGTTCACCTTAGAGACCACAATGTGTCGAAAGTCAGCTCACGCGGATCTTGCCTTTTCTTGAAGGTGTACAAGGGAGAAGAAACCACATTCCAAATCTCAGGCCTCCAGACCAACGCAGACTACCGGTTCCGCGTGTGTGCATGTCGTCGCTGTCTGGACACTTCTCAGGAGCTAAGCGGAGCTTTCAGCCCCTCTGCAGCGTTTGTATTACAGCGAAGTGAGGTCATGCTTCCAGGGGACATGGGGAGCTTAGACGATCCCAAGATGAAGAGCATGATGCCTACTGATGAACAGTTTGCAGCCCTCATTGTGCTTGGCTTTGCCACTTTGTCCATTTTATTCGCCTTTATATTACAATACTTCTTAATGAAGTAAACAAACCCCACCGAACTAGAGGTATGAGTTTAATTAATGCTACACATTTTAATACACACATTTATTCAAATACTCCCCTTTTTAAGTCCTTTTGTTCTTTGATTTATATACTTCTCTTGTTTTACAGACATAGCTAGGAAAAACAATGTCAGTGTTTTGGTGCACCTTTTTGTAATGCAAAACTAGGAAGAGGTTAAACTGGATTAAAAAAAGAAGAAGAAGAAGAAGAAGAAAAGCAAACCAGACACCAAAAGCTAGCTTTTTTATGTTTTCTTTTAAATTGTTCAGATTTGCCTTTTTTCTGTTTTCACTGATGTCTTCTGCAAGCCTTTGGTTATTTTTTTCAGTACAGTTTAGTAATTTATATTCATCAGTCACTTCCTATGTCTCGATCACCTGCATCTATAAACATGAGTCACAGTGTGTGTCATTGCAGGGCTACGATGTCAGTGTCGTCAGAGTATTGCCACAGAACAGCAGCATACGAAGATGTGTCCCCTTAGATGAGGCTGCCTACACAGCCATGTGGTCACTCAGTTATCTATCCGTGTTTAGCTCATTTAAGTCAACATGTGTACCTTCATCTAAAACGTTTTAATACTCTGTATTTCCTATGATTTTAACACTATGAGCTGCCTGTATAAGAAATCAAGTAACCAAAATGCACCTAGACATTACGGCGCATTGTAGATTTTACCATATCCACTCATAGCAGTAACGTTAAGAGGGCATTGTGCAATAGCTAGGTATTTCTTTGTTCAGCTATTTTTAAAGCTGCTTTAACTTGTTTGTCTTTGTATATAACTACTTCTGATCTAATCACTAGAGTTATTATATTCTGTTACGTTTGACCAGATTTATATGACGAGAACTGGTGGCAGTTCAGTGCCTCTGCCCATTGTCCACGATTTCCACTAATTGTGAGCAATCTTCTTACGCATCAGCACATTAGTTCTGAAAGGTTTTTGCCTTTAGGCTGTTCTTTGAGGTATCAAGGAAGTGATTGAATTTCAGTACCTTAATTCAGTGCACGTAATGCTAATGTAACAGCAGATGAAATTGAGAAACCCGAAAAGAGAGTCATC
Source organism: Tupaia belangeri chinensis (assembly GCF_000334495.1). Lineage (NCBI taxonomy): Eukaryota > Metazoa > Chordata > Mammalia > Scandentia > Tupaiidae > Tupaia > Tupaia belangeri. Next base: position 2,682,917 of record NW_006159935.1, on the reverse strand, counting down.
TAATTTGTAGTTTCTATCTCTGTGGGGTTCTCTGGCCACGGAGAGAGAGGGGTGGTATTTGGGGGTAAGCATAGGTGGTCTGAGGGGGCAAGGAGCTGAGATTCTCTCCCCGGGTCTGTCACTAACTTGCTGCGTGACCTGAAACACGTCACTTTACCTCTCTGTGCCTCGGTTTTTCCATGCATGAAAAATAAAATGAAATAAAATGGGGATTCTAATGTTTGTAAGTGCTTTGAGATCTTTGACCAACAGGTGCTATTGGAGTGCAAAATGTTACTCTTGCATGTTATTTTGAGTCATGAGATAATCCGTTTTAACCCAAGTCATTGGATTATTTATATGAAGTCCATAATGTTCGAGTACCTCAGGGACATTTACGAGTTGGAGGTGCAAATATATTCCAAAAGGGTGCAGCAGACACAGTGGGACCCCTGCTTCTGTTTTTGTATATTTTTGCTACTTGGTTTTTCTTGATCATAGCTATTTTGTGCTTGGTCTATGTTGTCTAAGATGCAGTATCCTGTTACTAGCTTATAATATTCCCATACCAAAGTCATGGGGAAACCAACATTATTTTGTTTTTGGTTTATTTATACTATATTCTGCATACAGTACTTTAAATGCCAATTACAGTGCAATCTTTATTTATTGTAAAATTTTTTAAATGTACTTAAGTACTAATTTTCCCTTGTAGCATGTTATTTTTTTTGTGTGTTTTATACTTTTGTAATTTTTAGGTCAGTCTCGTCCCTTGGCAACATCTGTAGTATTATTAATCTTCTGACATTTTCTTGTGTTTTTAAAGATAAGAGCATCTAGTGCATTAAATGCCAAAAAAAAATTTTTTTATTATCAATGATTGAAACGTTTACATGTACCCAAAAAAAAAAACATCATCATCTCTTGAAAGTGCTCAGATCAATGAATTATTCTGTGTGCCTCTTTCCACGTGGTAATTAGTAGAGACTCTGTATTTTGTTACCGACTGTAATAAGTAGTTTAATTAAGCCTTGCACACTGCTGGCTTCAAGGTAAATATATTTTTGCCAAAGTTCTGGCCTTCCAAACGCATCCCTCTTTTTAAACATGTAACATGGCCCACTGTTACATTGCAGCTGCATTTTCTGAGACAATTTCATGCAGGTGTTTTGGGGAGAAGGCATTTATTGAGCGGTGGAAGTCAGCTGAGTAGAAAACTCTTTGTGCAGGGGGTAGAAGTCTCTGTTGAAACACTTCAGAACTGCTGCTATCAAGAAATTCTCTGAATGGGTTGGATTTTTTTTTTAATGAAATAATACTGTAGGTCACAATCACTATGCATGTGTGATCTCTGGAGATGCTCATACTGTCTGGCCACCAGAACGCTGCAGTGTGGGAAGTACAAGCTGACGACACTTTATTTTATTGCTCTTCATTAACTGGTGTTCATTATAACTTCGGTCAGAAAATTCTCTCTCTCTGTGACACGGTTTCCTCTCACAAATATGTATATGTGATATTGATATACGCCCGTATATACTGCCATTACACACGAACAATAAAATAAAGTGTTAACGTAACCGTATCTCTTTGCCCTTCTGCAATGTTTAGGAAGGAGCGAGTGGCTTTCGGACACTCGGACTCTCCTCCGTATGTCAGATTCATCCCTCGCACAAGAAGGTCCAGTCACGGGACACGAACTGCCCTACCCTTTGTCCTCAAAGAAACTGTTTAAAAAGAACCCTTTTTTTAAAAGATTTTTTTCGTATTATCTGCCTTGTTCTTATCAACTTGAAATGTTGGCATTTTCTAACCTTGTTTTGTTGGCTACAGTAATTCAGTATTCATGTCGAAATTGAAAAGTGCCCTAACTGAATGTGTTTGAATGTTATCCTTGCACAATTCTTTAAATTGAAAGATAAAATGTTTTACCTCACTGTTGGACATACATTCCAAGCTTTTCAACTTTAGGAGAAAAAAAAAAATCATGTTTTCCTGTATTGTAAATTTTAGACTATTTCATATACATTGTATTAAAACTGCCATATCAATTTTAATGTATAGATTTTGCAAATACTATGCTATATGTAATACCTAACTGTATCTGTAGTGTATATGTAATATATTTATGCCCAATAAATGTTTTAATTCTTTCTGACGTAAGCAGGGTTTTTCTGCCACGAACAGGATTGCTGCTGTTGTTGTCTCCTTTGAAATGCCTCCGCTGCACCCCCAGAAGTTGCAGACCCAATGCCTGCAGAGACCAGGCGGGCCGCTCAGGGCACGGTGCAGACTGCGCTGCCTGGAAGGTGGCTGTGCCTCAGCTGCCACTGGTTGAGGTCCTGCAGGACTGCCGGCCGCAGTCACATGTGCCGGTATTTCAAAAGATGCTAAAAATGCAGATTTGCACAGTTGGGTCAACTGAAACATGACTGTGAGCCGTAGAGACCCGTGGACCGCCAGTAAAATATGTGCTCGCTCCCTGCCAATAACGCGCCTCTTTGCCTAATATTTTATCTATATGGCAAGACTTGGGCGTGCAGCTCCCCCTCAGTTCACGTGGCATGCTGGGCGCCTCCTCTCCCACGACAGACTCACGTAGGTCCGACCTCCGTCTTTCTTGCCCTGGGCCTTAGCGACAACAACAGCAATGACGCATTGCGTTTCTGCCCTGCCTAGCGCATCATTACTGTCAGATCGTTTTGCTAGCAACCCCTGCGGTCTGCTTACTTCTCAGACCAAAAGAAAACGTATATAGAAAGCCATGGTTTATATCGCAGAGTGCACCTTCTCACCTAAAGAACGGCAGTCACGCTAGGTAAAGTGGCACATCAAACTTTACATGCTTCTGACGCTGCTAAAAATGGAATGAAAGAATTTTTTTAAAAGTTACAACTCCCCTCAAGAATGGGCAGAATGGAGAGAAGGTTGGGGCACCACTTTGGAAACCTGACCAATGAACGCTGAATTCAAATTTGGCCGAGGAGAAAGTGAACACAGCTCAGTTTTTCAAGTCTCGGTGCACAACACCCTGCAGGGTCAACGGTTGACAGCAGCGCGTCCCTTTGAGCTGATCCTGAAGGAGAGAGGAGCCCGCCATCCTGTTAGTCAAGAGTCTTTAAAATGCAGGTAGATCCACAAATCCCCCCTTCTCACCTCCCCCCGCGTGCCTCTCATTACCCTGGAAGAAACCTGGAGTTTTATCCTCAGGAGAAAGTCAAAATAACCCCATGGCTGGAGACACTACCCACTGCTGGGAATGACAGCGCTGTACCAAACTGCGATTTAATGAACATAGTCCTATGGGAGAAGGTTAGAGAGTAAAGACCCTCACAGGCCTGAGAAAAAAAATAAAGTCTAAGAATAGTCTATGCCTCGTTTCAGCCAGAGCACGCTTTGGTGTTGCTTGTCAATCTTGGCTGTACTCAAATGTTACCTGAGGGGCTTTCCAAGCCCCTATACCCTGCATCCAAGCACGTGCGCGCGCGCACACACACACACACACACACACACACACACACCCCGTACTGCTGGAGCACCTGGGAAGTGAAGGTGGAGAAGTGCTGCCCCAAGGCGGGACTCGCACTGGGCAGCTTTGGTACAGGTGGCCTTTACAGCTCCCCGCCGTCAGCAAGGGTAACCTGACATCTGAAGAAAGCATCTACATGAGTGAAAAGTCCGAAGGTGATAATAGGAAGACTCTGAAAAATATTCCATCTCCAGAGAGATGAGAAAAGATAAGGCCTCTAGAAAATAAGGTTAGAATGCTACTGAAAAGGAGTTCTTGAAGAGCAAGACAATGCACTTAGAAATTACAAATTTAGTAACAAGCTTCAAGGCTGAAAAATAATAACCAAAAAGAAGACCAAGGAAATTTGTTTTAAAGTGGGCTGCGGGTGGAGGAAATTGGACCAGGCTGTCCAATATCCAAACAATAGGTGCCCTAGAAGAAGAGGGAGAATCGAGGGAGGACGCCCGACACCCGAGGTTCCGTAAGGAAAGGACCCGGAGCGTCCTGGGCACGATGGATGAGCACGGACTTCTACCAAGGCGTGGTCTTGAAATTCCAAGACACTGGGACGAAGAGACGCACCCTTCCCCCAGACAGGCGGGTCACGAGAGCGGCTTTAGACTGTAGCGAACACTGGAAGGTGGTCGTCAGTGGTCGTCGGGACTCTCGGGGAGCGCGTTTCCCACCATCCCACTCTGGAGCAGGTGTCCGGCATCACGAGGCACTTTTAGAGATGCCACGAATTTGCCTCCTGCGCTCCGTTTCTGGAAAAGCTGCTGGAGGATGCACTCCGCTGTAAAGAGGCATCACCTTCAGTGTTTGTTTTCTTGAGATTTTTGCTATAGGGCATGGCTCTCACCAGAGAGGCAGAAAGCGAGAAAACACCCTCCAGGGGGATGAGCACACGGCAGTCCCCTCTCCTCCATTCTCCTCTCGGGACTTGGGGCCCTCACACACATGCACCTGAGTTTAAGCCACCGGGCCCACCACGGCCGACTACGTGGAAGTCCAGTGACATGACCATTATGCCATACTAGTTTCTGCGGTGGTTTTTATTCAAGTCAGAATTTTGGCTCTCTGACCCTTTGCCTCAAAAGGATGTCTCCATGTTCACTTTCTTACCTTTTCCCATGCATGCAAGCACACACACACACACACACACACACACACACACACACTTCCCTAAACAGAGAACCGTAAAATGATGCATTTAAGCAAATCGCTCTTGTTTTAGGCTAATTAAAACTAGCAATTAAATCAGTCTACAGGTATTCTTTATTCAGTGTGGTGACTAAAAGAGAAGAAATGCCTACCTTCCCTGCAGACCTCTAAGTGGCTCAGAAGCTGGGGGAGTGTGTAAGTGGGGCAGCAAGCCTTATCTTACCCCTGCAGCAGAGAGCGCATAAGCTGGCATTTAAAAGAAGCTTTAAAGGTTGGTTGAATTGAACTCAGCTAATTTGGTTTTAAAAAAAAAATCATACAGCACCGATGTAATCTGTAGTCTTGCTGCTGCAACCCATACATTTTTGCTATGGGTGTGTTATTTTTAGTGCAATAGTGTGGTTTTTGTTTTTTTTTTGCTTTTCTTTTTTTAATTTTTTAATTTATTTTTACATTTTTCCACAAACATTTACATATCAAAAAATTTTAACTCATACTCTATAGTTCTTGACAGTTCATAAACAACTTTCAAAGTTTCACAATACTGAATTTTAAATATAATGTTCAAAATATTTTTGCTTGTGACTCTATAACAACAGAAGCAGTATGGTTTTAAATATTTTTGAGAAAATATTTACATGTCAACTACTCAGATTGTTGAAAAGCAAATGCCCAGCACACTAGTCACACAAAAACCTTCTCAATTCAGCCCTGCCCAACTGTATTCTCTGATATACCATCTGCTAGCAAAGATCTGTCTCTTTTTCTTCCTTCAACGCCTTCCTCAAAATAATCCTCTGGTGTGTGGTTGCTCTTTTTGCAGTCTCTACAGATTACGATGCTGGGCTGGAAAAGTCCAGGTTATTTTATGTTATAAATTCTTTCATATGTCTTCTCTAATTGTTTTTAAATTGAAGTCATTGTCAATGTGTGAGTGTGGGAATTTCACGTGGAACACTGGAGTTCCTGATGTGCTGAAATCTGGAAGCCATGGCTGCTCTGGGTCTTGTTCTGGTAGGAGATTATCGACAGAGATGCCCAAGTAAGGGCCACCCCGTTGGTGCACTCACGCTGCAGTGTACCACGTTTCCCACTAAATTCTGGACGTGGGTGGGTCTCCTTCCAAAGTGAGGAAACACAAGGCAGCCCCAGAACGACAGAGCGAGGACCTCCCAGAATCCGTTTTATCAACGGTGCCAAAATGGACCTTTCCAAAGCTCTGGAAATCAGGTGTGCGATCGCCTGGACCACGGTGAGAAGCGCAGGTTCTGTGGCAGCTTAGCTCACTCTACCTACCCCTGCTCTCCCAGGGCACGGTTAGCCTGCAAACCAGCAGCCTGCCAGCCCCGGGGGGAGAACACTGGGTTGGGAGCCCCTCAAAACGTCTCATCCCCAGCACGATGTCAGTGTTAACCTGTCTTACAGCTCCCTAGAAACGGCCCCTACGGGGGGTTTTGTCGTCATTGAACCTGACTGGGAGCTGCACTAGGGGAAAACACTAATACCCAGGGCATTTATGGGAAAATGATTGGCCACGTTGTTTAACACTGCAGCTGCCGAGGCCGTGACACCGGTTGGGACAAACAGGTACCTCAGGAAACGTACAAGGGAGACGCAAGGAATGATAACCACTAGGGCCTTCTCAAAGCTCTTGACACAGTCCTGGGACCTACAGGAAGGACCACATGCATGTGCTGGGCTGTGCGTGTGCTCAGGAAAGGCTGAAGGATCCCTTCTCTGATTTCTCACGGATCCTGAGGCCTCACGCAAGCAGGAAGTGAAGGTTAACGCAGAACTAAAAGCGTCCTGAATTTGAAGGTGTACTCCAACAAACAGAAGCCCGTGCAGAGAGAGATTCAGTGGTCCAAGGCATTTAAAAGAATTGGTGACCAGTCATCAGCTGGTCATTAAACTGAACCAACTGCGATGGCCAGACACAAAGCAAGAAGTCTGGAAGGAGGTAGTCCAAATTCTTAACTGACTGACCTTCATAAGGAGTGGGGGGTGACAGCCAAAGAGGAATTTAGTTGTGACCAAAGTGTGTTAGCCATTTAGATGAAAAACGAATTATGTGTTATCTGTGTAGTAGCTAATTTATGGCAAATAAAACAACCACATCAAAATGAAATTCCTGGGACCAGAGGTGGCATAGTATTTAAAGCACTGGATTCCCACATGGTCAACCATGGTTTGAGTCCCAGACCCAGTGGTTTGAAATCCATGCCAGGCACATGTAGGTATGTGCCCAGAATCTCAGGAGGAGAATGGAAGGGAAGTGACTGGTGTGGCCATGCCCCCGGGTGGTGATTTCTCACTTTCCCTCTCATAGTCTCTCTGGTGAGCACACACACACACACACACACACACACCATGGCAAAACCTAAAAGAAGAAAAAAATTCCTCCCCCTTTTCCTATTAAAGGGTAAAGAATGACACTTTTTTTTTTTTTTTTTGTCTAGGACTAAAGGTACAGCCTTTTTTTGGTTTTTATTCAACTCAGTTATAGAGAAATGTGCTGATTCATTTAAACAAAAGTTCTTGCATGCATGAGCCACTGAATACCTATAGTTTCTATCCCGGCAGTTTTTCAAAGTTAGTGGGGTATATAAGATGATTGAAAGTGGCCCCTGTCTAATATTAAATTATATAGTTTTTGTCATCTGGGCTAGGGAAAAATACAATTGGCATGTCAAAGAAAAATAGGTAAGATTAAAGTGGATATTTAAGTTTATAAAAGAAATGAGTCGTGCAGGTGCTGTGAGATACGGCAGAAACACAGGGCTGGTGAGCACGCGACGAGTTTGAGAACTGCAGCCTGTAGTCATCTCCGGAAACAAGTCGATCTGGACAACACTTCTAGCTAGCACCTACACATCTAGTCTCTTTTTTTCCTTCAGGTGAAAATGGTTCTAAGGAAAGAGGAGAGAGGGAATGGAAAGAAAAATCAGGATCCACACGAAAGTGGAAATTGAACTGGACTGGAAAATTTGGGTGGCTTACTGGCTTCAGTGACCTGCTTAGACTTTACATATTTTCACGTTCCGTCAGTACTTCTAAATATTCAGGAATAAGAACTAGTTTTTTGTGGCCACCAAGTGTTACGCTGGTGAAGGCACTAGATTCCAAGAAGGCCAACCACAGTTCAAGTCCCAGACACAGTGGCTTGAAAATCATGTCAAGTACATGTGTGCATGTGCCCAAAACCCCAAGAAGGAGATAGAGGAGAAGGGATGGTGGCACGCCCATCTGCCCTGAGGGATAAAGTCTCACTTTCCCTCTCTGTCTGTCTCTGGCAAGTACGTGTGCCCTATGGCAAAAAAAAAAAAAAGACAACTAAATAGCCAAATAAATAGAAAAAAGAATTGACTCTCCAAAAGTTAAGGTTTTTTTCTGCCCAAACCCTTAAGATTCTATAATATTATTTTGCAGGCCTAAAACAAAACAAAACAAAAATTTCACTTTTGAACTAGGCTTAAGAGAGAGCTGGAGTGTGATGAGCCTCTGCCACTCCTTGAGAAGTGAGCTCACCCTCAACCCCATTCATCGGAGTCTCCAAAGTCCCTGTGTTCTTCCCAGACCCAGGCTTTGAGAAAAATGCTGTTTCTTTTTATACATATGAACCAGAAGTCATCTGAGGAGTCACATTTCTCCCTCGGATTTGTTTGGTAGCTTGTTACACCGAAGGAAGCCCAGAGCATAGTAGACGCGGAAAGCATAAATGGCTTACGACTGAGAGTCATGAACTAAACAGAGTTGGCTGTTTGAATGTTAATAAAACCTGGGTCTTACACTCCACGTGCTTTCGCTTCAGCTTTGCCACCTCCTCAAACCACTGAGCACCTTTTCAGTGTTCTCTCCACCTCGAAACACCTGGGCCAGCACACAGCCGAGTTCACTAGGCACCATGAAGCACAGTACAGGCCAAGCAGGACCCAGTGCATGTGCCCTGTGTTTCATTAGCGCCCGCCAGTGAAGTCACAGATCCTGTCTGAATTGAAATTGAAACCATGCCAAGATCATGGGGCCTGAGCTTTGATCTGTTTTTCTTCTGAATCCTTTTATTATTATTATTATTTTTTTTTTTTTTTTTTGCTATAGGGCACATGTGCTCACCAGAAAGAGAGGGAGACAGAGAGACAGAAAGCGAGAAATCACCCCCCGGGGGGATGGCCACACCGCAATCCCTTCTCCTCCGTTCTCCTCTCAGGATCTTGGGCACACATGCACATGCACCCGGCGTGAGTTTAAGCCACCGGGTCGGGGACTAGAACCACGGTTGACTACGTGGGAGTCCAGAGACATAGCCATTATACCAACTGCTGGTCCCCATTTTTCTTCTGAATTCTAAAGGACTGAGTTGATACAACCAAACGAAGAAAACAAGGCTCTCATTGAGTCACCAGTGTCACGTTAAGTGTCATTTGGTCACACCTCTCTATCTCCCAGTGCTCCCTTGTCACCAGGGTCCAAACTGCACATTTATCACTGTTTCAGAAGGGAGCAGGGTTTTTACTGCTCAAACACTGCACCCTCTTTATTATCACTTTACTTCTAGATTTATTCTCTCATATTCCTAATCTGTATTCCTAATCTATATCCCTAATTGTGTCTGCAGGATTGGCACAATTTTTATGAAAGTCATCTTCCTCAACATCATCCAAAGGTGGTCTACTAGGGTCGTTTTGTAAAACAGTTAAGCAAGGGATGAGCTCGGGAAAAAGATGTGGTATCCATAGGCCAGACGGTCAAAGGGCTCTAGTCTCCTACTGTCAAGGGCAGGAAGTGAGCTCTCTCAGGGTGTCTGAGAAATCGCCCCAGGTAGGGTTCAGGTCACCCTGACCCTCCAGCTCAGGGGAGTACTGAATAACTAAACTGCAGTGAAAGAGTGGAGGGGAATGTAGTAGGCCTCAAATGGGCTCATTCACACACACACACACACACATACACACACACACACACACACACAAAATGGGTATTTAACTCAGATTTAACTGAGTCATTTTTTCCTATCCCTGTTTTGTACCTTTAGGAGTACAAATCCTTTATACATTCTGTTGAATTTCTCTGTATTTCATTTTTTAAAATAGTATAATAGATTTTTTTTCTTTCATTATGTCATTGTTCATTTTCAGCATAGAGAAACGCACTTAACTGTTGTACACTGGCTTTATATCCTGCCCTCTTGATGAACTCACTTATTCTAGTAGCTTTTTGGGGTTTTGTTTTTGGTTCCTTTTGGCGAATTCTTTGAAATTTTCTAAATAGAAAATCATGCTATTGGGGAAAAAATATAGTTGTTTTTTTTTTTTTTCCGATCTGTGCATAATATATTTTTTCTTACCTTATTACACTGGCTGTACAATACTGAATAGAAGTGCTATGATAAGACACCCTCATCTCATTCCCAATCTTAAGGGGAAAGTATTAGTATTTCACCATTAAATATGATGGTATCCGTAGGTTCTGTATAGGTATCTTTTATCATATCAAGTTAAGGAAGTTCCTTTCTATTTCTGGTGTGCTAAAAGTTTAGATCATGAATGTATATTAAGTTCTGTCCAATGCTTTTCCTGAAGGTAGTGAAGTAGTCCTGTTTTTTATTTCATTAATTACTAACATACAAAAAAGGCTTTTGTATCACACATAGCTATCTTCAATTTCCCTATTTATTTGGTTGTGTGTCTTCGGTCAAACAGAAGTACCGCAAGTGTACAGAATTTTTCACCACATCTCCATCATCTTGAGCATGGCAGGCACTTGGTAAGCATTCATTGAAGTAAATTTACATGTAAACATAGAATAATGCTTGTCACATTACATTCCTTATATGCATCTAATTATGCATCACCCTTCTTAAATGTTGATAGCAGAGAACGCCTCCCACTCACCTCCTTGGTTTTGGCCAACACCTAACCTAAGGTTTTGGATGGAGGTATCCGTTACTGTTTCTGAGTGGGTGAAATGTGTTATCACTGCCTAATTAAAGCCTTTTTCTATTTCTTCCTGATGGAAAGCAGAAGAGTTATAGGAAATTAGAAAAAAGAATAGTGTGGCAAAGGGACAGCTACTCTTTCTCCTTGCTCCTAGCTCTGTTCTTCACAGATTGTGCCCTGTGAAGTAGAGCCCAGGTCCCCCCCACCCCCCGCCAAGTACCCTGTTCAGTCTTCAATAAAACTGATCCCTAGATGATGAGCATCTTTTATAACAACCACACTCTAATCTCAGGTTCTAGCCCCAGTTCCTCTGTTACCAGCCTGTCCAACACTCAGTGGGTCACATTACCTTACCGACCGGTGCTGGGTTTTACTTTGTCGTAAGGAGGGAGCCTATTTCACAGGGCTCGTGCGCACAGCTGGGGGACTGTGAAACTCCTGTGAAAGGGGTGACGTGGGGAAGCCATGCTCAAATTTCAATTAAGAGGTGAAATTAGAGACTCATGTCTCTATGATATTTCAGATAAAATGGTCATGACAAGCTATCACTTGTCGGTTTTATTTTTGTAAGGTTATGCCACACAAACCTCAACAAAAATACTTCTGGCACCACTACACAATTTAAAATAATGTTTTTTTAGTGTAGGTTCCCTCAGTCACTCCATAAATATATATGAGGTGCTTTCAGGGTGGCAGGCACTGTTCTAACTATCAAGGAAAAACTGAGCATGACAATCTAAACACGTAGGTCTACATTTATTCGCGTGAAGCCGGATACAGAAATGGGTAATGACTTCTGCGTGATAAATACAATGGGAGAGGAATGATCCAGGTGCTTGTGCCATTGTGTCCTGGAGAAAAGACCGTCCACTGAGGATGGGGAGGAGATATCAGGGATGGGCATTAGGAGTAATATCTGAGATGTTTCTGAAAGAAGGTTACTCAGCAGATATCGAGGGAATGAATGGTGCTTATCTCACTTCATTTTGTTAGAATTATTTAATTTTATTCACCATTATTATTATTATTATTTTAATTTGATCAAAGAGATATGGGGCAGGGTAGAGAGTGAGAAAACAAGCTGCCGGGCCAGCCATGTGGGAGTCCAACACCCTAATCACCATGCCACCTGCCAGCCCCTCCACTTCATATTAACATTCCTGGAAGGCATAGCCCAGGAAGAGAATGAGGAAGGGAGAGAGAGATTCCACTGAGCAGTCAGAGTTC
>NW_006159935.1:2646405-2670530 GCF_000334495.1 Tupaia belangeri chinensis | reverse complement strand
GGCACAGGCAGATGTTCTAAGGCAAGTCTTCCACACAGTTCATTCTAACCATCACTTCGTACGTTGACAATTTCCCAATGATCTCTCAGGAAAAGCATTCAGTGTTTGTAACCACTATTTCTTCTTTTCTATTTAAAAAAATTATTTTATTTTTATGATTGTTATTCATTTGACCAGGAAGAGAGAGAGAGAGAAAGTGAAAAATTCGGCTTCTAGGTCTGGGATTTTAACTGTAGTCAAGTGGGAGTCCTGTGCCCTAACTGCCACACCACCTGCTGGTCCTCCAGTTTTTTAAATTAAATTGAAGCGAAATTCACATAGTATAAAATCAGCGTCCAATTCAACACACACAATGTTCTGTGGTAAGCCTTTTGTAACCATGTAGCATGTGCTGTTCCAATTTTTTAATTTTCTTTTTTAAAAAATAAGATTCTCAGAACATTCAGAACGTGAATAATAATGAAAATTGCTTGATCTTAGTGGATTATTTGCTTTTAACTTGAAAGAGAAGAGCATGTAAGAAACTCAGGTGAGACACCTTAGCTACTGGTGATATTTTTAATTCATTAAGTTTAGTGGGTCTTAATCCTGGCTGCACAGGTGAATCACTGAGGAATATTTAAAATATTTATGCCTGGGGTTTCCCTTTAGAAAATTTTATTTGATTGGTTTAGTATGTGACCCTGGCATGGATTTTTTTTTTTTTTCAATCTCCTAGGTAATTCTAACGTAAACTGGGCTTGGGACTGCAGCTACAGATAAAGACGTTACTGCAAAGGAGCACATGTGGGGAGGGCATGTAGGAGCAAACCCCTGGTCCAAGGATAGAAGCTCGGGAAACCTCTGAGACAGGAAGAGCAGACTCGGGGGTAGAAGAGGTAAAGCAGCCCAAGAAGCAATGGGGAAGGCAGGGAACGACCGATGCTGGCTCTGAGGAAGGAAAGAGCAACAGGAACTGAAGACAACTTTTCTTGGTAGAGTTTGGATGAAAAACAAATAATGGCCCCAAGAAAGGAACACAGCTGGAGTTTGAGGTATCTCTAAAACATTACCCAGCCAGGAACTTTTCTGGATTTTTGCCACTCCAAAAATGATCCTTGGAGTGGCCGCATTGAACACCTGTTGTTAGAAATGCTGAATCTCTGGGAACCAGCAGTTAGCGTAATGGCTATGTGGCTGGACTCCCACGTAGTTGACCGTGGTTCACATCCCGGACCCAGTGGCTTAAAATTCACGCCAGGCGTGTGTGCATGCGTGCCCAAGATTCCAAGAGGAGAATGGAGGAGAAGGGATTGCGGCGTGACCATCCCCCCTGGGGGTGATTTCTCGCTTTCTGTCTCTGTGTCTCTCTCTGTCTGGCGAGTGCACGTGCCCTATAGTAAAAAACCTCTCCAAAAAAAAAAAGAAATGCTGAATCTCAGGGCCGGCAGGTGGCGTGGTGGTTGAGGGCATTGGACTCCCAAATGATGGGCGACTGGGTTCCAGTCCCAGCCCAGGCAACTAGCTCGCTCTCGCGTGCGCTCGCGCTCTCTCTCTCTCTGTCTCTCTCTCTCTCGTCCCTCTCTGGTCAAATAAAAATAAAATAAATGAATAAATGAAGTTAAATTAAAAAGAGAAAGAAATACTGAATCTCTCTCACCCCAGCCCTACTGAATGGGACTTGGCATTTAACAAGATTCCCAGGTGACCCAAAGGAGCATTAAAGTGTGACAAGTGCTTTCAGGTTTTCCCAGGGAGACAGCAAAGTGTTAACTGATGGAGATCAATTTCCTTCTTTTCAACAAGAGGATGTGTTTGAGGCAGGAAAAGCCCCAGCTTCTTCAGTCAGAACCCCCGACTGTCTAGTTGAGCTCTTCCACAAGCAGCCCTGTGACCTCTCGTATTTTCCCTTGTAACTTTTCAGTCTGAAATGCTTTTTGTACTCCTTAGCAGTCATATGGCTTGAACCCTTGGTTCTTGCAGGTCTGTCCTTAGAATCAACTAAAACAGGACAGAGGGTACAGGAAGGTACTGCACTGCATCGGTGGCTCAGGGATGGCTTTTCTTCCTCTTGTTTTCAATTAGGTGCTGACAAGTTACAATTGTCTCTGGAGTACAGAGTGATGCTATGTTAGATGTGTGAGGGGACTTTTAAAAGTTTACGGAAAGTGGAATTAAAATACAAGTTATTTTGATGCAAAAAATCAAAATTCATGCATAATTCTTTTGTAATGTGCATTTTCTGTGAAACGTTTGAATGAATGAATTGAGCTCATCAACAATCTTTCACAAGTACTTATTATTTATTTCTGCTCTAATTAAGACTCACGACCATTCTGCTTTGTCTTGTTTTTAAGCGTCCACATATAAGCGAGATCCTGGCCTATTTGTCTTTACGAGCCTGGATCATTTCAGTTTCCAGAATGTCCTCCAGCTTATCCGTGTGGTTGCCATGGGCAATGGTTTCCCTCTTCTTAAAATAGAATCCCGCTGCGTGTATATCACCATGTGTTCTTTATAAAAACTCTTTGTCAGCTGATGGATACTTGGGTGATCACATCATTTGGCTATTGTAAAGAATGCCACAATCAACACGAGAGTGCAGCTATCTCTTCAAAATACTGAGTTCAAATCCTTTAGCTACATATCAAGTGGGTCGCATGGTAACTCTGCTAGTTTTTTTGAGGAACCTCCATTCTGTTTTCCAGAATGCTGTATTAATCCACATCCCGAGAACTATGTACTAGGATCTTTTTTTCACATCCTCACCCTAATGGCCTTTCTAACAAGTGTACGGCAATATCTCATTGATATTTTAATTTGCGTTTTCATAATGAGGAGTGATGTTGAATGTAGTTTTATATATCTGCTGGCCTGTTGTATGTCTTCTTTTGAGGAATAGCTATTCAAGTTTTTGCCTGTTCTTGACTGGGTTGTTTTCCTCCTATTGAGCTGTTCGAGTTCCTAAAATATTTTAGACACCAACTCTTATCAGATGTATGGTTTGCACAGTGTTCTCTTGTCTCATAGTTTGCCTCTACAAATTGTCCCTTTTTGTCCTTAAACAAACGGAACAAAGGTTAATAAGTCAAGAATTCCTTTGAGCTGGTGAGGGTTGCAATCTAGATTCAAACAGTCTTGAATAAGTGCCCCAAGGTCTGACAGTTTTCAAATGGTTCTTAAAAGCTAAAAATACAACTGGTGTGTGTGTGTGTGTGTGTGGTGGGGGTGGGGTAGGGGTGGTATTAATTGTCAAGAATTTAAATTAGTGCAAACAAGATACCTTGTAGGAAGGAGACTGGGGAACTGAGAGTATAGTCAAGTGTTTTGGGGGGATCTGGGAAGAAAAGGAAAGTGACAATTCCAGTTGATAGCTATCCTGTCTGCATGTTCTTAAAACAAGTTCTTACACACCACAAGTTGGGGGGGATGACAACACTTCCTTGGAAAGAATGTACACTGAGCAGGGTTAAAGGTTCAGAAGCAGGTGAGGCATGGCTGCAACCCAGATTCTCATGCCCTCCCAGTCAAGAGAGATTGAAGAAAATGCCCCAAGCCATCTTCCTTTATTTCACACTTGGCTGTGCAGAAGCTCTTTAGCAGGTTGTAATCCTATTTGTCTATTTTTATTTTGGTTGCCTGAGCTTTTGGGGTCAGATCCAGAAAGTCATTGCCCTGGTCAATGTCTGTCTCATGGTTTTGGGAAAAGCTGCTCTTACGTTTGTGCAGATAGCTAAGGCAGCTGATGAGAACATCGCCTAATGAATGAAAGAGATTTCAAGCTGAAAAACAGAAGGAAAGAAGATCACAAAAGCCCATCAGGAGTGAGTAAGGGAAAGCGGGATGTTTAGGAGAGAGCTGTGCAGACTTTAGGAAACTTGATCTCTATTAGTTCTCAGCATGGAAAGTTGAAGAGTTTCTTTTTCTAACAAATTTTTTGGATTATTTGATTTTATTTATCATCATCGTTATTATTTTTAATTTGACCAGAGAGAGACAGAGACAAAGAGAGTGAGGGTAAGTGAGAAAGCAAGCTGTCAGATCCAGGACTTGAACTATGGTCAGCCATGTGGGAGTCCAGAGCCTTAACCACCACATCAGCTGCCAGCCACTTTTAATACTTTCTTGAGGTGAAATCAAACAAGGCTTGGAGGCCAGCCAGTGGCGTGGAGGTTGAAATGGCTGGAGCCCACGTGGCTGGTTGTGCAGCTGGAGTCCTAGACCCAGTGGCTTGAAAATCACATGGGGCCTTGTGCAAACAAAAGAAAGTAGTGTGTACTTTTAGTCTATTGATGGTAACTGTGTGTGCGTGTTTGTGTGTGTGTGTGAGAACACATATGTGTGCCTGCATGTGGATTCAGTGTATGCATAAACATCTAGAAAGACAATTGCAAAATATTCACAGTGGAAGTTTCTTAGACACACAGAAATGCAGGATTAAACGATGCCGTTTTAGTCCCTGTGCTGCTAGTAACAGAAATGCCTGAGTCTGGGTTGCTCAAGAGAATAGATGTTTAGGGCTGGCTCCACAGGCAAGCAGTTAAAGGAGCTGGACCCCACAAGGCCCTGCAGTGTAAGAAACACCCCAGAGACATGGGATGCCCCACATTCCGACCGGATGGAGAAATGGAGGAAAAAGAATTGTGGCGTACCACACCCCAGTGGGGGATTCTCTCTCTGTCTCGGTCTCTCTCTGGCAGCCACACGTGCACTCTGGCAATAAAAAGAAAAGGAAAGGAAAAAGAAAGCAGGTTTATTAACTGACGAAGTGGAGGTTCGAGGTCCAAGGTCCAGGAGCACCATCGGGCAAGGGTCTCTTCACTGCGTCACAATGTGACAAAGTACGCATGCGCAGGACAGCTCACCTCCGCTTTGCTAAGTCTTCTCATAAACCCACCAGGACTCGAGCCTGGGGGTCCCACGTGGACGCCTAAGAACTTCCCAAGTGCGCCAGCTTTCAACGCCATGATCGGGTTAAGTCTCCAGCCTCTTGGTACTGTTACAATGGCTTACCGAATTTTAACTGTGGGATATTTAGTGGATATTGGTTGCCTGCCTCTCTCAACATAATGTAAACTCTATGAAGGCAGGAGTTTTGCTTTGTTCACTTTATCCCAACTATCTAGTTCCATGGTAGGTACTCGATACATATTTCGGGTATGTGCACTTTCTGTTTGTTTTCAGACAGAGTCTTGGCACGTCAGGGTCCTCCTGCCCTCATCTGGGTATCTGGACCGGCAGGCCCACACCACTGCCTCCAGCAATTTTCTCCAGGATGGACTGGGAATCAAACCCGGGCCTCCTATGTGACCTTCATTGGCCAAGCAGCAGTGTCTAGTATGCTACCGAGCCTGAGCCTACAACAAATATTTTGGCATAAATGAATGAATTAGAAAAAGAAAATGCAGTCTCAATAGGGGCCAAGTAACAGTTCAGATTACTGGAGCTCAGAGTCATGCGGGGTAGATAGTACCTGTCTGAGCAGACATGAGGGGGGCTTGGGTCCAGACTCCATTCTCCAGGAAATGAGTCGCCATTGCTCGTTGAGATGAGAGAGCAGAGGATGGCTGTCACGGGATTTCACACCACCGCAGAGCCTGAGGGATGACGGCTTGGCTCTCACCACACACGCACTCAGGAAAAATCAAACAAAGCACCTTCTCCATGAATAAAAGACATTCAGACTTCTTCTTTCGGGTTCCTAATGAGTGGGAGGATTTTGAGCCAGCTAAGACTCTAGGCCTTAATACTCATTTGCTGGTTGATGGAAACAAAGTGAAAATGCTCCCATTTCCCCAACTCAATCTGCACGCCACCATCTGCTTTCCTGATCCGCATGGTGGCTGCCGTGGAGAAGGACAAAGAAGAATGGTCCAGGACGCCAGAGACTCACTGATGCTAGCACAAGATAGACTCCGAGCCCTGAGGTCAAAGGGAATCTTTTTTCTTTGTCGTAAGCAATGGCAGGGCGTTATATTTTTATATGAAGTCTTGTGTATGGAAAAGCACAGGCCACTCAATTTGTTCCACTAACCAATTCTTTTCCATCACACTATGTGTGAAAAAGGTACCGCACACCATCTTCTCAAAGACTTATGAGAGAAAAGAGGAAAACCCTTTGAGGAGTTATTAATAATGAAGAGAGGTTTTCTGCTACTTTCCCCCGTCAACATCATTCCATCAGCAGAGTGGTCTTCTCCAAAGACAAATGCCACCTCATCACTCCCCCACTCAAAGCCTCCATTGGCTCTGCATTGGCCTCAGGAGACTGACCAAAGTCCTTGGCATGACTTCGAGGCCTTGCGTCCCAGGGCCAGTGTCTACCTTAGGGCATCTTCTCCCTTTCCCACTGTGACCTTTTTGTCAGTTCTTGAGACATATCGTGCTCCTTCCTCACTCAGACCTTTTCCACACTGTTCTTCATCCTGGCATCCTACCCCTTTGTCAGCCCTCTGGGCAGCTCCCACTCATCCTTCATGCTACGGTGTAAATTTCACTAGTCTAGAGTTGCCCCTTCAGTTTCATGCCCTGGCCAGGCTGGATGAACTTAAGAGGTTCAGAGCTGGATGGTGGGCAGTGGTAATGCAACTCAGTCCACATGGGAAAGTCCTGGCTCACGTCCTGGGATCTCCCTGAGGACGCCCAACATGGGCACACCTGGGATCTGGGCTGCCTGAGACTGGGCGCTGTTGGGGCTACAGGGACCAGTTGGGGGTGCCTTTTTCTCCCTCCCACTTTCTCTCTCTCCTTTTCTGTTTCTCTCTTTCTCATAGAAATAAACTTAAAGGACTATAAGACTCCCAACAGCCTGCCAAGCACTTCTCCACCATAGCATGCAACTCAATTACATTGGGTCCTAGGAAAAGTCATGACATATTTTTGCATAGAAAAACAGGAAAGCATGTCATGACTTCTCTGACAACCCAACAGTTAGAAAATTATTGAGCAATTCTTTGTTCAGTGTTAGTTTCACCTCTCATGCAAACTAAGTAGATCCTAGCACGATGCCAGCCTGCGTGACCTTACTTAAGCTTTCTTCTTCGGTGCTCTTCTTAAACTGTCAGTGGGATACACAAGTGAAGGCAGAGGACTGAGACTGCATTTCCAGAAGTTTGGCTGTAAAGGGGACAAGAGCAGCAGGACAGTGCCTAGAGGGAGCTATGGGGTTGTCTTAGCCAGTTCAGCCTGCCTTAAGCTTGGTGACCAAAAAACTAAGGTATTGCTCACAGTCCTGGGAGCTGGAAATCCTAGACCAAGATGCCATTGGGGCTGGGTTCTGGTGAAGGCTCTCTTCTTGACTTATAGACAGCCACCTTCTTGCTCTGTCTACATATGATGGGAAGAGAGGCGGATCTTGCCTCTTTGAGGTCACCAATTTATTATTAGGGGCCCACCCCCTGATCTCATTCAACCTAATGAACTCCCAAAGACCCCTTCTCTAAGTACCATTACAGTGGGAGTTAGGGCTTCAACATCTGGGTTCGGGGGGTCACAATTCCGTCACTCACAGAGGTTAAGTAGAGAATTGTTATGATGGGAGGTCCTGAGCAAGCTTCAGCAGTGATGTTGGACACCAGCAAAGAGGGGAGGAACAAAGCTTTGGAGAGAGGGGATGTTCACTGGAGCAGGGAGGGAGCAGAGCACCAATGGGCACAATGACTTGGTTTAGGACAACTCTGCCCCCACTGGGACACCAATGCAGCACATGGGTGAGCACAGCCCCGCCTCGCCTTCCCCTGTGGTGACAATGAGCCAAGAACTCTCAGCTCATGGCTTCTTGTTCTGTTTTTGAAATCACTTGCACAGGTATTTGCTGAGGGGCTGGTGTGTGTTTGAGAAGAAAGGAGAAAGTTTGAAACACATTCTGTGGAGATGAGAGAGACAGTTGCTATGGTCTGGATATCTGTCCCCCCCACCAAATTCAAATGTTGAAATGGTCACCCTTGAGATGACAGTATTAGAGGCTTCCATCAGGAGAGCAGCCAGGACTGGTCTCAGTGCCATGATAGAAGAAGCGGAGGTCTATCAGCCAGAAAGCAGGTGCCCCCAGACGTGGCATCGGCCTCGATGTTGGATTTCCTGCCCTCCAGAGCCGTGAGAGCAATTTCTGTCGCACATCAGCCACCTGGTTTATGGCATTTTGTTACAGCAATGCCAGTGGGTGAAGACAGAGCTGCCTAGGGAGACTGCCCACAGGACCGGCTGCCAGGAGAGCTTGTCCTCTGGCTGTCCAGAGGCATGGACTGCTTGGTGCTCAAGACATTCCTCCAAGGCTTGGGGAAGGGCTGCTGAGTGGACGAGAAGCAGGTTTGGGAGCAATGACTCTTGCTGGAAAGCAGTTGATGTGAGAGCTAAGATGGAAGTGTTTTAGAAGCACGAGGATGGGAGGGAACTGTCACAGGAGAGACAGGTTGAACTCCTGTGTGGGGAGAGTAAGAGCTGAGAGACTTGGGGCAGAAGAAGGCTGTTGTCACAGAATGGGATGTTCAAATACCGGGTTGCAGAGAAAGTCTTGACATATTTTTCTGTTTTTAAAAAATTTTTGGTGTAGGGTGTGTACACTTGCCAGAGAGACAGAGAGACAGAAAGCGAGAAATCACCCCCAGGGAGATGGCCATGCCACAATCCCTTCTCCTCCATTCTTCCTCAGGATCTTGGGCACACACACATATGTGCCTGGAGTGAATTTCAAGCTGCAGGGTCTGGGACTTGAACCACAGTCAGTCATGGAGTCCACCAATGTAACCATGATGTCATCTGCTAGTCCCAGTCATGGTGTGTTTTTCTATGCAAAAACGCATCGTGACTTTTCTGACAACGCAATGTAAGGCTTAGAGGAGAATCAGTTCCCAGAGAGGCCGTGTGCCGCGTGTATTTAACCTTAGGTGTGAGCAGCTTCATGAAGCGGTGGAAGAGGCCCTGGGAGGTGGGGATGACTGGAGCAGAGTCAAGGCTCTAGAACCCCGAGCACAATGCCTGGTTAAACAGCCTCCCTTACAAAGCTGTGTGCTAACTGGCTTACTCCTGCCAGAAGGGCTCCTTGCACAGCACTGATTCCCCGCGTGCGTATCCCGGTGCCTGGGGAAACCTCACTCTCCCTTTCCTCCTGTCGCTACCAGTACTTCACAACTTGAAGCTCTTAGGGACAGATACAGAGATAGAAAAAGATAAAGGAAATACAAAACTGATAAAGGGTTGCAGGCCGTTGAAACCACGGAATTCAGACGACTTTGACATTTATCTGACATCTGACTCTTGCTCCTGGCTCCCAGACTACTGGAAATCTTTGCCTTATTACATCTGTGTATGGGACACCTGTAGGGACATCCTCCGTTAGGGCTTGCCACTGCCAACACCACCACGTAAACATTTTCCTTCACGTGGGAAAAGTTGAGGTTAGTAGTTATAGTAACTATTATTCTACAGAAGAATCTCCAAGATTGTAAAGTGCTCTGGACCACCTCTGTCATGCGTGGTAGACCTCTTCAAAAGATCTTAACATTTTTTACTGCAGAGGTCAGATACAGCTTTAGAATCAAGTTAACAATAAATATGTTTTTCAAACTAGGGCACTTTAGACAGTGAAAGTGGATACTAACAATAATTAAAGGCATAACCTAAAAATTATATTTACTGGCTGACACATTAGCTCCATTTTGTTGGTGGAGCTATAAAATCATTCTATTTGCAAACTTTAAAAATAAAATCTGTACATCAAAACAAAATAAAGACTTATTTATATGAATTTTCTGAATGTTTAAACATAACATATACAAGACAATGGCTCTTGGGTTATATTTTTATGATTTAATCAGTTTGGGGGCCATATCTATATCTAATATTGTATCGCTTGTATTTTTATGAAATGCATTTGTAATACAACCCAATCTTCTTTTTTTATAAAATTACTTGTTACCTCCTTCTGTGTTGCATTTATAGTTACGAATTTGAACATTTTAACTCTTTGAAGTTAAAATGACTTATTCTTACTCCTTCCAGTAAGCTCTGAACAAATTCTGAGAAAAAGATGATATTCTTTTCTGTTATTTTTTTCTACTGAAATATTTAATTTCAGCCCAAATATTTTTAGATATTCTGTAACTTTATTTCTCTTTCATTGACCAATATGTTTATAAGACAGGTTTGTTAAACAAGTTGATTCTATGATTCTTTTGAATATTTTATTATATTGAGATTTTGGGATATAGTAGACCTTCTCAGAGGGTTCAAACTGAACTTGGAACTATTCCAAAAATCAACTATAGAAATTGCCAATTAAGAAGTATAACTTTTGAACCTTCACTATGTAATTTATTCAGTTTAATGTGTTTGGGAAGAATATAATTTAATGTTTGGTTGCAATTTGTTTTTCATAATTCTTCATGTCCAAGAGCATTCAAAGTTGAAGTTTTTTCAGTTTTTAGTGTTTCTTTGGTGTTCCATTTGTTGACTACTCTGGTTCAAAGTTCTCAACTGAGGGCTAGCTTATGGCCTGGTGGTTCAGGTGACTGGATCCCACATGGCTGACCACACGGTTCGCGTCCTGGACTGGGCACCCTGAAGAACATGCTGGGCACTTGTGCATTTATGCCCAAAACCCAAAAAGGAGGAAGAAATGGAGAACTGTGATGTGACCATTCCCCTTGGGGTGGGGGGTGATTTCTTGCTTTCCCTCTCTCTCTCTCTCTTTCTCTCTTCCTGGTGACTGTGCATGACCCTCTGGAGAAAAAAAAAAGAGAGAAAAAAGAAAGAAAGAAAAGGAAAAAGAAAAATCTGTATTGTACTGTCTTTTTTTAAGAAAAAGACAATCAAATTAGAAAACTTGTTTACAATCCCTCCTTTTTAGGATACTATATCATTACAACGTAGGTCTTTCAAAGCACAAGTATTTCAACTGATGATGGGCAGCAAAAAGAAAGTGAACATTGCTTAATTCTGAGACATTTAATTCTGTGTTTCCATTACTGTTTGTGTGTGGATGTAAGTTTTGTGAATTTTGGCAGTTTACCCTATATTTTAATGAGTGGATGTTCACAACTTCTTTGGATGAGTTAGGAATGAGTGATGTAGGTAGCATGATCAATTTCAAGCTCTGTTGTGTGTTTCCTTGGGTTCATGATTATTTTTATTGTGATACTATGCCCCATCCAAATATATTTATATTACCCAAAAATGAATACATTTAGCTTCAATGAATAACTTTTTAACTAAAATTATAATTACATTCTCAATGATGCAAAATCTTTCACTGTGACAGAAAAACCTCCAAAAGCTTTATTTCAATTCCATCGACTGGATGAAAAAACTCAACCCATTAGTGAGATTAGTTTGTCTTTTTTTTTAAAGTGTCTGATGACATTGATGTAAAACTGGCCTCTTTCAATCATGTGCCAAGACCTTCTTCTGACGATGCATCAGACACAGTAGCAGCTGTCATGAACTTTCTGTGCATGTGTAAGAAACCATAGAATCCAAAATGAGTTAAATTAAGTTGGAAGGACAATTATTTCATGTGAGAGAAAAAATCCTTTGCTTATAGAAATGTAAATACATCTTCTGCAGTGCCATGTGTTAAACTGTCATCTTTGGGCATAGACATCTTAAAATAATTACTAATGTGAGGGCCAGCCAGGTAGCATGGTGGTTGGATCCCAGGTGACTGGATTCCATATGGCCAAATTCAGGGTTCTAGTCCCATATCCAGCAGCTTGGAAAATACACCAGGCACATGTACATGCATGCCCAAAATCCTGAGAAGAGAATGGAGAAAAAGAGCTTGGCCCTTGACCCTGGTGGGTGATTTCTCACCTCCCCCGCCCCCGTCTCTTTCTCACTCTCTGGTGATTGCATGCACCCTATAGGAAAAAAAAGAAAAAGAAAGAAAGAGCGATAATTACTAATTTGAGTGCACTTACAGTAAAGGTGCAAGCGTGTGCGGCTTATCTCTAGACGAGGGATGCTCAACCTTTTCTCTCGCATTGATTGCACAGGTACCTGATCTACAATTTTCCCATTCTTCTCCCACCCCGCAGACTAGCACTTGCTGGCTTTGCATATCCCGAGCCCACAGTGACAGATGCAGCATGACTGAGGGACCACCGAGGGTTGCCGACATTTCGCCCTCACCGCCACCCAAGAGGGCAGAGGCTGACGTTCCTGAGCGGCGTGTGTCAGAGCTCACTCAGTTTTTTCACCAAGTATTTTCCAAGCTTTCTTTGAAAGGGAGGATTTAGTTAAATGGCTCCAGGAGAGTGCTGGAGTGAGGAGACTTAGCTGCGGTCTCTCAGGTTTATCTCCCGCTAAGGAGAGAATTCTGCTCACTGAACGTGAATCTCACATGCTACTCACAAGACCTAGGCAGAAGCAGGAGATAACCAAGCGGAGATCTAAACCCCTCACTTACTGTAATGCAGCTTTTTTTGGGGGGGTGGTGGTGGAGGTTTTTGCTATAGGGCATGTGCACTTGCCAGAAGGACAGAGACAGAGAGATAGAAAGCAAGAAATCACCCCCCAGGGGGAATGGCCACACCACAATCCCTTCTCTCAGGATCTTGGGTACACAGACACACGCACACCTGGAGTGAGTTTAAGCCACCAGGTCTGGGACTCGAACCGCAGTCAACTACGTGGGAGTCCAGCGACATAGCCATTATGCCAACTGCTGGTCCCTGTAATGTAGCTATTCATGAGACATTTTTTAAAAATAAAAAAAATAAAAAGAAAGCGGGACAAATGCAAACCAGATGGGATGTCCAGACAGCGGGATAGCTGGTAATGTTGCAGGCAAAGGGACAGCAGATGGGCACCCTGCTGAGAATGCATCTCAGTACAGAGACTGGGAACCATTATCAATCGATGGGTGTTGACCCTCAGGATGAAACTCCCTAGGCATCCCGAGAATCTAGAGAGCCTCGCAAATGGTAGATTTATGCTGTTTGAAGGGAAGCAACAAGTCTGTACATTCCAAGTGCTTTAACACAGGGGTCGGAGGTGCTCCTAACTGGGTTGCTGGGAGCCGTCCTCCTAACTGGGTTGCTGGGAGCCGTCCTCTCCGTTTGCTCTCGAGACCCGGAGTGAGGTTCCGTCTGCACTGACTGTACCTGTGCTGGGAGACCGTGTCCCAGCACGCCCCAGGCTTCTGCTCCACCACCAGGTTACATGTCTATCGGCAAATCCGGCTAAGCGAGTCTGCACTTGTTATTGTAATGACTTAACTAAAAATTACATAAACTAATGAACTGCGATTGCAAAAAGAAAATCATGATTTCTTTGAAAGCTACATTGAATTTCTTGGAAAGACTCAAAGGCAAATTGCGGAAAGGGTCACTGCTTTAGATGAACGTAAAACTTGAGATAAAGGGAGAGCCTAAACTATAGGAACCTGGATTCAGGTTTCTTCACACACGTTGGGTCTTACTCTGCTTCTTGAAGCTCACACGGGAAGCTGCAGATGGTAACAGCCTCATCGGTGGCGATAATAGAAACACCATGTTTTGGGCTCTTCTGTGTGCCAGACACTGGCCCTTAAAACACAGGATGTCCTTGAAGCCTGTCAACAACTGCCAAAAGCAGGTACTCTGACGATTCCATTATACAATGAAATAAGCTGAGCCCCAGCAAGGTTAATGATAAGTGATTGTCCTGTGTCACAAGGCTGGTGGGTGGGAAAGCCAGGGACAATTTCTATCGTGGTTTGGCTTCAAAGGCTATGCATGGTCGACCTCAAGTGCTCTGTTCTTGGAAGATAAATTCTGAAAGAAAGTTGTTTAATAAAGGTTCTGAAGCAGTTAATCAAGTCAAGTAGCCAGAAATGGAGGTATGCTTTTAGGAGACTGAAAGTTTTGCCAAACTCCTTGCCCTCTTCTCCCCACTCCACCCTTTTACACATCCTGCTGACTGAGCCTGAGATTGTTTTTACATTCCACAAACACAGGTGCACATGTCTGCTGGAAGAGGGTCCCTTCTGAAAAACCTGACAGTGCCCATCAATATCTTGGTCACTACGATTACCAAGCTTTGCTAAATTTGCAGAGTTCCAAAATAAATAAATAAATAAAAGTTTATTTACTTATTTCTTCATAGAGAAAAAGGCAGCACCCCCTACAGGGACTTGACAGTTGGAGGCACTCGAAACAAAAACAGGAGAACCAGGCTAGAACCGAACCCACATGGGGCCAAATTCTGGCCCTTTGTGACAGAACATCTTATATTGGCAAATCTCCCCCCTCCCCTCTGCCAACATACCCAGGGGTAATAACAGAATCTCTTCCTAGGTATATTGGGAATGTTTTGTGAGAAAATGGGCTATTGGCATTCATTCTATTTAACCCATTCCCTATTTTCAGATATCTGGGGGTTTTGAAGTTTTCCAATTTTGAGTAACAGGCAATGAACACATTTACAGAGAAGTCTTTGTCTTCTCCATAATCATGTTTTCTTGTGAAAATACTGGATCAAAGCACATACAGAATTTGTAAGCATGTCATTCAAACTGTCAAGCTATCCTTCAAGCAACGTGTATTGATTTATAATTAATTAGATGGTCCCTTGAAGGAAGCTGGTTAGGAAATTAGGAGCTCACTGTGAGTTCAGAGTCAGGAAGTGAGGCTCCATGAGCGTTTGTAGATTGACCCCAGGATGGGAGACCCACGTGACTGGAAAGGCCTGCTGCCCTCCTTCCTCCTGACCTCAGAGTCGGGTCCAGGATCTGCTGTGTGACGGGCCTGCAGGAAGGCAGGGACTGGCTGGCACGGAGCTGACAGGAGGGACAAGAGGTGTCAGAAGATACCGGAAAGGGCTTCGCCAAATCAGTGGAGATAAAGCCCGTGATTTGCCTTTTCGGATTACTTCGATGTATTGCTCATTATGGCCAAGTATCGTGTTTGAATTTAGATGCTACTTCTAAATTGTGATTAATTACATAAATAGCAAACATATCATTTTGTGGTATGTAGACTATGTTAAATTTTTACACTTCAATTGTCTTTTATTCTTTTATTATGTCCTTTATACTTGGATTTGTTTTCTTAGTTGTTGTTGATCTTTGCCTTTATATGGTGGGTGTGCTTGCCAGAGAGAGACAGAGAGCTAGAGCGGGAGAGCAGGAAATCACCCCCGGGGGGAATGACCAGGTCGTAAGCCCTTCTCCTCCATTCTTCTCTCAGGATTTTGGACATGCATGCACACGTTCCCAGCATGATTTCTAGCTGCCAGTCCCGGACTCACACCAAGTAGTTGGCAATGTGGGATCTAGCCACCTTAACCTCTGTGCCATCTGCAGGCCCTGTAATTGTTTTTGCTTTTTTTGTTGTGGTGGTGGTGGTGGTTTTATTTATTTGTTTGTTTTTTAAGCTGAAACGATGGTGTTACTGAGGGAGAGGTTATTTTAAAGTGGTTTAATCAGCAACTGAAAGGTGTCCACCTTTATGGGTGCTCCGATTTTAGCCTGAAATGTAAGTGGCTCCTGGAACCCATACTTCTGAAAAGTTAAGGCCATCCTTATCGCAGTGAGTAGGGGACACACAATCTGGTCCTTGCACCGGCATTTGTCTGGCCAGGAAACAGCTGCTGTCTTCAAGACAGAGGAGGCCTTCCCCTGACCCAAAGAACTCCTGGTCTCTGGAGCACACGTTAGAGCAGCATCGTGGAAGGCATGTCTGCTCCCGGGGGTGGGGGACAGACTGGAAGCACCACCAAAGTCCTGAGAGCTCAGGATCACAGCCCACCACAGGGTCCCCTCATTAACACTTCAGGAATTGTTTAACCCCTTCAATGCAGGGGACCTCGAGAAAGTCCACGGCCACACACACTTCCTAACGGGTAGGATACCAATTTTAAATCTTAAAAAGACAAAATGGAACTAAATCTATGACAAGAGTCACGCTATCCTGGACTCCACGGTTTCTAACAGTAAGTTATAGTCATATAGAGTCAGCTGGACACTTTAAAAACACATTTATTAAGCCACTGTTTGGCTAAGGATACACAGAGGAAGGCAACCCTAGGCTTAATTTCACATGACAGGCACATGAGAACTACAGTAAAGTCTTGAACATTCACGAAAATAAATAGAATTGTGCATCCAATGTTTTCAGTGACATTTATAACACATTATAACAACAAAAACTGACCAAAGATTAAAATCTTTCCAGACCTAGACTACAGCATATATCAATGAAACAAGAGAACGGTGCCATTTGGACATACTGACATGAGCATGGTTGTCTAGTTTGCTACACCTGCTGGGCTAAGAGAGAGAAACCCTTCTGTTGTTTGAGCCGGAGGAATGTTTCGGACTTGGGATGTTAAAATCCCAGGAAATCTTTTGGATCATCCTTCCCCAATGTTCTCTCTGTGGCTGAGAGAGAGGGGAGTACAGGAAAGAACTTGTGGAAACGTTTTGGTGGGCTTTACAAGCATTTGCACGACGCATGCTGTCTGAGGCTTTCTCTGTTTGCCAGTTTTGAGGATACTCGTATCTCCTGAGCAGGGGTCTCTGCTGTGGCACAGACTGAAATATTACTTGGAATTCCAGCAAAGATCCGGACAATTGGGAAGGGCATGGACATGGCAGCTTTTTTTTTTTTTTAAGATTTATTTATTATTACTATTTTTAAATTTGACCAGAGAGAGACACAGAGAGAGGAAGAGTGTGAAAGCCACAAGTCCAAAGATGACGATAATTATGTGAACCAAAATGGCTAGCCTCTGGCTTCCTGCGAAAGTTGGAGTTCTAAAGTAAAACACAAGCTTTTTCCAAACCTTCTCCCCTCAACTGTTTCAAACTTAGATTATTACTAAGAATTAACAGGACCTAATTTAATGAGAATAAACACGTGCGATTAAAGCAGTTGCCATCTGTCACCAGGACATTGTTTTCGGTTGATGTTTGACTAGTGGTTTATTTTCTGGGTAAAAAAATTCATGTTATCAATTCACTGAAGCTTCGTCACTGATCATCTGGTTAAGTTATAATTGTATATATCCTGGCTAGCGTTGCAATTTGAATTGCAAGTATATTACAGGAGAATCATGAGCTGATGAACCCTGTCAGACATGACTTATCTTTAAATGACATTATTTACATTAGGTACAGTATTTCTGAAAATAGCAAGCTCTATTCTATTCACTTAGACATTGTGACAAGAATTTTTGCTGTATCTAACCATGTCTGTCACATTTAAAGATTACACATTTTTTTAAAAGACAAGAGAGTGTTAACAGGCACCGGTCCTGTAAGCTATCTCACAGTTTTTTTAAATAATGTGCATTCAAGTATGTAGATAAATCTCATTACCAGGAAATTTCATTGCAATACGACAGGCGATTGTGAACTCAGTAATGATAAAAATCCTTAGCGTATTAATTGCTGGAACTTGGACTAGGTTAGGCTTATACTACATGTTCACAAAATGATGGATTTTCAGAAGCAATTTTTCTCAGTGGAAGTTCCTCTTCCCTGAGTCTTACATAATCTATGGAGTATGGTAATACAAACAAGTTACAGACACTAAAAAGACAGTGGTCTAAGAGGGCAAATTAAAGATCCCTTGGCTAAACGTATCCTCCGAGTTCCCAGATTAACACCAGTGAGAGACCACAGTGGTCCCGGCTTTGTAAACTGTTCCCAGAGTGAGTTAAACCAAGACTTAGACATGAGCCCAGAAGAGAGGTGACCTTTGAGGAGGCTAAGCAAGTGATTAGACAAGCTAGGTTTCTTTTTCTTCAAAACAATCCAATATGAGATGGATGTCAATTTTTTGTTTAGCTTTTTTTTTTTCTCATCTTATTTCCTCTCAAATAGAGTGTGTTTGTAAAATTTACTTTAGGACTTCGAGAAGTTGAATTGCCTCATTGAGATTTACTGGACACTGTTTAAGACAATAATGCCAAATATCCTAGTCAGTATCCCATGGACATAAATGAAAAAACATCCTTTTTTAAAATATTGTGGCACACCTAAGAATGAAATGAATATGCTTTAGAAAAAAAGCTGGAAGGAAAAATAATAACTGAATAACCAACTTATCCAATGCGGTTTTACTGTCAGAATGTATTTCAGAAATATTTATCCAGAGAAATAATTCTGATTTTTTTGATGTCTCCAAAATAGTTAATTATTTCAATATGATAATCTTTCCTTTTGGTGGGAGAAAACAATCCATAATTTTCTTCAATCAGTTTCACTGTTGAACCAATAACTTCATGTAAAAACGATATGACTTATTATTGCACAAGATTATGTAAAAAGTTGTTATTGGAATACTATATTTACTTTGCGAAAGGTTGTCTAAACAGAGCGCAATATTAATATAAATGAAAATTTTAGATTTATAACCAAAACATACACCTATTTAGTTGAAGGTGTCTGCTCATTCATAGTTATGATTAAGAGTGAGAATGGAAATCCAGGCAAACATCTTAGTCACATCAGCAGTGGAGTGTAGACAGCAAAACTAAACCAGAGACAGAGCATGGCAGAATCATTTTGAAACAAATGGCTATAAGGTTTTTGGAAGTTTAATATTAATAAGCAGGAGCATTGAAGGGAGTCTAAATTTTTCACATTTGAAAAATGTCACCTCCACTGTTTGAAAAATTCCTATGTTCATTAAATTTCCCGTAAGTTTTCCAGAGCAAGTCATAAATTATTTCTTCATTCATAACTCAAAGCCTTACGATTGGCTTAAGTCTTTTGTTAAGCCAAATAAGGCAGTTTATGATTACCTTGCCTTTTTATGAATTTAATTTCCTGAATATTAACACATGCAAATTCAACTCAATTTAAAAATGCATGATATATGTTTCAGGTCTATTCTCTTTAAAACGTAAAGAATAGGACAGTCAGGTGTGATTTTTAGCATGCTTCATTCTAAAATACTGCTATGTTCATTTCACTATAAAAGCCATTTCAGGGGAAGGGTATCTATTTAAAAACATACATAAAGTTAGGTCAATTTCACACCTGCTCGAGAGCCTGCTGCTAGATACTCTAGTGCCCAGCATATTGACCCCTGGAGATGTGACTAGTGCAACTGAAGATCTGAGTTGTAAATTTTAATTAAGTTTGAACACTTACAGTTATTGTAATGATTGGAAAACTTTGAAGTGTGTTTAGACAACTTTGGTCTATAAATCTACTTTTTCGTGTGTACATTTTATAAAATCTGAATACACCAATTATGGTTGATGACCCCTTGATGTCCAAATTGAGATGAATTATAAATTAAAAAAAAAAAAGACAGACTAGATTTCAAAGACTTACGATGAAAAAAAAGCATTTAAATGTCTCCTTAGTGATGTTTCTATTACTATAAGTTTTGCATTTCCTTTGCACAGCACTGCTCTAGAGCTTTATGAAAATTGCTAGTTTTAAAAACTCATTTTAAAAATGTTTGTTTTAACGTCATTCTTTCAGTCAAATAATTTTAACCATTATGAAAAAGTGAATCAGATATTGCATTTACCCCACCAAATCTTGCCCTAATGGCCCTCTGTCATTTCTGTATTTCCCTCCTGCGAACCGCCAAGCCCTCACCAGCACCACCAACAGAACGCAAATCCTAAGCGGTGACTATGCAGGGATAGCGTGACAGCGCGGGAGACCGTGCTGTCAGTTCAAACCGCTCGTACCCTATATATCTGTCTTTCCTTTCCCCTGAATTGTTTCCAGATCTGCGTGTCCCTAATTGCAAAATGAACCCTCTGTTTTCTCCCGAGTTCTGCTGTGCTATGGCTTTCGGGTTAGAATACTAAGCGGTGTCTATGCTCAGTGCAGTGCTCGGTCATGTGTTCATACTAGACTTTGTCCAGGCTCGAGAGCTTTCATCCTTCAGCGTGGAGAGCTGCCTCTGTGAGTAGGGTTCGAAGCCCAGCAGTTTGAACACCGCCACCCGGTACTTCTTGGACATGATGTTGTACAGAATGGGGTTGATAGCAGCGCTGAGGT
Source organism: Tupaia belangeri chinensis (assembly GCF_000334495.1). NCBI lineage: Eukaryota > Metazoa > Chordata > Mammalia > Scandentia > Tupaiidae > Tupaia > Tupaia belangeri. The sequence goes on along the minus strand of NW_006159935.1, from coordinate 2,650,603 downwards.
AGAAGAGGACGAAGGACACGAGGTTGCAGTATTGACTGATCTGAGCGATCTCCAGGGAGCCAGGCTCAAAGGATTTGGAAAATAAATATCGGCCCACATGGAAAGGCAGCCAGCAGAGGATGAATGCAAACACCACGACAGCTAAAAGGACAACGAGAAAGAGATCGTCAGTTCACGAAACGTCACAGCGAATCACCTTCTATATTTTCAAGATTTCTTTTTGTTTTACTCATGCACAGTAAGACCACTGTCTTCAGAAAGACGCTGTTTTCTGCTCTTCTTCATTCCTACATTTTAACAGAGATTGAGTCTATCTGGACCAATGGTCTAGCAATATTTACTGAGCTTCCCCTCATTTCTATAAAACCACTTGAGTGAGCTGGTGGTTGAATGGACATATTAGCCCAACTCTCTAGACCATTTACTCAAGATGGTCCGCCATTTTGTCTGTGTTAGACACTACACAAACATTCCTGAGCAGAGTAGTTCTACTGAAGCATGGTTGGGCATCAGAGTTTTCTGGGAGCATTTTATTTTCTTTTACATTTCTGTCATAGAGAATGTGTACTTCCTGAAGAGCATCAAAGAGAGACAGAGAGAGGAAAAGTGATGGATCACTCCCCAGAGGGGATGGCCAGGCCATACTCCCTTCTCTTCTGTTCTCCTCTTGGGAATTTGGACACACACACACGTGCATGACTTGATTTTCAAGCCTCAGGGTCCAGGATTCAAACCAGAGTAGGCCATGTGGGATCTAGCCACCTTAATGCCCATACCACCTGCTAACCCCCTGATGGCATGTCTTAAATGAGATTCCTTAAAAATACTATTGGCCCACTAAATCAAAATCTCTAGGAAGGAGACCAGGGCACCTCCTTTTTCTCTTCTTTTACTTTTCATAGAGGACTGAGCTTAGGCAGTCAGGGGAAAGACCCCTTGGAGTAGATGGCTGTGTACCACCTACCATAGACTTAAGCAAGGTATAAAGGACCGTTTAACTAACATCATCGTCATCCACCCACAGCTTCATTCTGCCCAGGCAAGACCATTTTTCCCAGTAGTCAGAGGGGAAATAACAAAAATATAATACTTCAGGCCTTGTACCACTTCAGTGATTCCTTTCACATCATCGGGGAAGAACATTAATGTTGGTATTGAGATATCAATAAAGAAATCAACAGCTTAAAAATGAAGCTAGAGGCAATGACCAAACTCATCCTCAAAACTAAAGAGCGTGGTAGCAACTGAACAGTCACAGGGGCGACAGGAATCTCGGAGGTGAGAGCTTAGCGTTCCCTCCCCTCCAGCAGACTGGTCTATGCATCCTATCACATCCCAGGTCTAGAAAATAAACCCTTTGACATTGTTTGAATTAACTCTATTGCTTTAAGATGCAGGATTCAAGATTGTAAAATTGCAAAAATGAAATAATCCTGAAATAGCTTCTAAGAAGCTTTAAATATGCCAGTAAGTATGAAAAATTGACCACGATATCCAAATAATAAAATTACTGGCCCTGGTTTTGAAAATGCAAGCAGAAAGCAAAATTAACATGTTGCTCAAATGTGAACAGGAGTTGTATTACTGCGCTCGTAGCAAACGCATACACTTAAGCTGAATTCCTGCAATAAATATTGAGCACATCCCAGTGGAGACGCTGCACCGGCATGCTCCTGGAGGGCCTGTCATCTGGGGAGGGGTGGTCAGTCTTATCAGGGTCTGCGATGCCTTTTCTCCTGCTAGAGACCCGCCTACCCTAGCTCATGCTAGTCCATCCTCCCAGGACAGAAAGCTAACCATGAAAACAAATAGAGCCTAGCACTGGTTTGTCACTGACTTCCTTTCAAAGCTGTACAAATAAGAACAGCACAAACAAAATTGATGCAATTATCTGAAAAATACAGGGCAGAAAAAAATCACAGTATTGAAAGAAAAATCGACCATCTCTAACAAAATGACCCAAACAGATCACATCTTGGGTTACAGTTACCACTGAACATTTCCAGATCTAATGCCTGCTTTCGTTGCTGTAACTTCCGTACCCGGGGTTCTACCTGAGGCAGGAAGCGTAACTTCACTTTTAACACTTCAAGACCCCATAGACTTTTGTAAAATAACTTAGTTTGGGAATCAAATTTCTGGCCAGCCATAAAATTCCCTTTGTAGTAATGGGAAGGTGGGACACTTAGAGGACAGTAAGGAGACGAGGGCAGAAAAGCACAAAAAGACAGCGACTGAGTCGGACAGTGACAAGGTAAGGGAGTAGAGAGGGGAGACAAGGAGGTGAAAACACAAACACAAACTAAGATGCCAAAGACAGAAAGAGGGGAGGGGGGGGAGGAGAGAGAACTGAAAGATGCAGGCAGAAGCCGAGAGAAGCGGGAGAGAGCGACGGACTCCGGGACGCAGAAGGGACGGGGACAGCGCTGGAGAGGAGCCCGCGGCGCGGAAGACGCACCCAGCATCTTCACGGTTTGCTTGTGGTTCTTGTCCCTGAGCGAGGAGCCCACCGCGTCGCCGCGCCTCCGCCACAGCTTCCTGCCGATGAGGCTGTAGAGGACGGTGAGGCAGAAGACCGGCAGGAAGAAGAAGACGCTGGACACCCACACCATGACGGTGAGCAGCCCCGAGCGCACGGCGAACTCGGTGGCGCGGCACTCGTTGGTGTCCCGAGGGTCGGTGCCGTTCTCATGCTCCACGCCGACCAGCACGAAGATGGGCCCGGCGCTGCAGAAGGCCAGGGCCCAGATGACCAGGATGACCAGCTTGACCCGGCCCTTGGTGACCACCACCTTGGCGCGCAGCGGGAAGCAGATGGCGAAGTAGCGCTCGACGCTGAGCGCTGTGATGGAGAGCACGGTGGCGTAGGTGCAGCTCTCGCTGACGAACTGGAAGAGCTTGCACAGCAGGTCCCCGAAGTTCCAGGGCCGGTACTGCCAGAGGCGCACGAGGTCCAGCGGCAGGCACAGGAAGATGAGCAGGTCGGAGAAGGCCATGCTGGACAGGTACAGGTTGGTCGTGGTGCGCAGCTCGCGGAAGCGCGACACCACCAGCATGGTGAGCAGGTTGCCCGCGACGCCCACGGCGAAGAGCGCCACGCAGGTGGCCGTGACGCCCGCCAGCAGCGGCGCGGGGAACAGCGACTGCAGCTCGTTGGCCAGCGAGTCGTTGCCGCAGGGCGCGTCCCAGCCCGCGTCCTCCAGCGTGAGGTTGGGCCCGGGCTCCTCGCCCCAGGTGGCGTTCCACATGTCGCCGGCGCGGCCCGACCCGACCGCAGGGCGTTCTCCCAGGGGCGGGCGAGTGCTGGGGGCCGGCGCCGGAAGGAGCCTGGGGCAAAGAGAGAGCCTGTGAGCTGGCGGGGCCGAGACCGCGGTGGGAAGGCGCAGAGGGACCCGCCACTCTCCCCGGCACCTCCTTTTTCTCCTGCTCTCCCCCGCCCCAAGTCCCTCTCTCCCAGCCCGGCTTCTGGCCAGCGCCCTCACGTACCTGTCACCGGATCAGCTCCTCCTGGCTGGCCTCGAACTCACGTTCTCGCTCCAGCTGCATCTCGCACTTCCCTGAGCGGCCCCGCGCCTGAGGACTGCGTAGACCAAGCGCCGCGAAGAGGGAACGTGAGGAGCTCTTCTGAGCCGCGGGCGCAGCCGGCTAGTGTGGCCCGGAAGGACGGGTCACATCCTGGGGTGAGGTGGAGGTGAGGACGCGGTGGGGGCAGCCTAGACCCGAGTTCTCCCGACCAGGGACCGGGAGGACTAGACCTGACCCGGGAGAAGCTAGCCCGCCCACCTGGCCTGGGAAGGGGCGGGACAGAGGACCGCGTGTCACTGTGCGGACCGAGAGGGGACCGAAGCCTACTTAAGCAGAGCCCCGTGGAGACCCACTACCATCGTCCTGTTACCTGGAGAAACGGGTCCCAGAGGCTGACTACACTCCACGGCGAGCTGAGGTTGGGGATCAGAGCTGGCCCCCCACCCAGAGGGGACTTCGGAGCGGGGAGCAGCCCCCGGGTGCACAAACGCGGTCCCGAGCGCCCCTGTCGGCACGCGCCCCACGCTGGCGCTAGTGGGAGTACAGGGGGTGGACGGTCACCTGCCCGGAGGCAAACCTCGCAGGCAAAGGGGGGCAGGATGCGGAAAGGGGCGCGGGCGGGGAGCTGCGCGGCAGTGGGGGCTGAGCGGAGACGGTGAGGCTGGGGGGGGGG
>NW_006159935.1:2635814-2646316 GCF_000334495.1 Tupaia belangeri chinensis | reverse complement strand
GGCGCCTCGGTGCGGACTGCCGGGCGTGGTGTCAAGGTCGGGCACCGGTGTCACTCAGCAGATAAACGCCGGCTGCGCTGCTGTTTTGGGGTGACTGTAGGGGGACAGCGGCGCCCCTCCACTCGCGAGGTGACTGCCGGACTCAGAGCCACGGACCAACGCCCGATGTATCTGACAGCCAGCTGCGGGACACTCAGAACCCTCGAGGTCCCTTCCCGCCAGCCGCGGTCGGGACGGCCGGGAACGGGTTCAGCACCGCGGCCAGCGCCGGTTCCAGCAGCGACTTCCCCAAGCACTACCGCACTAAGCCACTGCCTGGCGGGACCCATGGGCGCCCCGCACCGCCTCTGGCTTGCGTAAGAGTCCACGCAGTGTGCTCGGGAAAACGTCCCCGCACTGGAGTGCGTTCGCACCAGCCCTTGGCAGGTGCGTTACAGCATCTCTGCTATCTACTTGTCCCCGAAGACTGGACTGCTCGCACGTTGGCGTGAGAAGCTGCAGTGAGAGGGTCTGCAGAGGTCTGATGAAGGCGACTCACTGATGAGCTTGCTGTAGAGTGGCTTGGTTGTCACTGTTGTGTTACAGACGTTGGGCCGAACTGACTTTTTGTTTTTGGAGGTTTTTGCCTTAGGGCACGTGTGCTTCGCTGGAGAGGGAGAGAAACACACTGAGAGGGGAAGTGAGAAGTCACCCCAGGGGAAATGGCCATGCCACAACCCCTTCTCCTCCCAGGATCTTGGGCACACACGCACATGCACCTGGCGTGACTTTCAAGCTATTAGATTATTATTTCCTTTATAACCCATCTATAAACATAGGGCTCATAGAAAGGCTATAAGGAAATGTAAGTGTTTTGTTGTATCTGCCACACGACACACCATTTGTTTTCATGTTCCATTCACGCTCTGGACATGACGTACCGATATGTTTGGCTCATAACTTACGCTCTTTCTACCATATTGTGGAGCCTCATTTAAATGATGTCATGCACATATGTCAAAGTAAGAAACACTCATCGTTCTTCCCAGACCAGCAAGCTATGCAAGTTCAGATTTCATATCAAATACATGAGCAGAGAAGCAGAAAAATTATATTTCTCGAAAAAATGAATCATGACATTCAAGTACCTACGAACTCATTTTCCAATTAGCAAACGTGACATAATATTATGAATAATTGCTATGAACACTAAAATGATTACGTACTTCAGAAATTCATTTAAACATTTTTATGCATTTCTTTTTTTTCCCTTTTTTTTTTTCTACAGGACGTATGTACTCACTGGAGAGAGACAGAGAGAAGGGAAGTGAGAAACCATCCCTTGGGGGATGGCCAAGCTGTAATCCCTTCTTCTCCATTCTCATATTCTCATTCCGGGATTTCAGGCAGGCACTCACATGTGCCCAGCGTGGTTTTCAAGCCTCTCGGTCCAGGATGTGAAACACGTTGGCCATGTGTTTCCATAACCACCATTTTCCCTCAGAATTTCAAAGAATTTCCCCATGGACTTTCTCAGAAACAGCACTATTCTAATTCCTAATCGCATGCATATTATTTATCTTTTCCTCTGAAAACTTTCTGGATTCATTAATTCATTCTACAAATATTTATTGAGCATCTACCATGTGTTAGGCACTATTCTTGGCACTAAGGATGAGAAATGAAGGAAAAACACAAAAATGTGTGTCCTCTGGGCAGTTTATTCCAGCAGGGGAAATAAATAATATAAAAAATAAATAAGTAAAATATATGGTATGTTAGATTGTGATACGTACTTGGGAGAAAAAATTAAGCATTGAAAAATCTAAAAGGAAATGAAACTTTAGATAGGGTAGCCAGGAAAGAGGTCTCTTGAGTAAACCTCGAAGGACATGTGACATTAGGGGGTGAATGGATGGTATTACAGGCCAAGGGAAGAATGAAATACCAAGCTTAAAGGGAGGTCTGAGAGCTTTGTGCCATGTCAGCTTTGCTAAGCTCATTTTATTTTGCTTTTTAAATTTTATTTATTTATTAATTTTAATTTGACTAGAGAGGGACAGAGTGAGAGAGAGAGAAAGTGAGAAAGCAAGCTGCCAGGTCCAGCCATGTGGGAGTCCAGCACCCTTAACCACCATGCCATCTGCTGGCCCCAAATTTTAAATAACTTCCACATGTGGCTCTTAGCCAGGGCTGGCCATGAGAGAACTTTGCCCGTGGTTGGGAGTATGGAAGTGAAGCAGCGGTCTTGTTTTGCTTCGAAGACTGATGCAGACCGGATGCCCTGCGGCCCCTCTCAAAGCTGGTCTGTTTTGCCCACACGAGGCCACAGCAAGGACCACAGCTCTTCCAGCTTCTGATCAATGTCCTCCCTCAATTTCTGCAACTTCTGGGTCAGGATCTTGTTAACTTCACACACACACACACACACACACACACAAAGGCACTGACTTCATCAACAAGTCATAGCAGTGCAGAAATTAGTTTGAATGTGATGAGTTCTCTGTGGCTTCGGAGGAGGTCCTGCGGTTCCACTTTGTCATTGGCTCTGGCTCCTCTTCGAGGGTTCTCTGTTGTGCTTGGCCTCCCCCATCTCACGTCTGTCTTTTCTTCCCAGTTTCCCGCTGACTTCAGAACCAGCATTGGCTGCAGAAGCAACATTCAGGTGTGAACTTCCATTCTCGTGGTCAGAGTCCTCCGATTTACCCAGCATGCCAGGTCACTCCTGGTGGTTCTGCGTCTTTGAGCAAACTCTTACCACATGGCAGGATGGTGCCCGCCTTGTTGAAGGGACAGCACGGGTACCGGTGTGGCCTTGGTGAACGGATATAGTGAGAGGATGACAGGAGGTGAGTTCAGAAGGGTGATGGAGCAAAACAGAGACATCTGGAAGGCTATCATTCTCACTTCTCTTTCTCTGATTGAGATGGAAAGCTAACGGAGGGCTTGAGGCAGAAGCGTGACACATTCTCATCTACACCTCACAATGCTAGTATTCCCTCGGCTGTTTAGGGAAAGGCTGCCGAGAAGGCAAGGGCAGAGGCAGGGAGGTGATTTAGAAGCTATGCTGAAGTTTTGTTTTTGAAACATATTCCTTGAGAGAGAGCCACCCCTGGCTTTCAGTTGGCCATGACCGTGGCATGCACATTCCTGGCATACTCAGGGAGGTCCCCAGACTTGGCTGGAGGCCTTTGCAGATCGAATTGCCTTGCAGAGCGTCTCTTTTTATCACCACCTGGCCCCTAGGAAGCTATTTTAATAATCCAGCAAGACAGCATGGTGACTTTCACCACGGTGGTGACATGAAAGTGGTGGGCATAGCGGAATTGCACATTTCGGAGAGTTGAGCCTACACGCTCTGCCTCTGTACCAGGTGCACGTGGCCTTTGGCCTGTGCCACTGGAAAGTATGGAGTTGCCATTCACCACTGTGAGAGAGAGACTAGAGATGGAACCAACTTTGAAAGAAAGATTAGGAGCTCACCTCGAGATTTATTAAATTAGAGACACTTAGAAATCTCAGTAGAGAACTTAAGGAGGTAGTTGAAACACTGGTTTGGAGTTCAGGGCTAGAGATCAACTTGGGGAATGATCAACAGTTTATATGTGCAAGTATTCAAAATCAGGACACCAGCTGAGATAGCATCAGAGAATGAGTATAGCTAGACAAGACCACAGATGGTTTCAGGGCATTGAGATGTGGGGCCTTAAGTATTTAGAGATCAGAATCTGGAGAAGGAACCAGCAAAAGATACTCCTAAGTGATCCAGAGGAGGACAGCACGGGGCAAGTACAATAATCTGGAAGACAATGAAGGCGCACCAAAGGAGCGCTCAGTTGTATTGGGTATTGCCGTGGGTCAGACAAGATGACAATTGATCTTTGCTCTTAGCAGCATAAGTAATTATTAACTGATGATCTCGGTAGCATATTGGAGGCAAATCCATCTGGTTCAAGGGAGCACAGGAGAAGATAGTTTGGAGGCAGTAAGTATTGACAACCCTTTTGAAGACTTTCATACAAAGGGAAGGAGACCATGAGGTGGTAGCTGAAGGAGTATATGAGGTGTAGGGAGTTCTGTTTCATTTCCCGAAGGTGCGAGAAGTAGCAGGAGTTCATATGCTGTTGGGAATGATGGAAAAATCGGGAGTAGAAAAATGAAGAGGAGAGTTGATGGTGTGGTAGAGATGGAGACTGGCTGAAGCAGCATTCCCAAGAAGGGCTGGATCTTGAGTCACTCAGAAAGACTGGCCTTAGAGAAAACGCAGCTAATTCATCTCCAGAGAACCAGGAGAAGGTGAGACTGGATACCCTGCGGGCCCAGAGCTGGGAGGGTGGGCAGGTGCAGAGGATCAGGCTTCATGGAATTCTCCATGACAACCTCAGTTTCCTCAACCACACGGAGGGCCAGAGCGGCAGCTGAGAGCGAGTGAGAGGGAGGCGACTTGGGAGGGGCGAGAGGACATACAGGTGTGAGATGGGGTAGGAGAGTGGAAAGGGGGAAGGCCATCTCCACTGACTGCTGGGCAGCAGGAAAGGCCCTCTCAAGGTTCAGGATCATAATCTGAAATCATGCCCATCACGGCCACCGTGTGTTTTCCCATCCTTCCTGCAGCTGCACCGGTGCAGAAACAGAGTGGAAGGAGAATTCAATTCAACGAGGGTTGTGATTGTCGGTCAGAATAGATGGAAAAGCACACGGAAGCCAAGGGACTGAGGTTCTAGCCAAGGAACCGATTAGAATGATTGATGATGGCATTTGAACTGTTAGAGGAAAGAGGGCATGAGGAAGATAAGGGGATGAGAAAACGTGGTTAGATGAGCGACTCTTCTCTCTGCTAGGGTGTTCCGGGATCTCCCAAGATGTGCAAAACCTGTGTCTTTCCACTTACTGTGCTTGATGTCGTTTGGCTTTTCAATTCATGTCCTTCAGTCCCGGAAGAGCTAGCTGAGTTATGTCCTTGTTGCTTGCCTTCCCCTCCGCTGTCTCTACTGTCTCTTTTTGAGACTCCTGTTAGTCATATAACATATCCTCTGTTTGTTCTGGCTCCCACTTTATTTCATGAGTGGGATATATTAGAGTGCTCTGAAAATATTCATTATTATTTTGGGGGGACTTTCTTTTGCTTCCTGTATTGCCTCTATTTTTTCAAAGTTTTTGTTTTCCAGTTGAGTGAAACCCTATGTAGCCATCCCTAGCTTCAATTATAATCGATATTCATTTAATCTGTCCCATAAATTTTTACTCTTCAATTTTCTTCAAATGTATATACGTAAAATAAAAAGTGGTGAGAAATAGTTAAATTCTGCATTTTTGAAAGATAGAGCCCATATTATATATATGTATGTGTGTGTGTGTGTGTGTGTATTGTGTATGTGTGTGTGTATATATATAGTTTGCCAGCAGGATTGTGTACTTGCCAGAGAGACAGAGAGAGAGTGAAAATACCCCTCAGTGGGGCATGGTCATGCCATAATCCTTTCTCCATTCCTCTATCCTGTTGGGATTTGGGGCACTCATGCACACACGCCCAGCAATTTTTTTTTTTTATCATCAGAGGATGTGTGTGCTCAGCAGAAGAGTAGAGTCACCCCAGAATGGGGTGTGATCATGCCAAAATCCCCTCTCCTCCACTTTTCCATCTTACTGGAATTTGCAGCATATATATCCGTATGCCCAGTGTGGTTTTTTCCAAGCCCCTGGGGTCAGGATAAAAGGTGGTCAGCCATATGGAATCTGGCTTGCTCCACCATGAGGCCACAAGGCTGACCTCGGTCTGTTTTATTGGCCACTGGGGCTGGGACCCCGACCACAGTTGACCATGTGGGATCCAGTTTCCTTAACCACTCAGCTACATGGCTGGCCACAAATGTATTTTTAATACATTATTTGAATTTAAATTGCAATTCGAGTATTCCGATACACGTATTCTCTGCGTTTCAAAGGGCGACCTGCTACTATCCATTCGGCACTCACTGTCTTTTAATCTGTCCTGCGTTTTCCCTCTCTTATTTTTCTGCTTTTGCAGCTTGGACTTTATGCTTTGTCATTTTAATAAAACTGTTATTAGTATCTATAACTCTGTGACCTTTTATCTGTCTTTTCTTCTCTAGCAAAATGTCAATCCTGAGTGGACTCCAAAATTGCCTTTCATTCAAACAAATTTGCTTACATCCAAACAGAGGAGAGAGCGGGTCCTTCCCAAATTCATAATCACTGACCTCCAGTGGCCCTCAATACTGTCTAGAAATTTTACTACTTTTTTTGGTCAATTCATTATCTTTCTCAGCAACAACTTAAAAAAAATTCATATTTCTTAAACTTCTAACCACACCTTCTAGCTTCCTCTTCATAACCAGCAGAAAACTTAGCCTGTTGCTTTTGGAAAACAAAAGCCATAAATCATGAACTCTCTCAGCTTCCCAAACTCAAACTCAGTTTCCCTCAGATTTAGTTACCACTTAGGGACCCACGTGCTAACCTCTCCCTTCTCCCATGCCCTGGCTCTCTTCTCTAGAGAAGCTACTCTTAACTTTCTGAAGTCAATTTCTTTCCCCTTGCTTGAAATCCATCCTGTGCACTTTTTGGAACCCTTGCAGTATCTCTTAGGACCCCTCTTATACACCCAGACTCCCTCTCTGACCCTCAGTTGTCCTCCCCACCTTCTTTTAAATATGCTCAAGGCTCTCCAGATAGGAAACAAACAGAAAACTTCCCTTTTTTCAATATAAACTTACTCCTCTTCTTTTCCTTTTCATTGCAAAGCCTACTGTAATGTCAATCCATCCTGATTTTACTTTTTTCCAACCCTTGATCAAAACAACTTTTGGTCAGGTCACCACTGACTCTCATGCTGCTAAATTTCTTCAGCAGTGTTTAACACCATGGGCCTTTGTGTCTGAAACACTCTGTTGGCTTTAGTGACATGGTACTGTTCTCATTTTTTTATTATTATTTTTTTATTTAACTTTATTTATTTATTTATTTTTAATTTGACCAGAGAGGGACAGACTGAGGAGAGAGAGAGAATAAAAAAGCAAGCCACCAGGTCCAGGACTCGAACCGTAGTCAGCCATGTGGGAGTCCAGGGCCTTAACCACCATGCCACCTGCTGACCCTGTTCTTGGTTTTATTCTACTTCTTATCTCTGGTTAGTCCTTCTCTGTGTTAAAGGTTCATTTTTCTTAATCCAGCCTTTAGCTGTTAAGAGTTCCTTAAGACTCACGCCCAAGTTCTCTTTTCCTCCTCTTAGAATCTCTTGCTAGGTGACTCCATGTATGCTTGCATTCTTTTGTCACCTCTTCATAGACAAGCCAAAATGTGGTGTCTTTTCTCAGATCTAAATAATAAACTGTTTATCATTTTAACTGGTATGTCTCAAAGCCACCTAAACATCAACATATTTCAAACTAAATTGGTGATATTGGTGGATCATAAACCCACCATATTTCAAATGGAACTGCGATGTTATGATGTATTCTCTACCTCAACATCCATCCAGCTTGGCAGGCTAAAGACCAAGGAGTCATCATAACTCCCACTTCACTTCTGCTACCCTTCTCTGACTTAGCCCCAATGTCCTGTACCCACTCTGAACCCTAACATTCTATTCTCCAAATTGCAGGCAAGCAATCTGATCATACCATCCTCTTCCTCCCGATGCAGCCCATCCGCCCCAAGCCACATTAAAATCCTGTCGATTTCATGGAAAAGCCACAGTCTTAAGATAGTTTATGAAAGACAGCCTGTAAGACCACTGGCTTGCCCTGCTGCTGTTTCTGGCCTCTTCTCACAGCATGCTGACCTTTCAGTTTTTGGAAAGTACTATGCTTCCTTTGGTTGTCGGCTCTGGGCCCAAGCTATTTCCTCCCTCTGGAAAGTTCTACTAAAACCCTGGAAAAGTCCTCTGTATCACTCAGATCTTGTCTAAGTCAATACTTTCTCAAGGAAGTCTCCCCTGACTAACAGGTACCCCAAATCCTGAAAGGTGAAGGGAGAAGGGATTGTGGCATGGCCATCCCCACAGGCAGTGACTTCTTTCTGTCTCTCTGTCTCTCCAGTGAGTGCATGTACCCTGTAGCAAAGAAAAACTCTCTAAAAATAATCCTGAAAACTAAAACAAAAAACAATACTTTAGACCAATGTTTAATTTTTAAAATGACATGGAAATTTGTGTACAATATGATGCTAGTTATTTTTATGCATTTGTCACTTTATATATATACTTTATGTGTATACACATACACACACAACACATATACACAATGGGCTTCAAAAAATTCATGGAGAAATGGAATTAAAGCAAAACTTTATTTTAGTGCAAAAACTGAAATTCATGCATGGTTTCTTCACAATAATCATGTTATAAACTTTTTAAAAATCCCTCATACATATCATTATTTAGCATTATATACTCTTATTTATCATTGTATTGGGTGGTTGGAAAACTCACGAAGAAAAAAGAACATGACTTTTCCGACCACCCAATGAACTGCACAGTATCTCCTAGGTAAACACAAAGGATTCTGACTCCTCTTCAACCTTTTATTGATTTATTGATTGATTGATTGAAGTTTGCCAAAGGGCACATGTGTTTGCAGAAGAGAGAGTGAGAGAAAGAGAGAGAGAGAGAATGAGAAAGCACTCCTCATGGGGGAAGTCACTCTGCAACCCCTTCTCCTCCATTTCTCACTCTGGGATTCTGCACACATGTGTCTGACATGCTTTTCAAACTGCTGGGTCCAGAATGCGAACCATGGAGTCAGCCGTGTGGTGGGATGCCGTCTCCTCCACCACCACGTAACTCTTTCTTCTTGAGGCTGAGTAATAATCCATTGTGTGTGTGTGTGTGTGTGTGTGTGTGTGTGTGTGTGCGTGCATGTGTGTGTACATGCCACATTTTATTCATTTATCATCAAGAATACTTGGGTTGCTTCCAACGTTGACTAGGGCGGATAATGTTGCTTTGGCTATGGGTGTACAAATATATATTCAAGGTAATTGCTTTGGGTTTATATCCAGAAATGGAATTGCTGGATCATGTGGTAATTCTATTTTTTTAAACTTCAGGACCCCTATACAGCTTTGCATAGTGGCTGCAGCATTTTCTATTCCTACCAGGCATGCACAAGAGTTCCCATTTTTCACATTTTTGCCCACACTTTTTATTTTCTGCATTGTTTGTTTGTTTGGTGTTGCTAATAGCCTTCCTAAGGGTGTGAAGTGGTATCTCCTGTGGGTTTGAGTTGCAGTTCTCTAACAATTCATGACGTGGAGCATCTTTTCATGTGCTTCTTGGCCGTGTGTGCGTTTTTTGTTGCAGATAGTTCTTTGCAAGTCTTTTGAAATCAGGTTGTTCGCTTTGGTCGTTGTTGATTTGTCCCTTTGACACTTGAGATAATATATTTTTATTGCCAGTTTATCTTGTAACGACTCTGAAAGCATCTTAAAATAAGTAGAAAAAGGGAAAATTGGGAAGAAGTCGTATTCCACTTTAATGGATGCGATTGTTACGTCTGGTTCTATATAAGCAAGGCAGTTTCAAGCTCAGCAGATGGTGCACGACCATTGAGCTTTGCGATCGAGTTACAGCAAATTTCATCAAATTAAAAATCCCACTTAGCAGATGCCTCCCACAGTTGTTGTCTCTGAAGCTAATTTCTAGAGGAAAGGCGTTGTTCTTTTGATGTGTGTCATTTGTAGTGTATTTGGAGTGTCAGCCTCTAAATAACAGAGAAGGACTCTCTGGAAGAAAAATGATGTTTATTATGGAATGAGCTTTGCAATGCGGAGTTTGCTTGCTGTGGTGAACTGAAGGCAAAGGGAGGGAAAATGAGGAGAGATTACATCGGGTTGTTTTGGGACAACTGTCCTTGGCTATCAAGACTGATAACAAAGGTGACATCCTTTCAGGGATGAACAGGTGGTTTCCAAGCTGATGTTTTTACAGAACTCTGTGTGTGTGTGCGTGTGTGCGTGTGTGTGTGCATGTAGGCTGCAGTGATGTTTGTGAAGGTGCTGATTCTGGCTGAGTCCCTGTGAGGATTCTTGTTATCAGGCAACAGTTCAGCTTCCTTTGTGGCCTGCTCCAGTCCAGTTATTTACCTGCTATTGTTTTGACACAAGGGACTCCATTTTGATTTTAACAACTTCCACAGGAACTTTGAAATTTTCTACAAAGCACTACATTGGCATTTCAGTTGTAGTCTATTTCAGGAGTGTTAAACGGTAGGAAGATGAAGAGATAATGAATATTTTCATCTCTGATTAAAAGGTAGAATGGAAGTTGAATCATTAGCAAACCAGAAAAGATTTGGAAATAGGACATATCCACATATGTTGTTTTTGAACATGTGTCATATGCCCAGAAGATATTTTGCTATGGATTGCAATATACATTAATTTGATGCAAGTTAAATATTATAAATAAAAATTTATGTCCCAAGCTCACTAAAATGGGATTTTACCTGTAGTCCTAAAATTACTATTGCAGTTTTTTTTGTTTGTTTTTTGTTTGTTTGTTT
>NW_006159935.1:2631395-2635298 GCF_000334495.1 Tupaia belangeri chinensis | reverse complement strand
CGGCCCGCACGCCCCGCACCGCACACCCAGCCTCAGAGGCGGGGTCCTGGGTCAGTAAGGCTCCTACAGTGCTGGCCACGCATACTCCAGGTGCAAACCCCCTTCATTTCCTTTTGACCAGAGTCTGAAGTCATTTGTTCTCTTCCACCTTTAGAGTACTTCGGACTTTGAGGAAAATAAGGGAACCTCGCCACCTGGTGGCTCCTCTTGGCGTGCGTCCCTCTCAAACACTGGACAGGCCTCTCCTGCCGGTCCTCGGCTTTGACAATGCCTCGCTCTGCTGGGTCCACCCTGACCGAAGGTGAAGCAGCTTTTTCTGCATTCTCCAAGGGAGGAGGTGGACGAGATGGAGTCCAGCAATGACGAAACCGACTTCACCTCACTTCCTTTTCAAAAGGGTCAGTATTTGTATCCTTTAAGAAGGATTCATGGTTTTGCCAGATAAGTATCCTAAAACATCTACTCCAGAGATGTTTCCCATTTCTTTTTTTTTAAAGAGAGATTTTTGCTATAGGGCAAGTGACCTCGCCAGAGAGACAGAGACAGAAAGTGAGAAATCACCTTCCGGGGGGGATGGCTACGGCGCAATCCGTTCTTCATTTTCCTCTCAGAATCTTGGGCACGCCCGCACTCATGCTCAATGTGAATTTCAAGCCTCTGGGTCTAGGACTCGAACTGCAGTAGACTACGTAGGAGTTCAGCAATACAACCGTCATGCCATCCGCTGGTCCCCAGTGTTTTGCACATTAACTTAGGTTTTAGTTTCCAAAGCTGAGAAAGACATCCCTTGTTTAAACAATTCATAGAATTAAAACGTTGCAAGTAAATTGGATTTTTGAACATCTTATACTAATGATTATCAGAGTATGTTGCTTTCTTAAATACTTAATTCATCAGTTATAGCCTGTGACACTTAGGTCTTTCAGTCCCACATTAGCTTTATCACTGGTTTCTAGTTGCCCGTCAGTGGACATGTTCCTGGCTGGCCATATCAGAATCACTTGCAGATGTTAGAATACAAACAAACACAAAAAGATTTTTGGGCCCCAGTCCGCAGATTCTGATTCAATGGCTCTCTAGTAAAATCCAGGCACCAGTATTTTTTTGTTTTTATTTTATTTTATTTTTTATTTTTAGAGATTTTTGTCTTAGGACACATATGCTCACTGGAGAGAGAAAGAGAGAGGGAGAAACTGAGAAAGAAAGTTAGAAATCACCCCCCAGGGGGATGACCACACTGCAGTTCCTTCTCATCCATTCTCCTCCCAGGATCTTGGGCATCAATGCCCACACACCTGGCGTGATTTTGAAGCCACTGTGCCTGGGGCTCGAACCACAGTCAACTATATGGGAGTCCAGCAACATAACCTCTGTGCCATCTGCTAGCCACTATTTAAAAATAGCTCCCAGGAGATAATGATAAGCAGTAAGTTTGGGAAGCCACTGTGCCTATACCATTTTTGCTGACCACAACAGAAACAGCAGATTAAAAAAAAAAAAAAAATGTTAGCAGCTACCAGAAAAATCAGATAGTGTTTTCACTCTTCGGTTTGACAAAAAAGAAAAATAATAACTATTGCCCTGTAGTGATAAGGTTGCATGAGCAGGGCGTCATGCTTTTCTACTGCTGAGACCACAAACTGCTGCAAAAGAGCAGGAGAGGAATCGGATGGTCATTTTTAACATCTGCTATGAACTGGCCCAGCAATCTCGATTTAGGACCCAGAACATAAGGAGCGATGTACACATCTACTGTAGCATCATTTGTAAGGGCAAACAAATTGGGAACAATCTCGTAGTGGAACCAATTGTAATCTTCTACTTCAATGCATTATGTAGTATTCAAAAGCGTTCGAAGGATGTCCCATATATACACATACGTATTATATATACAATATATCATATTTTCATACTATTTTAATGAATATGAGGTGACATCTCATCATGGTTTTGACCTTTGTCCTTTAAAAAAAATGAGCTGCTTGTCTTCTCGTTTACTTGTAAGTTATTTACCCATTCTGGATATATATCCCATATCAAACATGATTTTTTTTACATTCATGATACAGAGAAGTTTTACATTTTGATGAAATCAAATTTGTAGTGTTTTGTTTCTCATGCTTTTAGTATCATAACTAAAATCCACTGTTAAATATAAGGTAATAAAAATTTACTCCTGTATTTTCTTCTAAAAGTTTTATAGTTTTTGCTCTTATATTTAATTCTATGATCCATATGAAGTAAATTTCAGTGTACGTAGAGAGGCAAGAATCCACCTTTATTCTTTGCGTGAATATTCAATTGTTCTAGCACCATTTATTGAAGAAAATATTGTTTCCTCCATTAAGTGGTCTTGGCATCTTTATAGAAAATAAATTGGCCATAGATTTGGGGGGTTATTTCTGAATTCTAAATTCTCTTTCATTGGTCTGTCTCTCTGTAGGTTGCTACCACTCTGCTTTCGATTACAATGGCTTTGTAGTGAGCCATACTGGTCACAGGCTCAGAGCAGGCACCGCTCCTACAAGCCTGTACTCCATCTCAGAGAATGTGTCTCCAAGTTGGTCCCATCGTTGGATTTTCCTTAAGCCATTCTACCCTTTGTTTCTGGATCATAGGTGACATGCCAAGACCAGTGCATCCCATGATCTGGCCTCGCCTCTCACCCCTGGAACAGTACCTCCACCGGAAGCAGGAGCGCCTTAAAGTGGACACAGTCTTGGTGCTTACTGCAGGGCACGGGAAAGCTCTAAACAAAGGCACCATCTACTGCTGGGCCATATTGACCAGACTGGATGCAGTTGTCTGACTAGGTCAGACAGAAATTAGCAGTAACCTGAGCTCAGCCAGAGGAGGCCAGGAGAGGCTTGTTTAGAACCCCGAGGTGCCCCACAGCTGAAGCTCCGGCTTTGTCTCCCCTATAAAAGAGTGAGCACAGGCAGCTTCATGCTGCAGCATTCTCCAGCAGAAGGGGTGGTCCGTCTGGCTCCTGCTTTTTGTCTCTTCTGCCCTCTCTTAATCCACAGCCCTACCCCTCCTTGTCACGCGTTGCCCTTGGCTTCGCCCTTGGACTAGGGCTAGGGTCATCCTTGGCTTCGCCCTTGGGCTAGAAGTGCCCAAACAGAGTGCCCAAGGACTAGAAGATAATGAGTCCACACTCTAGAGGCTAGTAAGAGAGTAAAAGGAAAATACTGAGAGAGTGAGGAGTGGATTCAGTCAGTTGGGCATAAAACAGGGAACCTCTCCAAGAGAGCTGTATGTATTTGAGTGTTGTCCTGTACGGCAGTATGTTAAAAGTAGGAAAGTTAAAAGAGATTTAGAAGAAACTTAGAAGTTAAGAGTTAAGAGACTTAAAAGCTAAAAGATTTAGATAAAGCTAAGAAACTTAGAAAGCTAAGAGTTATTAGAAGGCCAGGAGAGTAATTAGAAGGCTAAGAAGAAGTTCAGAAGGCTGAGGAGAGTAATTAGAAGGAAATTTTACTGAAAGGTGAAATTTAAAAGGCTAAGAAGAAATTCAGAGTACTAAAATTTATTAGAAGGCAGAGAAATTTAGAAGGCTAAGAAAAATTTTAAAAGTCTTTAAAAAGGTGACCAATGAAGGAGTCAACTTGAAGTTGGGAGTGAAACAGGGGAAACTCCAAGAAAAGAGGGAAAAGAATTGGCAGAGTTAAAAAGTAGCAGCAAAATTAACAAAGTACCCGTATCATAAGCCCCCAGATTTCAAACTGAAAACTCCGAAGGGAAACTCCAAGAAAAGAGGAAAGAGAAGTGGCAGTTAAAAAGTAGCAAAATTAACAAAGTACCCGTATCAAAGCCCCCAGATTTCAAACTGAAAACTCCGAAAGTTTGAAAGATCAAATGTTAAAACTCCAAGAAAGATAGGTGTGTTTAATGGCAAGTCTG
>NW_006159935.1:2628580-2631206 GCF_000334495.1 Tupaia belangeri chinensis | reverse complement strand
GCTCAGCCAGAAAAGGCCAGGAGAGGCTTGTTCAGAGTCCCCAGGGGCCACAGCTGAAGCTCCGGCTTTGTCTTCCCTAAGAAAGTGCGCACAGGAGGCTCCGGGCCAGGCCACAGCGCTCCCCAGAGATGCTGTCCCTCCTGGCCCCAGCTTTTGTCTGCTCTGCCCCTTCTCGACCCACAGCCCTCCCCCTCGGGGTACCTTCTCTGTTTGCCCTTGGGCCCGGACAAGGAGACACTTCTGGGTGGGAGGCCGTAATGGTAGACCGAGCTCACTGCTGAAAACTGAGGTCAAGATTGAGGAAAGCGTGGACTTAGCTGTCTGTCCCCAAATGTCTCTGGTCTTACTCTAAGTCACCTGCAGTCACGTCTTCTAAACATGGTCTGTGGTTTGGCAGCCCCGCAGCATCGGGGAGCTTGTTGGAAACGCAAATTCTCAGGCCACTCCTCTGACCTAGTGAATGAAGACTGGATTCCAGAATCTGCTTTAACGAATTCCTCAGGTGTTGGTGGTGGTGCCTCAAGTTCTTGAAGCAATCCTTTGACTTTAGTACTAAAGGAGGAAAATGACCACCAGCGGGCACAACGATGACCCCACCGAGGGGGAAAGGGAGACTACCACGTGAGCATTCCAAGTTCCTCGTGCTTTTGGTGAATAGATTTTTTTTTTCCTTTAAGCTCCTGGTAGCCTAATACATGATCACAAAACGATGTAGTTGCTAACAAACTAGAACTTTCCATAATGATCGTCTTGTACACTGAGCCAAAAGAGTATTTCTACATGGGTCAACAAAAAGATGAAATTTATCTGAAAAATCTAGACAAAATGCAGTGGAAATTGAAGGTGGAAGAAAGCTGAGAGGTTGAAGCTGTCATTGGTTGTCTAGAGGATGTTACAGGAGAGTGGTGGTGGAGGGTCAGTCTCAGCACCTGAAACTTTTTGTTGATGTTGCTTTATTCCTGCCAGAAAATGAGGTCTCATGCTTCTTAATTAAAAAAACTTGGTGTAATGCTCCCCTTATCTACTTTCATTGTTTCAAAAGATACACTGTGCTGTCTTTTTTTCAAAAAAATTTGTTGCTACAAGGCATGTGCACTTCCTGGAGACAGTGAGGAATCATCCCGGGGGGGGGGTGGTCAAGTTGTAATCCCTTCTCCATTCTCCTTTTGGGATTAAGTGAATACACGTACATGTTTCTGGCATGAGGTTTAAGCCTCTGGGTCTAGGACTCAAACCACGGTCAGCTGTGTGGGAGCCTAGTACCTTAACAATTACGCTACCCTCTAGCCTCACATTGGGCCATTCTTATTTTTTGTAGAGGTTTTTGCCTTGGGAGGGGAGAGAAGGGGAGGAGATAGTGAAAGGGAAAGTAAGAAATTGCCCCCTGGGGGATGGCCATGTCACCCCCCCTCCATTCTCCTCCCATGATCTTGGGCACAAAAATGCCTGGTGTTCAAGACACCTGGTTCAGGACTCAAAGCGTGGTCAGCCATGTGGGAGTCCAGTGCCACAGTGCCCCAGCACCTGCTGGCCCCCATTGGGCTGCTTTCAGAAGCGAGGCTGCTTTGTGTAGACCTACTAATCATACAAGAAGTGTGTTCCCTTAGTCTTCTCTAACATACCGTCTGAAATGTCTCTATGTAGTTCTGATATAGCAGTTGTATTTGGAATGCAAGTTGAGGATTTTCCCAGAATGTTTTGTTAAATCAGCTGAACTTAGCGTTGCTGGCAGATATACCTCTGCTTCTTCTAAACTTTGCCTGAGAAATACATTAACATACACCTGTGTTCAATGGGAATTATAAAACAATGCTAGGGTAGCTCTATGGCCCAGCAGTTAAGGGAGAGGAATCGCAAATTGACCGACCACATGGTTCAAATCCCAGGTCTAGCAGCTTGTAAAACATGCTGGGCACGTATGTGTGCATGTCCCAAATCCTAACAGGATGGAAAATGGAGGAAAGTTACTGTGATGTGATCACACCCCACTGGGGAGTACTTTCTACTTTCGCCTTATCCCTCTATTTTTGAGTTCTTAAAAATAAAAAAAGCCAGGGCCACTATGAGAAGTAATGTTTAAGGCGCTGGACTCCCACATGGTTGACAGAATCCCGGACCTGGTGGCTTAAAACTTAGGCCGGTGCATGTGCCTGAGTGCCCAAAGTTCCAAGAGGAGAACGGATGTGGCATGGCCACAGCCCCGAGGGGTGATTTTTCGCTTTGTCTCTGCCTCTCCAGTGAGTACACAGGTTCTGATAGCCAGAATCTCTCAAAGTACTTTAAATCCAGATAGGGTAACTGAGGAGTCATTCTGCAAGGTGTGCGTGGATTGTATAAATTAATGCTGGTAAATGTCCATACACTTGAACATTTGCAGGAAAAGTAAATTAAAACTCATACCAAAAAATAGTTTATGTGAAATAACTAAAGCAATTGAGTTGTCAGAAACCTTTTCTCTAAAAGGAAATTTTATTTGACTTATTTTATGAAGTTAGTGTAAATTTGTTACCCAAGCTGGAGGATGACGTTATGAGGGGGGAAATACTTTGCGATTTTAAGAAACATAAGTAAAACTTCTGGAGATGCAGCGCGCCGCCATGCAGGAGCGCGAGGAGCAGGTCCGGCT
>NW_006159935.1:2626553-2627383 GCF_000334495.1 Tupaia belangeri chinensis | reverse complement strand
CCCACCTAACGTCCCAGCGGACGGCTTCTCCCTCAAGGCCGGTGGTGTGCCCTGCCCGCCCCTGACCCCAAATCCCTCGCCACTGCCGGCCTCGCCCCTGGCCGCCAAGGAGGAAGCAAGCAAGGAAGACCTCATCTTCTGAGAGGGCCGTGCAGAGAGGTGCAGACCCCTCCCTGTCCTTCCCACCCTCTGCGCTCACTGGGGACCCCGCCCCAGAGGTCACTTTGCCACCCAGCCGTCCCATCCCCTTCCCCCGACACCCGCCCAGCCAGGTCGGCCTCTTGGTGCTTCGGGGCTCTCAGCTCTGTAGGGTTAGCGGTGGTGCCTGGGGAACTTTGTAGACCTCTTTTTTTTTAAAAAGGAAAGTTTTTTTAACAAAGGTTAAAAAAAAAACATAAGTAAAACTTCTAAAATCTTGGCAAGCAAAATTCACTGAGGTATACAACAAAAACATTACCAATTAGGTTTTGTTCCAAGGCTATAGGAACAATTTCCCACTAGAAAATATTAATGGGATCAGACAGCCACCAGAGGTGGCATAGAGGTTAAGGCTGTGGATCTCACATACCTGACTTCAGAGTTCAAGTCCTGGACCCAGCAGCTGGGAAATTATGTGGGGCATGTATGCTCAAAATCTGGGGAACCAGCAGTTAGCGTAATGGCTATGTCGCTGGACTCTCACGTAGTCGACCACAGTTTGCGTCCCGGACCCGGTGGCTTAAAACTCACGCCGGGCGCCTGTACCAAGATCCCGACAGGAGAATGGAGGAGAAGGGATTGTGGCGTGACCATCCCCTCTGGGGCGTGATTTCTCGCTTTCTGTCTCTGTG
>NW_006159935.1:2603966-2626537 GCF_000334495.1 Tupaia belangeri chinensis | reverse complement strand
GCCCCCTATAGCAAACGCCCCCCCCCCAAAAAAAAAAAAAAAACTTCCCGAGAGGAAGGAGGGAAGGATGCTGTGGCAGAGCCACCACCTGAGAGGCAATTTCTCACTTTCCTTCTCTCTCTGGAAAGCAATTACACTCTATAGTAAAAACAAAAAGAAAATCTATTCATCCCATTAATAAGTGGATTCAAAAAATACTTCAATAGATCCAAACAAAGTATCTAGTAACCTGTTTATATTCAAACTTTCAAGAAACTAGGGATAGAAAGTAACTTCCTTAACCTAATAAAATTGTCTACTAGAATCCTGCTTGCTTCCCAACAGTTAGCGTAATGGCTATGTCGCTGGACTCCCATGTAGTCAACCGTGGTTCATGTCCCGGACCCGGTGGCTTCAAACTCACGCCGGGCGCATGTGCGTGCGTGCCCAAGATCCCGAGAGGAGAATGGAGGAGAAGGGATTGTGGTGTGACCATCCCCCCTGGGGCTTGATTTCTCGCTTTCTGTCTCTGTCTGTCTGGCGAGTGCACGCTCCCTATAGCGAAAAACCTCTCCGCCCCAAAAAAAATCTGGAAAAACTGTCCCAGTTTAGTACTAATAAATACAGAAATAACTTTTTTTCACTACTACCTTCCAGGCACTGTGTTAAGTACTTTGAGAATAAACTCTGACCTTCACATTCAGCCTATGATAAACTACTGTGTTCTAGAAAATAAGAAACCAAGGTACAAGAAGTTTACTAGTCTGGCCTATAAATGGTCAACACAGAATTTCAACTTATTGATCCAGAGACAATACATTTAACCGCTATATCACACTGCCCCTAAAATTTATACCTACCCCCTTCATCAATTCCTTTGAACTGCAATTAAGAGACACGGATCTTGCAATATCATAGATACGTCCAGTATCACTGGGGGTTATTGGAGAGGTTCTAAATAAACAGGTGTTGCTCGTGATGTTTGGGGAAGTACCATTGTCTAAAATATGGAAACTATTCCCAAATCTCTCAATTCCATACAATTATTGATCTCTCAAAGATGGTGTGGGGGGGGTGACTCTCATCCCTGCAGTCTCTGAATCTCAGGGGGACAATAAGGGCTAAGGATAGCAAGATTATTTTGAAACACAGGGTTAAAGGGAACATGCGTCCCTGATATCAAGATTTCTAATAAAGTAATCCTAATTAAAACCAAATAGTGTGATTGCCCAACACATGGATAAAATGAAGTGAAAAATACTATCCAATGTTAAAAAGGAAGGGAATTCTGGCACGTACTACAACGTAGGTGGACTTTGAAGACATTAACATATAATGAAATGGGAAATAGTACTAAAGGACAAACCCTCCCACTCATGAGGCGCAAAGATAGTTAAGTTCATAGAGAAAGTAAGGAAAATGCTGTTTACTAGGGACTGGGTAGAGGGACTATGGGAGTGTTTAATTTGCGGGGGAATGCATGCATTCGCTGAGGTTGGGGGGCGGAGGAGAGAGAGAAAGCAAGCATACCTGGCACGTCTCTCAAGCTGTTGGCTCTGGGACTTGAGTCACACCCCTGGCCACATGGGATCTGGCTTCCTTGGCGCCACACTGCCGGCTGGCTCAGGCTGTTGAGTGTATATAGAGTCAGTTTGGAACGATGCGAATATTCTGGTGACAAATAGGTCTGCACAACACTCCATTACACCATGCTGCACACTCAAAGGGCTAAAACTACATTTTAATACTTCAGCACTGTTTTTTAAAAGGATGGTATGGAAATGAGGATGGACAACTAGACCCATGGGCAAGGGGGAAGTGAGCCCAAAACAGGCCTGTGGATCCTGGCATCTAGAGAAGAGGCATTAAACGGAGGGGAGAAGGGTAGACTAAGCAGTAAGCAGTGCTGGACAACTGGCTCTGAACGTGGGAAAAGGGGAAACTAGAAACCCAGCCCGTGTGGCACGTCAGCTGTTCTGCAGTTGAGTGACATTCTCAAACTATGAAGGCAATCTTTAAAGCTTGCAGACAAAGCCATACAGCCATCAACCGTATATTATGGGTGGAAAGGATTTCTTGAACAAAGTAGGGGAAGGTCTATCTGGTTCCTAGGGCTCATGGAGCAAAACGTCACAAACGAGGTGGCTTTCAATGGCAGAGACTTATTCTCGAACAGTGGTGGAGGATACAAGCCTGAGACCGAGGTGTTGGTGGGGCCAGGCCTCCCGAGGCTCTGAGAATCTTCCCTCATTCACTCCCAGCTTCTGATGACAGCCAGCGCCCATGTTCCTCGGTCACAGCTGCATCGCTCCACCTGCCTGCTGTCCCCAGTGTTCTCGTGTGTCCTGACCCTGTGTATACACCCCATTTCCTTCTTACACAGACCCTGTCACATTGTACTAAGGGCCCACTGTGACTTTAAATTATATCTACAAAAATCATTTCCAAGTGATGCTACATTCTGGGGTTCTGGAGAGTCAGACTTCAATGTCTCTTCCAAGATCACAATTCAACCTCCGATGAAAGCATTAAGCACAAGGAAAAGGACCAATACATTTGATTATATGTAAACAGCAATATCTTCTTAAAGAAGTGTCCGAGAAAAGACAGCATGCAGAATGTGGAAGTCTTTTCTCTAAGTAGTCTTGGTACTATAAAACAAATTGGACATGAAAACATATTTTAACAGAACATTTTATTTAAAAAGTACTGTATTTTAACATTTTGATATAAAAATACATAAAAACTTTCACTTCCATTTGAATTATGTATTATCAAAAATGGTCTTGGGCTGGCCCCGTAGCCCGGGAGTTAGGAAAACCAGACCCCACATGGCAGTCCAATTGGTTTGAATCTGAGCATGTTCACGCGTGCCCCAAATCCAGTCTGGCTGGAGAAACGAAGAAAGGATTGCATCAAGGCCATGCCCCATTGGGGAGATGCTTTGTCCCTCTCTCTCTGTCCCTCTCTGGTGAATGTGTCTGCTCTCGGGGGGTGGGGGGAACGTTGTCTGGAATCTTCAGAGTAGATGATAAAGACGGATGCTCACTGTTGCAGATGTCAGAAGCTGAGAACCTTCCAGACTTGTCAGCAAGTTGATACTGGGGAGTGCCCCGAAATGCCCTTTGGCAAGTTCATCTTCTGGAAATAAGTGAGTCACTTTCAGCGATTTTAAAAAAATTCCCCAGGATTTTTCCATGTGAGACTGCTCGGCTGAGGTTGCCTTTCTCTGTCAGACTTGTCCACGTTTCCCAGTGGCGCGTCCTGAAGGGTGCCGCTCCCAGGGTATTGCTTTGCCTTTGCAGATTGGTTAGCCCACTAAAAAGGCCCCGAAAAAACTAGCTTCCTGGTCCATGTCTACCAACTGCTCATTGGTTACAGAGACAAAAATTCTGTCATTTTCCTTAAGTTCAAATATCCCTCCTTGATAAATGGAGTAGAGTCCGTATTCGGAGTCCTTCGACCAGCAGCTGTTCCTGGCGCTCTTCATCAGCAGTATGGGGTCGGGGTAGCTCGTGTATTTGTAGATGTATTGTACCATCTGTTTGTTCCTCTTTCTGGCCTCCTCCTTTGAGAGTGTTTCCAACGTTTCTTCAGGCTCCTGAAACCGGAAGTATGTCTGGGAGTAGATGTAATAAAAGCCCGTTTGATGGATGACCAGTTCTCCATTCCTCAAGTGCAAATTGTTCAAGAATGAATGTCCTTTCCTGGATGACTCCCAGGAGTTTATTTTCTGACCCAAAGCCTTTTCATTCTTGGAGCCTGGGTAAAGATTAGAGAGAGCATTAACAGGAGGAAGTTTGTAGTGAAGTAGTCCCCCCCACACACATTGTGGTTAGCCTGTATTTTTGTTGAGATGGTAGAAGATTTTAATATACCAAAGGTCTTGTTGCTTCAGCCTTGAAAGGATCATCAGTTGTAGTCATAGGGAAACCGGGAAGCTCCTGTACCACTGGGACTTGCCAAGAGTCCTTTTCCTTCAGTACCTTGTCCGTCATGGGCCTGTGCCAAACTGCCACACTCCATTTTGCATGGTGGTAGCCCAGGGGTGGTCCACTCAGTGGGCACCTTTTAGTCCCTTTTATCAAGGGGTTGGGGAGATGGAGGGGGAGAGATTTTTGACAAGCTCTCGCCGTATCTCAGTCCTTTCTGCCCCAGCTCATAGTCAGCTAGGGCCACGGGCATATGCCACCACACCCACCTGTCTAGGTCAGGCCAGGAACCAAACCTAGGCCCTCAGTGGCCTTAGCCATCCCACTGGTGCCGCTGCAGCTAACTCCGGGTGGTAACCTTCGCTACTGGCCAGGACTTCCGCCCTAAGCTCCCTTCTCTCCTCGTGCTGATGAACACGAGTGGACAGCACAAGTCTTCGTCACACCAGCTGCAGGGCCTTTGTGTTACTATTACTTTTCACTGTTCTGAGTTTTCTGAGTTTTTCACTTAGTTTTTTTTTTTTTTTTTTACACTTTGTGCATGAAAAATGAAAACTTGGGACCAGCAGATGGTGTAATAGCTATGTTGCTGGACTCCCATGTGGTCGACTGCTGTTCAAGTCCTGGACCTGGTGGCTTAAACTCATGCTGGGCATGTGTGTGTGCATACCCAAGATCCTGAGAAGAGAATGGAGGAGAAGGGATTGCAGCGTGGCCATCCCCTCTGGGGGTGATTTCTTTCTGTCTGTCTGTCTCTCTCTGCCCTTCTGGCAAGTGTATGCATCCTATAGCAAAAACGTCTCCAAAAAAAAAAAAAAAAAAAACCAAAAAAAAAAAAAAAAAAAAATAGCTAGAATTAATGTAAGTACTAGGCATCTGGTCAGATTCACAGCCACACTGTCATGACTCTTTCTCTTCCCTGATGAAACAGGCCTGAATGCTAACCATCAGTCTCTTTTAAATGCCTTATCAGAGGCCTTGGCTGATCGAAATTAAACTAAATACCTGTCCATTTTCAGGGTAGCAGCCCTAGGCTCCTGACTGCCCTACCCGTTATTTGCTCTTCATTTCCTTTTTATGGGACCAGCTAGACTAATGGCGCCTCATGCGACTGACTAATCATGTGCTAGATCTTAAGTTATGTTTTGAGTCAAGCTTTACGCCTATTTGAAACGAACTCTTTGATCTTATTGATCTGTCACGTGTTGATTTTTGTTGCTAATGTTGGGTGGTCTATTTTGTTTTGTTATGTTTTGATTTGTTTTGTTTTGTTTTGCTTTTGAGAGATTTTTACTATAGGGCACGTTCGCTCGCCACACAGAGACAGAGAGACAGAAAGCGAGAAATCACCCCCCAGGGGGGATGGCCACGCCGCAATGCCTTCTCCTCCATTCTTCTCTCGGGATCTTGGGCACACACACACATGCGCCCGGCGTGAGTTTTAAGCCACCGGGTCCAAGACGCGAACTGTGGTCATCTACATGGGAGTCCAGCGACATAGCCATTACGCTTACTGCTGATCCCTTGTTTTGTTATGTTTTTGAAACAGGATTTCCTTATGTCGTTCAGACTGGCCCCAAATTCATGACCCTTTTGCCGTAGTCTCTCAAGTAGTGATAGACTAACGAGGAAAACCCTGGCCTCTGCCCTTGATACCCCCCCCAAAAAACTGTGGGCAGGTACTAACCCTGCTGAGTGGGTTAAAGCGTGCAAAGAACCAGGAACTGGCAAATTTCCACTTTGAGTTGTATGTAATAGGTAATCAGAGTGCGACCAATTTTCCCTTCAATGATCTTTTCCTCTTTGCTAGCTGCTGCATTGAAGAAGTAGCTATGGTGGCAGCTGCAGACAGATGCTCACTGACCCATCGACAGTCCTCCTGCAGCCTCCCGTCCCCCAAAGGAGCAATATTCTTTTGACACGCTGGTTACGCTATCCAGTAAATGAACATAAATTTCTGATCTGCCATATTAAATAACATTTATGCACATTAAAGTATTTTAGAGCACCTTGGAAAAAATTTACAAATTCAACAAAGTACTTTAAAAAAGCAGCTTGGACTTCTCAAGTGTTTACATTGAAGATAAGTTCTAGGGGCTCGCAGGTGGCATGGTGGATAACGTGCTGTACTCCTGCATGGCTGACCATGGTTTGAGTCCTGGACCTGATGGTTTGCTTTCTGTTTTACTCTGGTCAAATTAAAAAATACTAATAAAAATGAAATCCTATTAAAAAATAAACTCCTTTATTAAATATTGCCATGACAAGGCCTGACAAAGCACTGTACAGAGCTACAAGGATTAATCATTGACAACACTAAGTCTTTAAGAGACTTATGAGAAAAGTTAGAAGGCAGAAAAAAAATCTGCCTACGAGAGACAGGAGCAAAGGGGGTGATGGGTGTTCAGATGTGCGAAAGACTTATTTCATAGAGCTCCGAGGTCGGGGGAAGCTTTGTGGAGAAGATGGTGCTAGAGTCTTTCATCCACTGTAACAAGCCAGAGTGCCTGTCATGCCCGTGCTGGGCATGTTGCTAGGGAAACGGAGACAATGAGAAATAGCCAAGTTCAAGACGCTATTCCAGGTAAAGAATAAAGGCCTGAACAGAGCAAGGTGTGAGGAGGGGAGAAAGGCACCCCGAGGAGCTAGAACAGAGGCCCCAAATCTCACGGTAAGGTAGGGATGTGAGTGTCAGCTGTCCTGAGAATGAAAGGTAGTGAGAGGCGACCACAGCAGGGGCTCTGTCCAGTCCCAGCTGGCCCAGATCTCAGGCCCGGGTGTGCACACGGACGTGCTGGGTCAGGTGGTCCTGGCGCGTGAACATAGGACCTTTCCCATGCGGGTCCAGTTGTAGAATCACAGTAATGTCTGATAGATAAAGGTGAAGGAGCTGGAGGCTGGCAGGCAAGTTGCCACTGTAGTAACTGATCAGGACTAGGAACAGAGGCCTTCATCCAAATCAGAACTGAAAGTGATAGAACCCCACAGAGGAGGGATGCATGGGCATTGAGAATCTCTTCCATCTCTGGGATAGTAGTAGTTCAGGACGAGTGGAAATCGAGACAAGCATGGCAGGGAGACGCATGGTCAGTTACGTGTTACTTGCAGAGTGCTTGGCCTTCAAGGTTGGTTTGTCCATTTACCTCTAGACTCCACTGTTGAATAATTCATAATGTCTGCCCCTAACCCTAACATTTCGTTTTCAAATAGTCCATCAGTGAGTCCAATGATAAATACCTTGTTTGAGGTCATTGCAAGGAGATGGAAAGTCTAGGTTTGAAAGCAAATTTAGAGAGAGAATTTCCTATAGACTAGGGCAAACACCTGAAAAAGATACTTGTTGGGAACCAGCAGTTAGCGTAATGGCTATGTCGCTGGACTCCCATGTAGTCGACCGCAGTTCGCGTCCCGGACCCAGTGGCTTAAACTCACGCCGGGTGCGTGTGCGTGTGTGCCCAAGATCCTGAGAGGAGAATGGAGGAGAAGGGATTGTGGTGTGACCATCCCCCCGGGGGGTGATTTCTCGCTTTCTGTCTCTGTCTCTCTATCTGGTGAGCACACGTGCCCTATAGCAAAAAACCTCTCCCCCCCACCAAAAAAAGTACTTGTGAATATACATACTTGGGTGTCATGGACACACCTTCGGCTAACCATAGTGTACATGATTTCTCTACCTTATTGGGATGAATAAAAAGAATATTCCAACAATGTAAGAAGCATATGCATCTTCTGTAGTCTGTGGGTCCACTGTGCCTCATCACACCAGGTGAGGCGTTCAGTGGTCTAACTATTGCTTCTGTCTTTGGGGAAACAATCAGAAAGAATGCTTAGATCCCAGGATCAGATCTTGGCCTTCAGTTGTTTTCCCCCAAATTGCCAGGGAGAGACAGAGAAGGAGAAAGTACCCCCACAGTGGGGGGTGGTCATGCCACAATCCCTTCATTTCTCTTCCCGTCCAGATTCGGGGCAAGCATATACATGTACTCAACATGTTAGTCAAGCCACTGGGGCCAGGATTCAAACCATGGTCCGGCCATGCGGTATCTGGCTACCTTAACCACTAGGCCTGGGGCTGGCCCTTGCTCTTCATGCTTAATAAAGGACAGTGGGAGATGTCAAGCGATAAGGAGGTTTATTGTGTTGGCAAAGGATAGGTGAGGTGTAGGAAGACAGTGCTCAGTTTCAGACTTGAATGAGGAACCGAGCTGTAGAAAGTCAGAGGGTTACCTACACACACACACACACACACTTGAAAACCTGCTTTCCTGCTGGGCTGGTTTGTCCCAGGACTGTTGGTCTCTGGCATAGGTATACTCTCATGACCAGGAGTATGGGAAAAATGGGTATACAGTGAGCCAAATGCAAGAGAGTAGTGAATTTAATTCACTAATGTTATTATTTGCTTATTGATTTAAAAACTTAAGAGCTTTCTGGGTAGAAAGAAGTGGTACATTATGAATGCACTAATTACTGAACTACGCCTACATGTGCATGCATGTGAACACACACAGATGCACATGCACACACAGATACTTATACAGACACATGTACAGACACTTATGCACACATACACAGTGAAGGTGGTACAGGTGAAAGCCTTGGCGGGGAACCATGTACACGTGTGTACACACATGCGCGTGCACACACAGTGAAGTTGGTACAGGTGAGAGTCTGGGCAGGAACCAGAGTGGATTAGGCTTGAGGACCTTCCATCTTTGCAGAGCTTTAATCTGGTAGAAAAGCAGATAGCACGTGGACAGAAATACTATAAAAAATGAAGGAAAATGAGCAAGTGTGATAGCAATAACAGAACTTCCTTCAGAGGGCATCCAGGCAAGTCTTCCATGAGGAGGCCACAGTTAGGTGGGCCTTGAGGGAGGAAGTGGAGGCAGGGATGGAAGAGCCAGCTGGGAGGCTGCAGAAGTCGGCCTGGAGACAGTGCTTAGAAGGCCGCTGACCTGACGGGGAGGGTGGCCGGGGCATGGAAACCACAGGACGAGGACCGAGAGTGGGTAGAAAGGTCGTTGGGAGAGGGATGATGGAGAAGGGGAGAAAGGCTGGAGACTGGGGAGGATGCTCAGAAGTGGGGAGAAGCAGAGATGACTTAACTTTGGGGGACCTTATTTCCTGCTACACCTGAGAATGGGTTTAGGATGGTTCATTGATAACACAAGTAAGTGAAGACATTGAGGTGAATGGAGAACATGCAGGGAAAATAAGAGCAAGCCGAAATCAAGCTCTGGCCACAGCGGGGCCGCAGGTTGGTTCTGAGCTTTGCAGCTGCTGATGCAGAGGGAAACGGAATCGGCAGTGTGCTGACACTCGGAGCCACAAGTCTGCAGTGGGAGCAGAGAGGAGGAGAAAGAGCTTTTTCACACAGTCGTGAAATTGATGGTAGAAAATCAAAGTAAAAAAAATACTACCTTGAACTGTAGGAATCGTTTCCTCATAGGTTCTCAAAATCATCTGCAAATGGTATTGAATAAAGCATGTTAATTTCCCTGAAATCTTAAACGGACGGCAGTAGGCCTAGGGCTCCTAGGCTCCTACGGCTCCCCTTGCTGCTGTCTCGTGAGAAATTTCAACAGGAGCGATCTGTCTAGGAGGCTTTAGGTGGCCGAGGCCAGGAATCTGTACGGGGAGGGTGGGAGCTGGGCTCAGTTCTGCGGTAGCTAGCCTACAGAGACTAAGGGACGGTCTTCTGTCAGGGAAGTTGTTTCTGGGTGAGGTCTGTGCAGGGCTCCCCTGGAGCAGCATGGAAGGAAGGATCCCACCAGGGAAGGCCAGCCGAGGGTCCCCCAGGCCCCGTGACTGATGTGCATGGCCCAGCGTGCATGAGTGTGCATGCACAAGTGTGTCAGTGCACTGCGCAGCAGAGGCTTAGATTATCAGACACCGAGACCTACGGAATGCTTGCCCTGGCCGTGAGGCCCGCAGACACACGCAGCCATCCTGGTATGACTTGGGAGCACTGACAGTCCCTCATTTCTGAGTATGTGGCTCAGGTATTCTCAACATGTATATTTTTTTAACCAATGGTCCCATATCTTCTCTAAACATCTAGTAAACACGTAGTAGTCAGTGGGGGAAAGCAGCCAGATAGAGCCAAAACTGGTCCGTTTTGTTGAGCAGGCAGACCCTGACCTGGTTCCTCCATGGCCTCTGAACCCCTTCACTCAGCTGTCACTCTGAGGGCTTTGAGCATCACTGCCCTACTTTTCCCATCACACCTAGCAATTGCTGTTGCCAGAAACTTGCCTCCTCCATGCTCCCTCCCCAGACCAGACACTCTGCTCCTCCGTGGGCCTCAAGACCTAAGCCCAGATATTGGGAACTGGACGTGAGAAGAGACCCTCGCGTACGCCACCTGTCCATCTCCCTCACTCCTGTCTTGCTCTCGCCAGCTCTTTTTCATTTGTCTTTCTGTCGCTCTCGTTTTTTTCTTCCTTGTTCTAGCTCTTTCTCTCCAGCCTGGACAGAAAGGAAGGAAGGAAGGAAGCGAAGCTGTAGGAAGAAGAGAAAAGTCAGGTTCCCACCGTGTGGGAAGCAGGACAAAAGTGTGAGAAGTGTCACTATGTGTCCTGGTCTCAACTCTACTACTAGCTCCGTGAGACCTGGCCGCAGTCACTTAACCAAGCTGAGTTTTTAATTTTTCAATCGATGTTTTAAAATGTAAGAGAATGGTAATTCCCTCCTCACAGAGCTGTTGTGAGGATTAAGTGAATGTGTGAAACGGGAGTAGATGTTTACAGGAAATGGCTTGTTCAGCTGATGTGCCTGGAAGACAGCCCCTTCCCCACACTCCCCGTCCTCCGTGCCCTCTCCTCTGCACACTCGCTGGTGGCCGCTGTGAGAATGGGAAGGACAGGGACAGTAGCAGAGACAGCTGTGAAGTCTGCCCCGACTCTCTTCTCTCCTTTGTCCTGGGCTCCAATATCGAGCTCCCCTGACTCTGGCTTTCTGTCCTAGCTCTGAGTTCCTCTCCCTGAACCCAGGCCTTCAGAGTTCCATTTCTCAGCTTCCCCAGCACCCTTCCCCAGCCCAGGCTTTTTCCGGTCCCCACACCTGCACAGTCATTGCTACTCGGAGTGTGGAGTCACAGTGGCTTCCGTCCAGCTTCTGCACCTGGGGAACCCCAGCTGCAGCCACACTGCCAGGGCAGCCATGGGCAGGTGTGTGCCTAGGACTCCCAGGTGGAAGTCTGATTTCACTTCCCGTAGAAACAGCATCATGGCAGATGTTTGGGCTCTACTCTGAGAGTTATAAACTGTAGCTCTAACCACCCATGTAACATTGTTTCCATGGAAAAAACAGATTCTGGCCACTAGACAATGGACTTACAAACATGTCTGAAACACATCTTCCCACCCTGGGGATTTCCCTGATATTCCTGTACACAATGGTCGATGGCACTTCCTAGTTTGCAGAGGGTGTTTGTATCAGTGTTCTCATCTGACCTTTTCAGGTTTGCAAAAGGCAAATAGAATTAAATGCCATCTTGCAAAGGAGGGCACAGCCAGAGCAAGCCTTGCTGTGACTATGTCACGTTGCTGAAAGCAGAATGAATCACAGCCACTAAACAGAATTGTTTAGCTAATATCACGCTTCTAGATGCCCTGTTCAAAAAACTTCCGTAAAGAGATGTCTTTTTGTAATTCGTCATTTACTGACTCTGTAAACTGAGAGTTCATCACCTTCAAGTTCTCAGTCTCTTTCCTCTTCCTTTCTTCCTCTCTATATTCATACAAAAATACGTGTAAATTTACTAGAGATCCACAATGGGGAAAATATCAAGCATCATTACTCGGCCTCCTTTTCCTTCTGAGTTTATATATACAAATGTGTGTGTGTGTGTGTATATATATATATATGTGTGTGTGTGTGTATGTATATATATGTTTACCATGTGACCTGAGCACTGTGCCTCAGTTTCTGTAACACGGGAGAAAATGTTAGACTAGAGAAGCCTGCTCGAGATGGGGAATGAGCTCTACCAGGACCTGCCATCTGGGCTGTGCTACCTTTTCCTAGTCCTGTGAATCTGGAAAAAGTCACTTCCACGCTGTGGGCCTACGTTCTCTTACTTGCAAAACGAGGAGTCTAGACTTGATGAGTGTAAATATTCCTTCTCTGCCACTGGCGAGGTCACCTACCTTTCTAACGAGCTGACGCAGTTGCCATCTGACTTGCCAGCAAGGGCTGTCCATACTGTCTTCCTCACTGGGATCCCAGGAAGTGTCATCTTCCTTTAAGAAACAGGCAATGCCGCTTTTGGAGAACTTGTCCTGCATCTGGGTTGAGACAGGATAGAACATGGTATTATGCACAAGAGCTTTGGGTTTCATTCATCACAGAGGTATAACCACAGAGACTAATGGCAGGTTCAGAGAAGTTCTGGCACCTCGGATATGCCCACACGTGAGATTAAAGCAAGCTTTGACTGAAACCAGGTAGTCGGGTATGTGAAGGGGTACAGGTGAAGCCAGGCATCCTGGGTCACAGTGCCCTCTCTGATCCGTCACTAAGCAGCTGTGTGTCCCCAACCAGGTGCTTCCCTTCTTTTGTGGCTGTCCTTTAGAGGCTCAGTCTGGCTCACTGTGCTACTAAGACCCCCTACAGCGTCAACACTGCGAAGCAAGAAACCAACTACATACAAGTTAACCAAACTATGGAGGGTCCGGGGACCATTCCATTTCTTGATCAGAGCTGTAAGTGGCTGAGTAGATTCCAACTACTAATGTGATTTCTACTCTCTGGATGCCAACCGTGTGGCCACTGCAAATATGAACACTGCCTCTTTAAGTCCAAGCGAGCTAAAGATTGGAAGGTTGACTTCCTGCTTTTGACTGAGATTAAACATCCCAGTAGGCAGACCATTGTTAACAAAGTCCTCACTCTGGTCAACAAGTCTTTGCTGGATGTCATAAACACATGCACAGGCCTGTTCAGCACACTTGAGGCTGATTAATCCAGAGAAGCAGGAAGTTCACACAAAGTCAAGTTGTTTTTTTCCCTTTCCCCCATTATGTTTCCTTATTAAAAAAAAAAAAACAGATTTGTAGTTTCCTTGTTTAAAAATACTGCTGAAGAGTTTATTTGGGGAAGGAAATGAGAAAATGGCGGTTTTAAATTGTTTGAATTTATGGTACTGCAAAACTTGAAAAAGGAATCAAATTGAATGTTCTCCTATTCTTCATAGAAAGGCAAGCTCATTTAAAATAACCTGCTTATGAGAGGTCCCAGCAAGAGTCGCATGGTTTTGTACTCAACCCTGTAACCCTTACACGCTTGATCAAGGTCTCTCAAGTGCAAAAGTACAAACCCGAGTTAGTTAATTCCTTCCACACACCTGGCATAGAACGTTTTTTTTGGGTATAGAGTGCTTGTGTTCATTGGAGAGAAATAGAGGCACAGAGAGGGAAAGCGAGAAGTCCCCCCCAGGAGGACGGCCATGTGCCAATCCTTCTCCATTCTCTTCGTGGGGATTTAGGGCATACATGCACATGACCCAGTGTGATTTCAAGTCACCAGGTCCAGGACTTGAACCACGCTTGGCCAGATGAGAGTCCAGCACCTTTACCACCATTCCACCTGCTGGTCCCTTAATGTAAATAAATATTCCTTTTTTAAATTATGAGAGGAGAACCTTCTCCTAGGATGTGCAGTTGAGGGTGACAGCTGGGGCCACCTGAATCGAGGCATGATTGGCAGTAGAACTCGGCTACATCCCCTTGCATGTAGACATTTAGCTCTGTTTCCAGTATACTTGGGAGCTGTAAAACCTTTCCAAGGAGGGAACTAGTGAGAGGCGGTCATGTTAGCAAAGGATGAGGGAGAATCAGGGATGAAGAGAGGAAGAGCCAGAATCAGTATTAAGCCCGAGGGTGCCTCCAAGGAGAGCAGGCGCCAGGAGGGGATGCCTCCTAGCAAGCCAGAGTGCGCGGTGGCCAGGCATTGGCTTGGCTAAACTGAGCAAGCTGGCTCTTGAACTTCTCTTAACCTGTTGGGACAGAAAGGCATGTGTACAAAGGAGGGAGGGGCCGTTTTCCTCCTTTTACAGCTGCTGGAGGCTATTTCAACAGAGCTGATCTCATGGGAGGCTGGGCGTGGGCGCCCAGAGCAGAGTTGAGAGGGCCAGAGCTCAGACAATGATGAGAACCCAGGTGGAGTTTGAAGGGGGTGGGAGTGGAGTGGTAGCAGCAAGGTAAGTGTTCTTAAAATCTGTAGAAAAATCATAGTTAGACAGATATTTTTATGACATTCATTGTAGAAAACTCATAAAACAAAGGGGAGAAACGACACCCACCATTCTACTACCTAGAGGTTAGAATGATCATCTTGCGTTTTTTTTCAGACATCTTTATGCATAGGTACTGACTTCTGAATGGCAGGGACTCAGACAGTCCCAGCCACCCGTCCTACCTCCTATGTTTCTCGCGTTATCTTATCTGGTAGCTTCCTCTACAAACCTTGACTAATATTGGTGGCTAGACTCATCGTGGCTGGCGTGCTGTGGTTATTCCAAGAATGAATAATATGACACACCTTCTTCCCACACTTTCCCCCACATCCTTTGTACCTCGAATTTCCCGCAGCATGTCACAAGCTGGTACTGTCCTCCAGCTACCCACACCTGGTGCTGGGGTGGGCTGTTGCTGCACGCACTGCTCTTGTTCAGCTCTAGAAGGAGAGAGAGCTCTTGCACTGGATGCCTGTCCATCAGCCCCAGAGCCTGTGGTTCTTAGAAGTGCATCTCCACGGTGCCATCAAAACATGACTATAGGGAACCAGCAGTAAGCATAATGGCTATGTCACTGGACTCCCACGTAGTCGACTGCAGTTCGTGTCCCGGACCCGGTGGCTTAAAACTCACGCCAGGCACGTGTGTGTGCATGCCCAAGATCCCGAGAGGAGAATGGAGGAGAAGGGATTGAGGTGTGGCCATCCCCCCTGGGGGGTGATTTCTCGCTTTCTGTCTCTATGTCTCTCTCTGTCTGTCTGGCAAGCGCATACGCTCTATAGCAAAAATCTCTCAAAAAAACCCAAACAAACAAAAAAACATGGCTATCATCCAGGCCAGGGCCAACCAGTCCTTGGCTGGGCTTGAGGTCAGGAAGTGAACTTGGCTGCTTCAGAGACTTTGAATGGTAGCACTGGCCCCTGGTACGTCCAGACACTAGTCTCTGGCAATTGTTTTCTGTAAACCGTGAGGAGCACAAAGGGCTATGGAGAGGTGTGGAGAAGGACCCTTTCCTCCTTTCTGGGTCCCTATCCCTGATGCCACAATGACAGGTCATGCCTTTGTCATACAACTTAGCGACGGCTGCAGTGTCCACCAAAGTGGAGCCTGTGATGAGCTTTAGGAGATGAAAACTTATCTTACAAACTCTACACCAATGCCCAAGGGTACAGTCTTACCCTCTTCATGAGTCACCCTAAGGGAGAGTAACAACTCTGAGAGCCCTTTCCATAGCGTTACAATGTCCACAATTCCTTGAGCACCTAGTTAGTGTCTGAGTTCAAAACTGGACTTGACTTTTTACTACCTTTGTAATTGGGACAGATTACTTTTCCCTTAGCCTCAGTTTCTTCCTCTATAAAATGGGTGATTACATTTGCTGTCTAGGATCCTTCCTAGGGTGAAAGTGGGTAATACTGTTAAAGTTTCTGCTACATCAGCCATGGCTTTACACCTGCAAATTCTCCCTTTTGAGCACTCTTAGTGAATTTCTCAACCTGTATATTCACGCTTAGATACATCTAAATATATAATCAAGAAATGGGAGCGCCAGTGGGGAGATGCTCACCTTCATTTGAAATTTTCATTTTTATAGAAGAAATTAAAAGGGAAATTTGATTATATGCACATATAGTTGCATGAGTCAGTAAAAAACCAGTTAGCTCAGTTTTAAAATTAGGCCACCTTGGCCTAGCTCTGTGGTGTACCAATGTGTGTTAAAGAGAATTCAGATTTCACGTGGTGACTGTGGCTGGGATCCCCAGCCAGGTCAGCCTGAGACACTGGGAATTCACACAACTGCCCAAGACCCAGTGGGCTGGAGGGCTGGCAGGGGGGAATTGCAGTGTGATCAGACCCTGTGGGAGGTGGTCATTTTCCTTCACTCACTTTCAAATGTGCACACAAGCACTCTACAAGACCCAGTGGGCTGGAGGGCTGGCAGGGGGGAATTGCAGTGTG
Source organism: Tupaia belangeri chinensis (assembly GCF_000334495.1). Taxonomy (NCBI): domain Eukaryota; kingdom Metazoa; phylum Chordata; class Mammalia; order Scandentia; family Tupaiidae; genus Tupaia; species Tupaia belangeri. The sequence continues at coordinate 2,610,427 of NW_006159935.1, read as the reverse complement.
ATCAGACCCTGTGGGAGGTAGTCATTTTCCTTCACTCACTTTCAAATGTGCACACAAGCACTCTACCACCAATAAAGAAAAATCCAAAATGAGACCACCTTTGCAGTGTGTGCACATTGGCAGCCCTACCTCTGTATGGAGAAACGGCCTCTTTATGCTGCAAACTTAGCGACGGTTAGGGCTTGCTCACCTGTATTTCAGGCTTGTGTGTAAACTTAGAACTGGAGGTGTGATTATAGTTATACTGATTTTTTTTCCTTTATAAATAACCAGGACCTTCTAACTATGCTCTACAACAAAGCTACCTTATGGTAATATTCATAGTTACTTACAAATAAAACAAAAGTGTAGGGATAGCTAGTGGCATGGTGGCTAAGGCACTGGATCCCATGTGACTAGCTCTGTGTTCAAGACCAGAACCTGGAGATTTGGAAATCATGTTGGGCACGTGTATTTGCATGCCCAAAATCCCAAGAGGAGAATGGTGGAGAAGGAATTGCAGCATGGCCATTCCCCTGGGGAGTGATTTCTCACTTTTCCTCTGTCTCCTGTGAGTGCATACACCCTATGGCCAAAACCACAAAAAGAAGACTCTACTTTATCCATTTTCAAAAGGAAAGATTTCCAACCGATTGAGATAAGTACAGAATATACAAACTGCATTTCCCTAACAGAACATTAACGCTCTATGGCACTTGTGCAATTTATATTTTCTGAGACTCTCAGCCTTGCGTTGCGTAGTCAGCTGGCATAGCTGATGCTGTGGGATGTGGTGTGCGTCAAGTGCAAACCCGTTGACCCTCCAGTTCCCTGCTCTGGAGGGAAGGCATTGCTTGGCCGCCTGCAGACCTGGGTGCCTCCCCCACCTGTTTCCAAAGCTGTATCTGAGCTCAAACCAGCCGTTCCTAGTCTCCTGACCTATAAAGAGGAGGTGGGATTTCCAAAGTTCTTCCAGCTCATAATTCTCTGTGATACATAATTGGTCAAAATACACAATAAAGGCCCAAAACAAGAGTTGGTTTGTTTTGAGCAATTTTGCACTCATGGTTTCAGAAGTCTTCGTTGCAAAACTAAAGTTTAAATGGTGCAAAGTGTCTTTTATTTTTCCTATTGAACATGCCTGAATTCACACTTGGACCATCTGCAAGTACAGAGAAAGATAGTTTTATTTTCAGTGATTTTCTCATGAACACTAAAATACTGAATTTATTTGGTAAATTCTTGTTGACATGCCTGTGTACAGAAATAGGGGGACAGTACTTTGTATTCTTTTCACCGTCAGCATAGGAATGCCACAGAGAGAAAACCAAACACATTGCAAAGATTTCCCTCCACCCTGGCTCAGTCTTGGAGGAAAGTGAAACCTGATATCCTAAGCCTGCATTCTGGTTTTAATTTTAACCTTTGAAAGTCTGACTTGCTTATATGAAGGCTTTCCACCCAACAATTTAAAATATTTAAAAGAAATGTGCTGGAGGGAGCCTGAGGATAAGCAAACAGTGCAGAGAAAGCATTTCTGTCTGTGTAGGTCCTGAGTCTGGATCTTTTCGATGTCTCTCGGAGAGTCTGCTAGGATTAGCTACATCTGGAGCACAGTAACTGTTGGTGGGTTTAGAGCCTGGCTTTGTGACCAGCTCTAATTCCACACTTGCTGCCTGTGTGTATTAGGGTGTTGGGGCTCAGAACACAGCATGCCACAATACGCACTTTGGCATGCGTGCTTTAAACTGAAGGGCATTAGATAGCCTTGGAAGCAAGGTCTTTCTGACTTTCTCCTGTCTTTTTGTTTCCTGTCCCCAAAAGCAAATCACAGTCACTAATTTTCCTCCTCTTCCTCTTCCTCATAAGAACCAGAACACCTCCCCCAAAGCAAGCCATAAGACTGAAAGGTCACTCTCACTTTTTCTCTCTGAAGACCCTCAGGCAGGACTCGCTGTTTCCCTCCTGCCACCAATCTGTCCGCCTTCGATCAAATCTTCAGTCTGGCATTACTACTGTCTATTCTTCATAGAACTTAAGCATAAACATAGTTTTCCCTGGGTCTTTATTTCTAAAGGCTCTCAGTCTCATGAAACTTGGATTAAATACATTTGTTATGCTTTTCTTCTAGTAGCCTATTCCAGGAGTGCTGACCATGCCTCTTCCAAGAGTGAGGAAAGGTTTCAGCCCTTCGCCCCTACGAGTGAGACCTGCAACTTGCGAAGGGCGTTCATTTATTTAATCTAGTGAACACCTATCTGGGGGCCCTGTGCTAGGACCCAGAGCTGTGTTGGTGACAAGAGCAGACAGCCCCTACCCTGAGTCAGCCACACTTACCTCCAAGAATTCGCAGGCTAGAGAACTATAAAGCATTTAGCAGAAAGCACTCGTGAATGACAGCGATCACTAATATTACAAAGTACAATAAAAATCCCCAGCTTTGTTGCCTGCACCTGGTAATAACTACTCAGGCCAGTCCTGCACTGGCACTTTGTTCACACCATCCCTTGAACTTAGGCTTTAGCGAGATCCTCAGGCACTGTATGCATTAGCAGTGACATTCGGGGACAGATGGAGTATTTTCTCCCACGAAAGTCCTTAAGAAAGAGCAACCTGAGAGGCAGGTAGCCCGACAGTGGCTGAGAGCCTTCCAGCGCGCTGCACTGACCTGCTTCAGCTCGTTGGTGAAGTACATGTAAGTGACAGTCACGCACAGGGTCTGCAGGAGCACCGTGAAGATCAGGATCAGCACGCAGGTCTGCCCAGGGCTGGGGCCCCCCAGCGCCTGCATCTCTGCAGCCATGGTCTTGTCCAGCTCGGAATGCTCCAAGCCGGCCCGGCCCCGTTGCTGCGAGGGCACTGACAATCTGGTCAGAGGGCGGAGTTTTAAGTCTATGAGAAAGTGAAACTAACTAAGCATGCCAGTCAGAAACCACAGTAAAGAGAAACTTATTTTTTAAAGCAATGTCAGTAATCAAGGAGGTAAAGACACCTTGGAAAAAATCTTCAAAACTGTAAGGGCTGTGTGAGGCGTCCCAACAGTTAGGCCCTCCAGGGTCCTGCAGCTAGGGCATTTCCTGTGACTGTACCCTCTCAGAGGCACCCAGGTCACATCTGTTAGGCCAGCAGCCTGCTGGGAATGGACCATGGCTGTGAGCCCAGCCCGAGGCCATGCCAGGCTGGATATGCTATACTGGGAGAAGCATCTTTTGGCGTCTCTCCAAAGTCAGCATCTTGCCCCACCACGGTGCAGCTTGGCAGCCTGGCCAGAGTCATTGGCTAGGACGCTGTTGAGTGTGGGATTCAAGCAAGCAGTGTGAGGAGCTGGGACTATCTGGGGTCAGGTCTTGGCCCCGTTTCCTAATGTGTCACTCCAGCTGGTTTCCGAAGGACCCTGTTCTTGCACTCTGGCATCTGTGAAGCATGAATTATATTAGCATCTCTTCCCAAACACTGTCTGGAGGTCTAGTTATTCATGACTAGCATACATGTGCTCAGTAAAGACAGGCTATACCCTGTAGAGCCGTAAAATGAAGAGTGAGGGCCAGCAGATGGCATAGTGGTTATGTTGAACTCCCATATGATCAACCATGGTTCAAGTCCCAGACTCGGAGGCTTGAAACTCATGCCGGGCATGTGTGTATGTGTGCCCAAGATCCTGGGAGGAGAATGGAGAAGGGATTATGACTTGGCCACACAACCTCCCCCCACCGCCCGGGAGCGATTTCTCACTTTCCCTCTCATTCTCTGTCTCTCTCTCTGGTGAGTATATGCACTCTATGGCAAAAGTCTCTAAGTGGGAAAAAATGGACGAGAGGGCAGAGCCATAGCCTACTCATTGTTTGACTTAAAAATTAACCTATTTAGCACTAAGCAATATTTTATTGGCAGTGATACATGTGGAATTCCAGAAAATGTCACCCAGCAAAACTAAGAGTGCACCCGAATGCTTTAGACCAGCTAAACTCATTCTTGGGGATTCATGAGATAAGAGATGTAACGCGTTCAGTGCAGTCGCCGACACTTAGCAAGGCCCTGAGAAATGGCAGCCATTGCTAAGGGTAGGGAAGTAATAGGAGACGGGAAATTAGTTTTAATAGCGTATTTAAGCTAATCTAGGACATGCAAAATATTTCAATTTGCAACCAATGCATTTTTTAAAATGAAGTAAACCCACACACCATGCTCACACGTCTACGTATCGTCTGGTTGCTCTGGCGCTCTGACAGAGCTGTAATGGTGGACGGGGCTGCAGCGAGCAGCTGAGGAGGGGACCCCGTGTGGGGCTCTTGTTGCCCTCTGCAGCATGGTGCTCGACGGGTCTCAGTGGGACAGTTAGGGTTTAATTTGGCTCCCCCCTCGCAAAATCTAAAATATTTAGTATCTGGAACTTAATAGAAAGGATTCTCTGGCCCCCGGCCCAGGAGGCTTCACTGAGTTCTTTCTTTTTGTGGAAGCAGGGTGAGTGCTTCTGAAGTATTTTACCCAATTTTCAAATCTTAAATATCACCAGTTTCAACGGACACCATCCTCATGTTTGTTAATGACTCACTAATCCCATCAATGAAAATCGAATTTTGCCTTTTCATTATGTAGCTAGCTCCAGGGAGGCCATGGTATGGATAACAGTGTGACCCTCCACGCTGGAGGTTAGCCTCTACCTAGAATGCCAGAGGCCACCTATGGGTGTCAATGCCTATGAACTCCCATATGATCAACCATGGTTCAAGTCCCAGACTCGGAGGCTTGAAACTCATGCCGGGCATGTGTGTATGTGTGCCCAAGATCCTGGGAGGAGAATGGAGAAGGGATTATGACTTGGCCACACAACCTCCCCCCACCGCCCGGGAGCGATTTCTCACTTTCCCTCTCATTCTCTGTCTCTCTCTCTGGTGAGTATATGCACTCTATGGCAAAAGTCTCTAAGTGGGAAAAAATGGACGAGAGGGCAGAGCCATAGCCTACTCATTGTTTGACTTAAAAATTAACCTATTTAGCACTAAGCAATATTTTATTGGCAGTGATACATGTGGAATTCCAGAAAATGTCACCCAGCAAAACTAAGAGTGCACCCGAATGCTTTAGACCAGCTAAACTCATTCTTGGGGATTCATGAGATAAGAGATGTAACGCGTTCAGTGCAGTCGCCGACACTTAGCAAGGCCCTGAGAAATGGCAGCCATTGCTAAGGGTAGGGAAGTAATAGGAGACGGGAAATTAGTTTTAATAGCGTATTTAAGCTAATCTAGGACATGCAAAATATTTCAATTTGCAACCAATGCATTTTTTAAAATGAAGTAAACCCACACACCATGCTCACACGTCTACGTATCGTCTGGTTGCTCTGGCGCTCTGACAGAGCTGTAATGGTGGACGGGGCTGCAGCGAGCAGCTGAGGAGGGGACCCCGTGTGGGGCTCTTGTTGCCCTCTGCAGCATGGTGCTCGACGGGTCTCAGTGGGACAGTTAGGGTTTAATTTGGCTCCCCTTTCGCAAAATCTAAAATATTTAGTATCTGGAACTTAATAGAAAGGATTCTCTGGCCCCCGGCCCAGGAGGCTTCACTGAGTTCTTTCTTTTTGTGGAAGCAGGGTGAGTGCTTCTGAAGTATTTTACCCAATTTTCAAATCTTAAATATCACCAGTTTCAACGGACACCATCCTCATGTTTGTTAATGACTCACTAATCCCATCAATGAAAATCGAATTTTGCCTTTTCATTATGTAGCTAGCTCCAGGGAGGCCATGGTATGGATAACAGTGTGACCCTCCACGCTGGAGGTTAGCCTCTACCTAGAATGCCAGAGGCCACCTATGGGTGTCAATGCCTACTTAGGGGAACAAGACCTAGGGGAGAATCTAACTCTACACACACAACCACACTATGTTGGTGGGTCTCAGTCCTAACTACACATTGGAATCATCTGGAAGCTTTAAAACATATTAATGCCTAGGTGCTTCCCCTGTCCAAACCAGAGCGGGACAGAAGGTAGAGTGGTAAAGGGGAGTATTACTTAGGACTACTGAGACACCAGAAGAGAGACCTCAGCATCGAACTGGGCTCTCTATTTTGTTTTATTTTTTTAAAGTTTTGCTCTAGGGCAAAGAGAGAGAGAGGACCCCCTAGGAGGGATGGCCACACCACAATTCCTTCTCCTATTGTCATCTTGGATTTTCAGGCTTGCACGCTCACGTGCCCAGTGTGATTTTCAAGCTGCTGAGTCGTGGACTTGAACTGCGGGGTCAACCATGGAGGATCCAGTGCCTTAACCACTACAGCATCCCTGGGCTCCATTTCAAATACACTAAGGTCGAGTGGAGGTTTATGGCAGGGCATCAGTGGATGGAAAATTGCTAAGAGGAGGCATGTCTTGGGAAGCCTGGATGAAGCACCCTGTGGCAAGCTGGTCAGGGTGACCAGATACCAAAGATAGGGCATAAAAATATTGTGACCAGATCCTGAAGGTGTCCAGATATTCCTGCT